>NW_024884711.1:23184952-23616027 GCF_019232065.1 Centrocercus urophasianus
ATGAGGCAGCCTGATTTCCAATATGAAAATTCTCAACTGAAAAAAAAAAAAAAAAGCATACAAAAACAAATTCTTTAAGATATACAGATTTTGTTCCTGGCTTTTGCACTTGCCCAGTACACCCTTCCAACACTCAATATCTGAGTCATTTCAAGTCTGTCCCTTTGCTTGAACCATCTTTGCAGGCAGTCATTTTCTCACATGCTGGTTCTCAGGATTGACATCTCATTTGGCAGGGCTTATCTGGATGGCTTACATTGTGGACAGAGTTCTTTTTCCCTGCACAACAAGAAGAGAGATAGTAAATCTAATGCATTCCAAAGCAAGGGAAATGGCCATGCAGAGTAGCAATAGATGAGTCTCCAAGACCAACAAGCAGGGGAGAGGGTGAAAGAGCAGAACCTGGGACAACGGAAAGATGAGGCTAAAACAAGTAGGTACAGATATAAGAATCTTACATAGATTACACTCTTGATTTTCTTTGTCCTCTCCAGTTGCTGAATGCATAGCCCAGGATGCCAATTCAAAGAACATTCAAGAGTGACTGAGACCAGTATAATCACAGAAACAGAGACAAGGCTACCAACACCATAATGAGCTTTCTGTATAGAAAAATCAAGTAGGACATGTCTTTTCAGGTGTGCCTCTCAAATGTTGTCTTCTGCATAGGTGTTTTACTAGAATAAACAGGCCAATTTTTACAAATACTTGCACACGGAATGTATTTGCTTCCCAAATAATTGTCCCTTACTGTACCAAACTGAACTGCTCTGTGTAACTGACAGGTACTTGCAATCCGAGTTATAAAACAGCTAGGTCAGGAAGGAAACAATTCATTGCAGGTTACATAGAGCTGTGCCTCCCCTTCTCTCTACTTTTAGCAAAACAAGTTCTCAAAGACTTCAGAAGGAAAGAGAGGATCCATGATTGATTTGGCGTTACACAAATCTGGGTAGAGACTGATAACTAACAACTCTGCTACATGCATAACTAAAACTAGGAATGTCTCCACTGGTTGACATGAGAGCAAAGGAAGAACTGAGCAGAAGCACCTACAGATCCATACAGTAACCTTGGGAAGAAATACTCATGCGTGTCCTGTTCTCCACAGGAGTCACCATTGCTATCTGATGCCTTCCAAGGTACTGAAATGGAGCAGGTAGACAAACCCAGGCTACATTTTTCTCAATCATTTACCAGCACCATCAGCAAGACTGTGTAAGAAAGGTGTTTTCAGTTTACAGAGAAAACATCACACATCTTGTCCAGCTGCAGAAATGAGATATATAGGCTCTAGCTGCAGCAGATAGAGATCAGATGGGATACCATGGAATGTAACCAAGGACTTTCCTCATAATATCCTACCAAACAGTGGGCAATTAGTGCTCCTCATTACAAATTAGCCCTGTTCAGTACTATGTAAAAGAATTTGCTTGAGAAAACAGCCGAACCGAACTCTGATCATTTGAATTTTACCACTTTCACTAGTGAAACTGACTTGCATTAAAATGTAGTATAATGTCATTCTACCTTTTTCTCTGTTATTCCAATAGCTTAAAATTTCATAAAGTCTTAGCATTAAAATTACATCTGGTTTGTCTAATACCAGAAAAGTATTACTCCCAAGTACGTCAGAGCTGAATTGTTCCCCAACATCCACTGTAACTCAAGACCAGTTATAAAGACAGTCCCAAACCATTCCTTCATCCTACTTAAACCTTTCTTTGGCCAGTAGGTAAGTCTTCTGTGGGCCTTGCTAGAGGGCAAAGATCTTTATCTTGTGTAACATACAAAATCACCATTATCCCTTATCAATCAAATTCACATTGACAAGATAGGTAACAAAGATGTAAGACACTATATTAAATAACAGTTATCTTTGTTAGTTCTATTTTTTCATTTGAATTGACAGGCTATTGCCTCAAGCTATACACAATTCAGGCAGCAATTCACAACTTGAATTTTGGCACTGAACAAGTGTTTATTTTTCAAGTCGCAGTAGAGAAAAATGAGACAGTATTATATTAATAAGTATATTACAATATAATGTTTAAGGTATAAATTTAAAATTTTGGTTAGTAATCATATATTGCTAGGTAGAAATTTAAAATTTTGTTTAGTAATCATATATCGCTAGTGCAACAAGTTACCTTTATATCTCTATTTAGAGTGCTCACATGTGCTCCTGCAGAACATGGCTCCCAAGCCAGAAGTGAGTAGGAGCAAATGTTTAAACATGTGAAGTGTGTGACTGTAACTTGAGTTCCTTATTTAAAATTAAGCATGAGTTTCACTGGGCTGGCACTAAGAGGGTTCCCATGTCAGCAAAAGAATGTCATCAAGCAATTCTTCTTCATCTTAGTAGTGAATAATTTAATGCTAAACCTCAACCAGGATTCATTTGCGATAGTATAATGGATGCATGCAAGGAGCCTTTTTTTTACTATTATTTTGAAATATATATATATAAAGTACATAAGTAACATGTAAAGACCTGTCAGGAACTATTCAGACATAGGAAAATGTTTTGGCATCTAAAGGCAATCACACAGCTCCACCAGTACCAAGAAAGGAAACTGTTCACCATTCTTCTCCTAGGTCTCTCTCAAGAACAATTATCTCTGCATAGCTTTCTAGTAAGGTATCATAAGAAATTCAAATTTTTTTGGTTCTTTTAAATCCTTTCAAGTCATATTTCTATGCTTTGGGGTTTTTATTACAGATGAGTTAGTTGCAAAAAACACATAATATCCCAAAACATCAATCTGAAATGACATAACAAGAGTAGGATTCATGTTTTTTAAAAAAATCAATCACTGACAAATCAATATATCTTTCTCCTACTTCTGCCTCAATGTTTTATTCTTTCATAAGGTCTACAGCTTCAATTAAAGACTAAATGTGTTGAGCTATCATATCATTAATTGTTCGCAGTAGGTGAAGTGTTCTGACTTACATATTAACACCCTTGTGTGGTGGATGGGACAAGCGAAAGAGCTGGGGCTGTCCAGTCCATAGAAGAGAAGGCTCCAAGGAGACCTGTGTGCAGAGTTTCAGTGTGTAAAGAAAGGATATAGGAAGGAAAGAGACAGAGTCTTTAGCAGGGTCTGTTGTGATCAGACAAGGGGAAATGGTTTCAAACTAGAAAAAGGGAGATTTAAATTGGATGTAATTAAAAAGTCTTGTATAGTAAGGGCAGTGAAGCACTGGAATGGGCTGCCCGCAGAGGTGGTGGGTACCCCATACCCAGAGACATTCAATGTCAGGCTGAACCAGAATGTGAGCAACCCCAAGCAGCATTAGATGTTCATCACAAGACAGTTGGACTAGATAACCTTTAAAGGTCCCTTCCAACTCAAACAACTGTGATTCTATGAATCGCCTCGCAGAGAGACATTCTTGCTGTATTATGAATTCCTAGACAGCATCCAGTATTACTGCCATTGTGGAATGCCTGCAGTTAAAGTGCACTACCAGTTCCTCCATAGTTAGTAAGTCAAACAAATGATGATTTGAATGTCTAAATTTAGTGGTACCCAAAATGGGTAGTACATTTTGCTATCTACTGTGTCTGGATTTAGGTGGGAGATTTTTGGTGGTGCTTGGGCCTCTATGTTTGCTTTATTTTTATACTTCAAAAAACTCTGAAATCTTTAATTGAAAGACTGCTAAGTTTGTCTTGTGGCAGTTTAAAAAAGCAGCCATTTATTTCAGTGATCAGTATTAGATCAGACTATGTGGAACACACAAAATTAGTACATATTTCTATCCACATTCACTGCTTTCTATAATACATTGAGAGTACCGTTTATAATCCTGGGGCTCCTCTGCTTGTACTTTTCACAAAGGACTGACAAAAAGGCAAAAAAATGAATAAATCAAAACAAGCTTTGTTTCTGCAAACCATGTAGTAATCTTGCTTCTAGCTGACACAGGTTCTTAGATATCAATTACTTTAACAGGAGACTCATTTTAAATTTATTCATTCTGAATATTCCCTTTCAGTTAATAAACACACACACAAAAAATATTTTAGACTCCTGGTCTTGCTTTTACCTATTTCCCCTCAAACTGGGTTTACTGTGAAAGTGACAGCAAATAAATGTTGCCTTCATAGCTCTTATTAAATCCAAAAATATTTTGTAAGCAAACATCAGCAAAAGTTGCTGACAAGGAATTTCACAGAGATGGATCTCCTGATCCTGTGTCTCAGATAAAATATTCATCTGTTTGTTCATGCCAAGGTTAAGGACAGGATTCTCCAAGGACTGTGGAAGTGTAACTACTGCATGGTCAAATGCTACAGATGTCTTTGAGTCCATGTGAGAAAACTCCAAGATAAAACTATCTGTATTTGTACACAGCCATGCTAACAGATCATTTAAGAGGCAAGACTTCTTAGCTCACATATTGTCATACCTAACTCAATATGTTCAGAGTTAAGGCTGCTTCATTCTGCTACACCAAAAAAAAGAGGCTAACCAAGCATATAGTCATCTGTGCATGGCTATGCAGTTGTGCTCTAAGAAAGAGAAATTACTATGACTCTACAGTAATACTTTAAGAAATCTCTTCTAGTTTATGAGGTGCTGAGCTCCACTCACTAGACATAGCAACAACTACTTTTTGTATATTAAATCTCCCCACAGAAGACTTACGAATGTTTTTATATGTTTTTAAATTTTTGTAGTTCCCAGTATCTTCACATAATACTAGAAGACAGACCTTGTTATAGATCTATGGAAATCCAGGGGCATTTTTGGAAGTGTTTTCAACCATAATTCTGTTGCTGTAAAGCATTTGTAAATTCTAAATAAATAACAGTGGTTAAACTGATTACTCTCAACCAAATGGAGATAGTCTCATAGTAATGGGTATTCAGTGCATTCTTATTACAGAATGAAATAACAGCCAAACCAATACATACACTCTGGTGTCCTAATTCTACCTATGGCCAACATCAGGTGCAGATAAGGAAGTTGTAAACAGTGGAGAAGATAAAAATGTAAGAATAGAATAAAATATGGTTCACATTTCAGTGAACAAAATATTTACATATTGAGAAATTGTAAAATCAGTTGTGCGTAGGAAAGTTCATGCTAGCATTTCACTTTTAAGGCTTTGTTTCTGCCTTATAGCATAACAGCTTACACACTTTCAGAACAATTGGTCTGCTAGCCAAGAGAGGAAACCACAACAGAAGGTATTGGTAGTCACATATGGTCAGATCAAGGGAAACATCCGGACTTAATACCAGCTGAAGCTCTGGCCATCAAATGTTCCAGATACCCAGAGAGTAAGCTGAAGGCACCGGGTAGTCTGATTTGTGGCAAATCTCGCACTTATTCCCTGAGTTTACACATGGGAAAAAAGAAAAATTTTACTTTCACCATATCATTTAAATTTATACTCCTTTTATCCATCTCCACCTTTAAAGTAGCACAGTGATATATAGTTGTTTTCTTACTTATCCCAAAACAGCTACAAAAATGAACTGTGCGAAAATTGCATAAGAACATAAGAGTTAAAAAAATAAAAAATGAGAGAGAACTCTTGAACTCTTCCACTATTCATTACTCCTATCTTTTCTTGTACTCTATCTCACTATTTTCGTAAGACTGTAGCACAATATATCCTGGCATTTTAAAAAACATCTGTGTTTAGTACACAGTTATTCTGTAAATAAATCTGCAATGAACTGCTTGAAGGTTTATTTCTTACTTTTCAGCAACTAAGCATAAAATATTGAGCTATAAAATGCTCACAAAACTAAATTACAGGAAGTGAATAGAACACTGTTATCTACTGAGCAAATGGTGGGTCAAACAGTAGCTTGAATTCTAGTAGTGAGTATGACTGTGACCTTCACATGCACCATTGACAGAAAGCAATTTTATTTACATTTTTAAATCCATATAAAGTTGTAAGATGGTACTGCTACAAAATGAAACTTTTTTGTATGTCCCAAGGAATAACTATGCTCTCCCAAGGTCACATGTAGCCTGAAATGCAGCAAGGCTTTCTCAGTTCTACTGCCAGTACATTTTGCCCAGAACTGGTGGTGCTGGTTATCTATTTTCATTTACCACTTGAAAAGTCTTCATATTTTAAGATGGAGAAGTTAGAATGAGGCATTGTTTCTTTTACCCACTAGCTGCTTCTGCGGACTGATCGCTAATTATGTCTGTAGCTGCTACAGCAAGTTACTTGTTTCATCTGTACAGATGAAAAGGTCTATCCATTGGTGGTGGTGTGAAAAAAAAGCCTTATTTTAAAATAAATAAATCATCTTTTCTGAACAAACAACACTATGATGTCTAAAATTCCACAATTTAGGAAATAACAAAAACTATATATGGTTTAATACAACCTGTACGTTTAAGTATTTAAATAGCAGCTTTTTTTCCATTCTGTTTACACCAGGTGTAGCTAGCTGCCATTTTTAATTAAAAAAAATAATAATCCATCTGTTACTACATCCCACTATTTTTGCTCTCTCTAAGCACCTCATGACAAAATATTTCTTACAAGTCTGGTCTGAAACCACAATGCAGTCAGCTCTGTTATATGGACAATATAAACAACTGAATTCTTCTAGCTATTCTATTTAACACTTCAAGCTTTTCCAGAGTATAATGCAAAATAAATAAGTTTATAGAATAACACCATTTTGTAGAGCATTTACTGCCACACAGAGTGCCTAGGAGGACACATGTGTCTATAAATTATAGGTGGTTCTTGTAGCAATGCCTATGATTAAGGTTACCTGAAACTTCCCATAATAAGACCTTTCTTCAGTTGCTTATAAAAGTTTGCTGAACTTTAACCACTTGAAGTAAAATTTTCACTGCAAGGTATCTGCCTCAGTATTTGTTTAACCTTTTTGGAAAGTTCCACACAAAATGGTTTAGAGAACAAGATTACAGGAAAATATACCTTGCTTTGATAAGAAGAGTTCTTCTTTTAGAAATCCTAATGTTAGCTTTTTGGAGAATGGCAAACCGTTGAAATGTGGTAGGGCATGTCCCTTTTGCCAGGTATATAATTTTTTACAGTTCTGAAATGTTCATTCAAAGTTAGTCTAGTTTTCTATTTTCATGGGAGTTTTTTTTCCTCACATTTTTTTTAAATCACAAGTCTTAACTATCGTTTTTCAGAAACATTTCAGATTTTAGAGCTAAAAATCACTAATATTCCTTACATGTTCCAGCTCCCAGTTTTGTTTGTGTGGAATAACGTTTACATGTTCTAGTTCCACAAAACAATGTATTTGTTCAAGTCAGTAGAACTAAATGCACTGAGCTACTATAAACCTGCAATTCTTGTTCCTAATGTCATGAGCCAATTAATGAGATGCTGAAGCCTAATTCTCCAGTTTTCTTACTGACATTTCCTGCCTCAGAGGCACTGAAGATGACACAGAGACTAGATGTGTAGAGAGCACAGTATTTTGAAGAGATATATTTATGGGCAGTGATAGACACAAACACATGGTCAATTTTCTAGATATAATTAACTAGCTGTGCCATGAGAGAGGTTTGTTAAACTGCATGTAAGTCTGATTTTTGTTTTATAAAGAAAAAGCATTCAGGCAAACAAATTATAAACAAGAAAGTATAATACTGCTTAAACTTAATACCAGCAATTTAAGCAGATTCTCCAGGTTAGATTCAAAACAAGCCTGAAACTGCTACAATTAGGTACTTACTCTCTCTACCTCAGGGACATGTTTAAATTCCTAATCTGGAATTAGGTACCCATATAATCCCACTGGAAGAAGATTTCTGAAAGCATGATTTACAGAAGCTACTATGCACTCCAAACTAAGCAACCGCAGGAAGATGAGAAACTAACACTTTTTGTCATTTCCTAGGCATGCAACACTCCTAGAGTTAGGCACCTTATCCTGCTACTGCTAATATGCCCAAAAGACAGAGTAGGCAATGTAATTTCAGCTTTCTGGCTCAAGCATTTCTTTTGCATCCAAACAAAGCTTTTTTCTAACATGAGTTCTCAAAACCTGAAGTGGCTCCGCAACAATGGAAATCCTATGCATGAGGACAAAAGGCAAGAAAAAGACTTAATGGAAGTGCTCCAGAACTTACCTATAATCAGATCCTGCTTCCTGAGTGCATTAATCCAAGAGTAACATAACAAACAAGTGAAATCAAGAAAATCTCCCATCTTATTCTACTAAATAGTGTTGAAGTGCAGCAAGTGTGAGTGTTGAGTTCATACTCCCTAAATCAGAGAATGAAACTGAAACTCCCAAACCCATAATGAAACCTTCAGCCAGTGGGCTGATGATTAAAATAGGAGTGAGAACAAAGAAAAGCATCCTGTGTTCCTCCTATCCCTTTTATAAATCTCAGATAAGCCACAAGATCCAACTGAAGCCACTTTTTGATAGCCAGTACTCTTTTTGCTTTCACATTCTTGTAAGAATTAAGATTACTAGAGAAGTTACATCATTTTAGGCTGCTGTAGTGATGGCGCTTAAGCTCAAAAATAACCCAGAAGTCTATTCCAGCTGATATTAATTCTACCATAATTAATATTTGAATGTGAGGTGCATTCATTAATCTGGGAGCAGAGCTTAGCTGCATGTTGTTAGTGTCTTGCAGCTGTGGTATTTCAGAGCATGACTGAAGGTGGCAGTTGAGCTCAGAATGATCAAACAAAAAAGCTATGGCCTGGCATATCAGCCACAGAAAAGATACTGCATATTGAGGACAGCCACATGCAAAAATGTCCAAAGATGATATTCAGAGTGTCAGAAATCACCATACTAATGAAGACCAGAACTTGAGTGTATGGTAATGAGAATTATGAATATTATGAAATAGTTCATTAATTAAAGCTAGAAGCTGTGACAGGAAAAGACAACAACAATGAGAAACAAAGAATAATGCTTGTAAGAGAAGCTTTCTGCACAGTCATTTTCTTAGACCTTGAACATTTGTGTGATTTCATTGCTATGTTTGGTGGCAGTAATACTGTCCAAGCAAAAGAAAACCCTAAGTTTTCAGCCTTGATCCAAAGCTGTGACCAAAGTCAAAATGTTAGGTTTGTGTGTAACCTTGTCTCAGTCATTAAATGTTATGTAAATGATTCTTAAATAGCCTGGTTGAAATAAGCATTTAAAGAGTCAAGCTTGTGCCAGCTCAGCAATTTGGACTGAATGATTTAGTTTTTGTTGATTTCTTTGATTTCTCAGAAGGAAATTGAGCTAGGATTGTCATTCCATTACTGTACTGATTTCTATGCAACTTCAGTGACTCATTCATATTTTAGAACCAACAGTGTTTTATTAAAGATGAACACTCTGTTCATCTTTTTGAGAGCTAATAACACTTTTTCTACCATTCCCAACAAGTCCTCTAGTAAAAATAGAGGTGACCAAAGTAAAAAAGCTAATTAAACAGATTGAACAATGCAATTTTTGTTTTTAATGGTAGCTTTCATATCATGTTTATTTGTCATGAAGCCAAAACAAGCAAGAAAAAAAAAGCACAACCTCAAGTTTATATTTATAACCACTGGAGGTCACTTTTATGCTGGCATTCCTGCTAGATTTCTCTGTCTATGCAGTGATACATTTAACATCCATAAATAACTCCAAAATTACTTTTGTTGTCAAAGATTGCTATCTCAATTAAAAAGATAGTTGAGGTTGTTTTCCATTAGGCCATCTTTATGACAGTGTTTGTTTCCAAAATAGACACACAGAAGACGTTGGAAGCTAGGAGAAATTTATCAATGTAATTTCACTAGAAACAAATTTCCATTCCCACGGGGCATATTTATTGGAATCTGACTGTAGCTGGTCACATTATTAATAGTGAACAATTTATTTGATTAATTGACCCTGCATTTCTGTTCCTGAAATGACCTCTGCTGTTTTGATTTCTGTTGCTTTTTGTTGTTGTTGTTGTTTTGTTTTGTTTTATGCATGAGCATTCTGTGAGTGTTTCCAGCATATTTTATGCTGGAGCTTGCTTGGGAGCTGTTTGTTTCATCTAATCGCAATGATTATTGTTCTACAGGATATGGTGTGACGTGAGTCTTCACATACTATTGTCTTTGTTCTCTACTTGACTTTGCCACTTAAGTGCAGTACGAGTAACACTTCTGATGTGGTTACTGAATATCTAGCATTATGTTTCAACTTCTGACCATCTAAGAGATGTACAGTCCTTACAAAAAGTCCTTAGGTAACTATTCATTGGGAAAAAAATATTTACATAGACATGCGTTGAAAAAAATATACAAAAATAAAAAGGATGACAATACAGGAGAATTGAAATGTTCTGAAGAGTGTGAACTTCTATAGCTGGATCCTCATGCTATTATCCCAACAAATGTCAAGCTGTTTTTCTGTGAAACGTTTTCCATCACAGAAGGATCCTTCACGCTTTTCTCCAACCACATAATCAGCTGCAGCTAAAGTAAGGAAAAAAGAACAGCGTGGAGTGTGGCCCTTAGGATGTGCAAGTACATCTCTATGAAATTAGAATTATAGGATGTATAAGCAACTAATTTGCTATATAAAAAGTTATTAGCATAAATCTACTGTAAATAGCCTTTTCTAAGCAGGCAGAAAAAAGAATTATTCTTCATATTTTTACAGACTGAGATGCCAAAAAAAAAAAAAAAAAGAAAGAAAAGAAAAGAAAAGAAAGAGAAATGAAAAAAAAGGCAAAGTATAGATGTAGTAGCTAAGATTACCCCCAGAATATCCTAGAATTTAGGAATTCATCTTAAATCAATCATGCAATGTGGACCATACTCAAACAGGTGTAAATGTCAGTATTGTCTTGGACTCAATTTAATTTCTCCATTAATATGCAGAGTTGGAGTGAAAACTAAACTTTCATAGTGGCACCCTACAAGCACTGCATTCCCACCAATGTACAAATTTTCTTGATAACCACATGAGCCTATATGCATTTCACTTCCTGCAGTGTTTTGAAGTTCAGGAGATTAACAACTTTGCATGAGGAACAGAAGTGTATGCAACTTTAGGGGATGTAGAATACGTGAGCAAACATGAGTCAGGGACATGTCCAGATAGCTGAATTTTAGCCTGAATCACCAGTCTAGCGAAGTCACAGCTCCACCTGTTGAGCTAAAGCAAATCATCCACCCATAACAGTTAGCAATGTAGGGTTTGTTTTTTTTTCTCTCTCTTTTTTGCTAGACAGAGATCAATAACAGTGTTCTATTTGGCTAAAACAAAACCTAAAGGTTTAGGAACAAACCACTTAGTCATTATTCTCAGTGAAGGAATGCTGTAGCCACTGAGCACTTCTGCCAAAGCACAAAAGGACTTGGATGTAAAGGAAGAGTTTAATGGCAGACCAAAGGCACGATCCCAGTTTTCTTGATCAATTTACTAAAGCATACCACAATGAATGAAACAATGTTTGAAGTAAAGAGTTTAGAGCCATTCAGCTCCTTCTGACTACACAGGAAATGAACTTGCTCAGACCAAAGACAGTGAATATCACTTGCAAAAAACTTACATCCTTATAGACATACATAGATGTTCATTCATATTTCTTAAAATGCTTATTTCTTTCTTCTGTGCTAGTTATAAATAGCCACTGCAAACAAAGAAACTCAAACTATAATGTAACAAAATATCATTCCCAACCACCTTATAAAAATGGGAATCAAGGAAAGGATACTGTTTTATGAACAGGGTATTCAATGGAAAAGTTCTCTCAAATCTGAACAGTGTGAGCACAAAAATACACAACATTTTTGTGGAAGAAAATATAACTATTTTTTTTTTTTTTTTTACTAATACGATTGTCAGGTACAATTTTTTCTGAAAGGGGAAAAAACTGCACTAGTCTGCAAAAGACATATAAATAGCAGTTAGACTTCAAATCAAGAGCACAGATATAATACTGCATAGAGGCCACACATGGTCGGCTTCTTCAGATATGCCACCATTTGCATATCTTTGTTATTTTAGAAAACAGTAAGTGGTGCTTGAATACTCCAAAAACACATTTACCAAAAAAGAAAAATGAATAATCTATCTGAAAAGCCTACTTTGGATTTCATTTCAAAGATAAAAATGCTTCCCAGACTATACACAAGTTGAATTAGTAGAATAAATCATATCTCACAATTTCTAAAATTCAGAATTAGGTAGAAAAAAAATATATTATTCAACAACAATGTATAATTTTTGTTATCAAATAGCTTATTATCCAATAATTATTGTGAAAAATAATAAAGGAAATATTTTTAGGGTAAGGGATGATAGGTAGTGTAATGCTTGTCTATGAGCACAACTCTGTAATAGATTCAAAGTAGACCAGATGTAAATTATTACACTGTAGGATTCATAAAAAACATAGATGCATGATCTTTTCTGGCACAGGAGAAGAAAAAATTATATCCTAAGAGCAGAAATTAAAAAACAACAACAACAACAACAAAACTTATTGCATTCACTTATGATTCTTGTTCAGCAAAACACTGAAGCCCATGCAAGCAATTCTCCTTTCTTCATTTAAACTTGTGTTTTATAAAAAGCAGTCACAAAGCACTGGCATCTACTCTAACATGTCAGATGCAACCCCACAATTTCAGAATATTCCATTCACTGTGAAGAATAAAAGAAGCAGCCGCACCTCCTCTAACCTACTTAGTCACACATTTCCATATTCATTTGGATTGCATTACGCTGAAAGACTGAACCATATCATTACAATCTGCTAAGCCATCCAATAACTTTTTCAAGGCTTACATTCTTCTCCAGTTAGCAAATATTAACTTCATTAAAGATACAAACATAAGCCACGTTCTGATACCTTTATGATTCTGTGGAATAGTGTATTATTACAGTGACTGGTACTATCTGAGCCAGAAGAGCTACTCACAGAGTACACATCAAGAGAAGAGTATCACCACTTGATTAACTGTAAAGAAGCTGAAAATACAGTAGCTGATTCACACAGAGCACTGTTTTATCAAAGGCCAGATGATGTTGTTCCTTACTCACACCAAATGACTACTCAGTGAAATGGCTTCGCTGAGTTAAGAATATCCTTTGTGCACATAACTGCTAAAAATCCTATTTATTTATTTTTATAATTCAGATATAAGTAGGTAGTATTACAAAAGGGTCATATTCTTGTACTTCTGTTTGCAATATGTATTACTCTACCATCTACTGCAAGCGGTCCTGTGAAGACAATTGAACTGTTTGTGAAAGCAGAGACAAGAAATAAGTAAGTATATAAAACTGTGTGTCTTGTTAAGGCAGTGTGTATTATAGATGAAGGCAGCAGGATGGAGTCCATCTTCATTAGTGGTCAAGGTTTTGGTATTTATTATGCACATCTCTGTATTCACACTGCTGCTTTTTTTCCTGTTCTTTGAAAACCCATGAACTTAGCAATTGTCACCAAATAGCTACAAAAACATTGCTATGTTTTACCTAGCACTGTTGCCAAAATGTTTCCAGAGTAAGCTTTAAGAAAACACTCTGTATGCAATACAGAGTAGCTGCAGTAAGTGAGAACAGAAATTACTCTAAATTAGAGTCAAATTACCAAGTAACATTCTGATTTTAAACAGACCGGTATTTTACAATATTGCTATTGATTGTGCAACAACTGTGAGGGCACAGCTTTAATATTATTTTTATTTTAAGCCCATATCTTCTTCTGAAAGGCTTCAAATGCTATGGATGAAATTGCAAATATAATAAAAGCAGTCCATTAATTTTATGTAAGTAGTTTTATGTACCTGAAGGCCTATGACAACACTTCTTGACAAAATAGCTTAACAGTAGAATTTTTCTTCTGAAGTTCAATCAACAATGGTTTATAAAAATATTATGGTACAGGTGGTCTGAACTTTCCATAACAGAAATTCCATTAGTAACAATTTTTGAAGTGCTGTCAATTATGCTTTCAATTTGAAGAGGCATCTGAATAATAACAACCAATCCTCAGTGATAGAAATGATACACTTAATCTTGAACAGGAGACGGAATCTATACTTCTACTGAGTCTGCTGATCCCAGGGACTCTGTCCCAGGAATCATCTAATTTTAAGGAAATGCACAAAGAAATAGCATAGGTATATTTTACTTCGTAGTTTTTCAAAAGTTTAGCAAAAAGCAGAGTGATTAAAAGGTCACACAAAAAGAAAAACTGGGCTGTACACACAAAGAAACAACCAGGCTCTTCATCCTTTAGATTTATTTGCAGTAAATGAGCCTGGATTAGAAAATGAGATTTGAGGACAATAGGGCACTAGTATCATTAGCATTTGGTAGTCACTCAGAAAGCAAACTAAGCCTCGTTTCATCTCTTTCCACAAACTGCAGATGTGGAAAAAGCACGTTATCTTTCTATGCACTGATACACTGGTCAACCTGTCATCTAAGTGACGAAACAGCTAACAGAAGAGGTGATAGCCCAGAGGACATCAGTAAAACCAACATGGGAATGGACAAGACAAAGACCAACTAGCAAATGAATCCTTTTAAAGCAGATACGGGGGACCAGAAGAAAATATTACTGAACTGCCCCTTGGAGAGGCAGAGACAGGGCATCTGTAGAGATGGATGCAGCATGTAAGGCAGATGAACGTTCCTGAGACATTTGTCACTAGGTGTACTGCAAGACACTGACATTAATGAGGGTGGCATTTGGAAGATAAAAGCAATATCTCTGAAGCAGACAATACAGTTTCCAGGCACCACTCACGGGAACACGGTTTAATCAAAACAGACTGGAAAATGATCACATCCAGCAAAAGTACCACCCATCACTACTGATATTCATGGGAGAATATGGATCAAGATTAAATGACTTTGAGTTTTGTCTGTGAGGTTGGTGGAGACTGTGGGTTGTTTATCCTCATAGCCCAGTCAATTCCTATCACATTTCTTTATTGAAGGGCTCTCCATAAGTCATCCACTTATACCTTCCTTGTCAACTGTCAGTATTTCAGTGACAAGTGCTTTTCAGACAGCAGACCTCTAGAGGACAGCTCTGTCAATAGTGAGTGGGGATTTACAGGAGTGGAGGATCTTATGTGTGATTACCTCCTCATGAAAGCGAGTAGGGAGCTGGAATATACCCCAGCCTTGGCTGTCTGAACAAAAGCAAGTGGAGTGAGCTAATCTGGCTGTCCCTTGAGGTTGCCTCAGAGCACCGCTGCCCTGAAAGTAATGTCAACTTTTGGCTATGCAAGAGATCTTTTTCCACTACAACCCAGAAGATGGGAATTGATGGTAGTAATTAATCATTTCTTACTCTCACACTTCAGTGTCAGTCATGTCCCATAGCCCATTTTGATTCTGATGCTTTCAGATGTCCCTGATCTTCCCCCAAAAAAAAGAGGATGCAGTGCTATGGATGGCATGAGGCAAATCCAAGCATCACAGAACAACCTTCCCAACCCCAGAGGCATGATACTGGCGATCTTAGATAATTAAACGCAAAATCTCATCCCTATTCCCCAACCCATTCAAGCATTACCCCTCTAATCAGTGTATCTCAAGAAAATTAAGAGGCTGTTTCCCTGTTAAAAGAAAGCCAGTCCATGGCAACAGGAAATACATTGACCTTCTTGTCCACCCATCCACTTCTTCCTTTAGGAAAAGTGATGCAGGCAACAAAACTCCAGGTCCAGAGCGGGTTTCGATTATGGTCTGAGCAGCACTGGCCCGAAATACTGACTGGCTCGGGACAGGGTGTCTGTGACGGAGGAGTTTCCAGGGCCCGGCTTGCTCCCCGGCTGCACACAGCGAGCGGCGCCGGCGGGGCTCCGTGGGGGAGGGAAGAGAGGAGGCTTCGGGCGCTGTCCGCGGTGCTGACGCCGCAGCCTGCCGGCCCCGGAGCTCTCCAAGGTTCTGAATGGCCGGGCCACGGAGCCCGTGCGGCTGGGGGCGGCCGAAAGGGTGCGCCAGCCTCCGGAGGCGGCTGGAGCAGGCGAGGTAGCCGCAGAGCAGAGTATTGCAAGTCAGCCTTGTATCGATCCGTCTGAAAACCCCAGTCCCCCCCCTCACAGCCTTCCCCAACTTGTAACGTCCAAAGCCTCCGACAGAGAGAAAACAAAAAGAAAACCTTTTAAAAAAATCACGTGGACTAATAGTGCACTGAAGAATGTTTTGCACGCGGATCCAATAAGAAAGAAGAGGAAGGGAACCAAAATATACTCGAAACAGGACAAAGATAAGCTCTTTCTTTTTCCTGTTTACTGTTACATGCAGGTGGCTCAGATCCACGTGTAAAGATGCCCATGATCTTGTCCTGTTGCAGAGTGTCAAGAACCTCCCGGCTGTCCTTCAAAGCCTTCTCTTTCTCTCTCCACTTCAGCTTGGGCTGCGGTAGAATAAAACTGACTGAATTCCTCCTTTAATCACAAACAAGACTATCAAGGCAGATTCTGGGAAAGAAACTGTTACTAAGCAGCGACCTGTGTCATAGTTAAAATAGAAAAGCCTTTCGCAAAGTCAATTCTTATGTAGATGAGGCGACATAAGAGCTTTTCTCTCTCTTAGTGAGCTTAGTGAATTTCTAATTTGTCCAAAGAAGCCCTAGAGGAATGAGGAAGAAAGGGCGGGAATATTGGGACTGCCAGTCATAATAAATATTGGCGTGCTCTGGATTGTTGCCTAGAAATGCACTGAAAATTGGGAGATCCAACGCCACTGTCTCAGCCAAGTTATTTTTCTTGACCTTCGGCTTTGTACAGCCAGGCTGAACAAACTTCCTCAAATGAGCATCACCCCTTCTCTCTGCAAGAAGCACAATTTCAGTCGAAGTCACAGAACGGAAAAGGAACGAGAAGCAGTTTCCACACCAAAGGAAGAACACTCTCAGAAGTTTAAAATACAGCAAGAAAAAAACATAGGGTTAAACTATAAACTAGGAAAAGTGCTGTCCTGTGGAACAGAGAGCAGTTTCCACTGCATTGAGAACCCGCCAATATATATCATATCAATAAAAAGGAGCTCTTCGAAAGCTTGCATAGTAATTGAGATTGGAGATCTTTTTTGATATGGGTTGGCATTTCCTCATATCAATCTGACAGAGCCAACTCAGGAAATTGCTGGTAATATTCATCTGGGGAGCAGTTTCATTAAACGTAATTCATTCGACTTTCACAATAAATTGAGTGACATCCTTACAGCAGAACCTTTTTATCCTTGATGAAGTGCTTGCCAGCCTTTGGTTTTCCACTTTATTGTCACATTCCTTAAAGCAGAATCGTCAACATGTCAATCTGCTGCATGAAAAAAAATGCTAAAGCTGTATTTACAAAGCACCCAGGAGGTAGTTTAATGCTGTCTTATAAGAAGAGAGAGTTGAGAGTTAAACTATCTGATAAATCACAGCATAACTTCACCCAAGCCCAATCAAGAGAACAGAAGCCAATCCTACACAGGGAAGGATGGCTCACACATTCATTTTCTCCAAGTGCTGGCTATTCCGAGCAATTGGTTTCTTAACCTGCTTCACCGCACTTTCCAAGACGACTGGGAAATTGGCTTTTTGTTAATTAAAATGGCGGTTTAGAGATGCAGGGATGTATTAAAGGGCTTAAAATGGATACCTCTACGTACCAACTTGGAAGTTTTGGCTATTCAAAGAGGTGGGGATACTGGATTCTATTCAGGTGCGTGCCTGAAAGGTGAAAACTACTCGGAACTGCCTTCTCCAGAGATGAAAGCAGCGTGTGCTAAGCAGCAGGAAAATAAATTTCAGTGCAGAGGAAACCCTGCTTAAGTTCCTAGGACGATTCTTGTGGTTGGGAATGAAGGAAGTGTGCAAAAAGAATAAAGTAAAAAAATGCATTACTGAATGCCTAACAGAAAATTAGAGCACAGGGAAGTTTACTTCACCAGGTGCAAGTGATTCGAGACCGATTTCTATTCCTGTGCCCCATCTTCCGAAAGGGTAACTGTTTCCCCTACACCACTGCAGATGCGTCCCAAACTCTTTTAGGGAGGGGGTAGCGGGAGTGTCTCAGGAACGTGTCAACTCTCCAGCACAAAAAAGCCACTTCTCTCCCCCAGCCCCCGCCAAGAGCTCTCCCCCCTCCACGCCGCGGACGTCAAATTGAAAAATGCAAGAAATCGCTTGTTTGAAAAAAATAAAAAGCAATAGCAGAATGCTTTCAGCACCGAATGCCTCTGAGAAAATACTGTGGGTGGTGATTATGACAGGACAATACCTTCCCTCTTTTTTGTTTTTGTTTTGTTTTGTTTTCTTTTCTTTTCTTTTATCTTCGCTGCCTGTAGAGCTGTTGGTTTGTTGTTTTTTTTCCCTCCCACATCAAAGTAGGACGCAATTAGCAACTATCTTAAAAAATGGAAAAAAAGAAAAATCTGCTTATCGTCGTAGCACGTGATATCTTTGCACGTTCTCCATAGCTTTCATTAACCGGGGTGAAATGACCGCAAACAGTGCGACACGGAGCGAAATTAAATGTACACAAACTGCGGAGCCTCCAACCCCCCGCTTACCCCTTCAGCAAACACCGCACCGAGTGTGCCACCGCTGAGAACAATTGGAAACAGCTCTTCTTCGCGACATTTTTTCAGGAGAGCCTCACTCGGCTGTCGGAAGGCCTCCAATCGGTGTGAAACGGACCTCAAAATCCCACCGACACAAGAGGAGGTTCGCAGGCTTTTTGCACATACCTCTGCCAACGCCGTCGCCCTGTAAAACACTGAGCCCAGGAGAAGCTCCCCCGCGGAGCAACCTCCTCGCAGCCCACGTCGGGGGTGCGTGTGGGGGTGGGGGGAATCATGATTTGCCCTTGTTCCGTTTAAGTGCTGCACGGAGGAAAATCTCCCTACCAGAAAAAGCTTGTGTCGAGCCTAATCGACAAACCCGCTGCTCCGGGCAGGGAGCAGGCAGAGAGCAAGATGGGTGATCCCAGCAGAAGAGGCGCGAGCTGCTGTTCCTTCCTCGCAAGGGGTGGGAGGCTGTCCCCGGTGTCTGCAGTGTAGCAGAGCCAGGAGCGCGGCGGGGCCCGCAAGCAGCGGGCGGTGCGGGATGTCGCGCTGCGGGCGGCAGACGGGGCCAGAGCTGCCCCTGCCGAGAACCCGCCGGGCCCCGCTAGCACCGAGTGGCTCCGTGCAGCCTGCGGGAACGGTCTGCCTCGGCCTTTTGGCCCGTTCCGGAGGTGGCCCGCCGAGAAACAAGTGGTTGGGAGCTTTGCCGGCTTTACCAGCAGCTTTGCTGTGCGTTTTGTAGTCACCTCTGCATGTTGCTTCTACCCCGGGAAGAAGAAAGTAAGGAAGAAGGAAATAAAAGCTGGGAAAGACAACCTGGAGTTTTGGTTTGCCGTGGTGTCAGGAAGAAAATTCACCATCAGCTAAGTGGGAATTAAGCAAGAAGGTTTCAATGAAAGGAATAGTGTAGGACGCCGGTGTCCTTATGTACAGACAGAAATGAAACCCAAAAAAGAAGGGAAAAAAGTCTCCAGTCTCCAAGCGGTCTTTTCTCTCTAAATATTTGCACGCTTCCTCAATGACAGTTTTGAGCTGGGCACAGCACTGATAGCTGAGAAAACATTACTCATTAGAATACCACCGAGAAGCTTTGGAAAGGACAGCGAGGTGTCTCGGGGTAAATCCATCCGAGTGTGGCATTTTGAACACTTTGTGCAGCTATCTAAATCTGAAGGAACAAAATCACTGTGGCCCGTGGAGATTAACTCCTAATTCTACCGCATAAATACAGAGCCACCCGTTTAGGCCAAAGGCAGCGCGCTCCCTGTGCAAATCAAATGCAATATTTGCACTACACCGTGTAGCTCAGAACAAGGAGAAAACACATGTCTTGCACAGGCTACTTAATGTTCTTATCAATAAGCATAATACAGCCAAGCAAAATTCCCACTCATTGCGGTCAGCTGTGACCTCTATAAATCCCAGGCAATAAGGCGGAATGGCATACGGCTCTATTAAAAGGAGGGAGGGAAAGCAGAAGCACTTCTCTGTCTTTTCTTTTTTTTTCTTTTTTTTTTTTTTTTTTCCCCTAAGATTTCAGGAAAAGGTTGAACGGTGGAAGAAGAGCAGAGCAGTTCGCCGGGTCGGGGGGGTCACACAGTGGCAGTGCTGTAACGGGGAAGCTCGGGGCGTTCGCTGAATGCCGCCGGGTTCGGGAAGGGGGGACGGCTGTCCTCTCGCCCACAGACGTCCTGCCACAAACTCAGTGGGAAGCTGATTACGTCGTCATTTCGTTTACCCTTCCTAACAGGCTGGGCACCGGCAATCTAGTTCCGAACTGAGTCCAAGCAGAGGGAGAACACCGAGCGCTGCTGCGTGGCGCTGCGGGAAGAACTCGGCGCTTCCACGCGATCACTTTATCACTGCGAGGGCCCAACGCGAACTTTCCGACTGACTCCTGAATGCAGAGAGGGGAGAGAGGGGCCGGCATCTCCAAGTGGGGACCGACGGAGAGAGGGAGAGGAGCCGATGGGACGGAGAAACACTCCGCACCCCCCTGGATGTTCCGGCCGAGGAGCGCATCTCCCCTCCCCCCTTTTGCCTTTTATTCCAGATTTTTTTTTTTCCCATATTCTCATTGTTTCAAAGGAAACTAAATATATATACATATCGTCTCCTTTGCTCACTGATGCCAAGCCCGAAAAAAAAAAAAAAAAAAAAAAAAAGCATTCAGGTAATGAAGTCTGTAACTAAACGGTAATTGAATCAGCATAATTTGCACACTGAATGGTTTTCAAATGCTCCCAGTTTACAATTAAAGGAGAATTAATGCGCTTGTTGTTCAGACTGCGGCGCATTAGAATAAATCCAGCGCTGTTGTTGTAATGAGTCGAGAGCAGTTTAACTGCCAGCAAACACATTTAAAATTTAACACGACGTATCGATCTCGCTCCGGTTCTTTGATGGATTGTTCGCCGCGCGCGTTTTTCCCGGCTCTCCCCATCCCTCCTCCACACAACCGGCGGGAGGCGACGCCTGGGGATGCAGGGCGGCGGGAGGGCGCGGGACGGGCGCGGGCCCCAGAGCTGCGCGGCCGCGGGAGAAGAGCGCGCGGACCCGCCGAGCCCCGCGCCCGCCCGCGATTGGCTGCCCAGCGGCGGCTGAGCCGCGCAGCGCTGCGCCGCAGCGCCCCCATGCGGCGCGGGAGCGCCAACGCAGGCAGACGTGGAACGGGGAGCGCCGCCGCCCCCGCCCCCGCCGCCCCGCAGCCGCCGCCGGAGCCGCGGCTGGAGCCTCCCGCGCACGGGAGTCGGGGTGCTTCGGCGGCTGCCGCTGGCCGAGGGTCTCTTCCATCCCCTCCGCCCCAGGGATGAACTAACGCCCGGCGTTCGCTCGCTGAAAGCACCGCAGGCAGCGGCGCGGGCTGCAGGGAGCAGCCTGCCCGGTTTTGTTCCTCGCGATTGCGAAGGGAGCCAAGTGTGCGCTAACGGAGATAACGCCTCTGTGTACCCGCGTTCCCCCGAGAACCCTAAAGGAGGTTCGCCACGGAACTCAGCGGCGCTTCATGCGGGGGCACTCGCTGTGCCGGCGCCGGGGCTGCGGAGAGGTGGGGCACGAAGTTGCTCCGGTCCCGAGCCCCAATGGAAGCCTCGCGGCAGCCCCTCAGGCACCGGGAGCCTGGCACCTGGACCCTGCGCCCTCTGCCCTCCGGCTGCGCGTCCCTTCCCCGGGGACGAGAAGTTCCGGCCGTGCCCTCCGCTCCTCCGCCGGAAGCCTCCCACAGAGCCCCGCTCCCCTCCGGCCCTGCCCGGCCGCGGGCTGCCGACAGCTGCCGTGAGTTTGTTGGTTCTCCGGCGCTCCCCGCTGCCGGCCCGTGCACTCACCAAGTAGAAGGTGGGCTGCAGCAGGAGGACCGCGCACCAGTACACAGCCTGCATCCTCGCCGCTCAAACTTCCCCCGCGCTGCCTTCGCTGCCTCTTTGTTCCCCGCAGAACATAGATCCACCTGACATCCACTTTACGGAACAAGCGGAGCTCTCACCAGCCTAGACAAAAATGAAATTATAGACCTCATGACCACAAGGCAACGTTAGGCTCGAGACAAGGGGGGATGAGAGGTGTGTAGGAAAGGGGGGGGCGGGGGAGAAGAAGGAGACGGGGTGTGTGGATGGGGGTGGAGGGAACGGAAAACGATTAAAATCTAATTAATCCGGCGGCAGAGCGAAGTGACCTCCCGGTCCGGGCTGGCTGCGGAGCGCCCGGCGGCTGCGCTCCCCGCGTCGGAGCCGGGCTGGGGAGCCCCGTAGTGCGGCCGGGACGGCCCGGGGATGCCATCGCCAGCCCTGCTCGCCCGCCCTCGGCGGGGGCCGGCACATGGACAAGGACAGGAGGTGAGGGGAGCGGGGCACTGGCTGCTCCCCGTGGGCGAAGAGCTTCATCGCCGGGCCCACCGGACAGCTCCGCGACCCCCCACGCCCAAGCGCCCACCTCCCTCCTCTCGCCTCTCCGTGCCTCGCTCAGTGTCGGGTCCGCGCCCCGGAGCGCCCCGACGGGCGCTGCCCCCCAGCCCCGGCCCCAGCCCTCCTCCTGCCCCGCACCCCGCGGGGGGGCCGCGGCGGGGATACGTACGGCATGGGGGATCCGACGGCTCCGCGGGGCGCTCCATGGGCGAGCCTAGAGGGGCCGAGCGCCGCGGCGCAGCCCCCCGCCCCTGCGCATCTCCTCGCCGCGCTCCGCGCCGGGCTGTCCCGCGGCCGCTGGGCATCCGGCGCAGGCACTGGCGGGGCGGTCGGCGGGCTCTCCCCCCCCTCCGCCTCCCCTTCTCCGCGCACAGTCGCGCACGGCTCCGCCGAGCAGGAGGACACTTACGGGAGGAGGGAGCTGCCCCGGCTGCCCGCTCGCTTTCGGTGGGGGGCGCGGGCAGGAGCGGCGGCAGCGGCGCTCCGGGGCGTCCAGGGCGATTTGTCTCTATTAGAAATGACTTATTGGCTAGGGAGCGGCGAGCGCCCGCTGTTTAACTTCCGATAAAATCTATCTGCAAAGACCTTGGCCGATCATCTTAAAATAAAGCGCCGGAGCCGAGCGCTGTCCGAGCCTCACTGCTTGGGGAGTGAGAAAGAGCGGCGGAGGGGGGAGGAGGGGGAGGCTGGTTCGGCGGAGGGGGAAGGGAGGAGGGAGGAAGGGGAGTTCAGCGGCGTCCCATCCTCTCTTCTGCACGGGGTGATGAAGCAGAGCCTTCCCCGAGCGAGCCGTGAGCTGCCTGCCGCGCCCGCGCTGCCCGCCGCGCTGCTGCCCTGCCCGGCGCCTGCGGAGCTCCTCGGCCTCTTCTCTTTCCTTTCAGTTTTTCCTCTACCCGCGGGGGTGTCCCGTGCGGCCGCGGAGCCGCTCAGCCCGCAGACCGATCTGGGTGACGGCTGCGGGAGCCGAGCTCCGGGATTAAAGGGACGGTTTCCCCCCGCCGGCAGAAACCTGTGGCTGGGCAGACCCTCGGAGCGAGGCTGGAAGGCGCATCCCTGCCCGGTGCTGCGGCGAATCCCGCCGTTTGTCATGCAAGGAGAAAGGTCTCATCGACCTTGCTTTCCTTCTTCTTCACAAGTCCTCCGGGTTCTTTTCCTGCCCTCTTCCACATCCCCCACTTCCCCCCCTCCCCCTCCTCCTTTCTCCAGCCCGTGTCTTACCAATGTGACATTGGGACAGGGTGAAGGGGAGGACACCAACAGCACAGGGCAGCCTTCCCAGATCCCCAGCCTCGATAGCAAAGCTCAGATTTATCACCTCCCAAAGGGGAACCAAGAAGCAAGCCAGCATGCTGCACGGAGCGGGCAACTGGAGGGAGGGAGGACTTCAGCTGTCCTGCCAAATCCTTGCTTCTCTCAGAGCATGTCCTTGTACTTAGCATTTGCAATCTGAGGCTTGAGGACCGATTGTAAAATGCTGTTTTAATCTCGGGCCCTGAGTTTGGAATACTAACATAGAAGGGGAGTGGGCAAGGTGGTGAATCCCCTCTGGAAGGGCAGCACCATAGTTCCCCCCATGGCCATTCCTTCTCCAGACACCTGGAAGACGGACATTTCCATATGGCTCCAGCACCAGCCCTGTCAGACATGTGGGACGCTCACGTCACGGCTTTGAACAGAAGCATGCAGCCTGCAAGGAATCCTGCTGTCATCCTGCCCCTCAGACAGCCCCTGCAATACCATGTGGGCTCCAGCAGCCTGGGGACTTCTTGTTTCAAAGGTGTAACAAATCAAAAATCACAGCTGACTTATCCTTACTGCTAACTACCACCTTCCTATCTTTTCCACTCCTATTTTCTTATAAGTTGAGAGGCTTTGTCTGCATTTAGTACACAATCTATAGGTAGAAAGAGAAATGGTCCTCTCTTAGCACAGAACAAACTTGCCATCAGCTGAGTGGAGCTCACGGACTATCTACTCTATGGGTCTTTGCAAGATGCAGCTTTTATGCATGTAGACCCAGCATGGTTACTCTTACCTTAGATGTGAGACTGCCAGGTTCATGTTGAACAGGAGGAGCAAACACGAAGTCTGACTGATTGCCAGGGGCATGTTGCTGAGGAACATACAGCTTCCTCCAAGGCGGCTCTTTCCTGCAGCCTGCACAGCTTGATTCAACCTCTCCAAGACTGGATCATTAGTGTCTTCATATCAGAGGTGGTATGGAAGTAGACCTTGGAGAGGAATTCTTCTTTTGTCTGGGTGAATTTAGGTCTCTGCAGTCTTTCTCCCCTAGATCCTGTATCCCAGTTGGGTGAGCTCTGCAGTAGAACCCTGGGGCTCCATTGAAATCATAAGTGTGGCTCCTCTTTATTTCAGCTCACTGAAATCCCCTCCCCCTGGAAACTCAGCAAGGTCTACTGTGAACAAGCCCGTATGTTGTCTACCTGAGGCATCAGAAGTCTCTTGAGGTAAAGGTCTTAAGAGGGAATGAATCCATTTCCTAACAGGCAGGGACTGACCAACACTTCACTGTGGGCTTTCTCACTTCAGCTGACATCCCCACCTGAGCTCCTTAACTACAGAGAAATCAAACTTTCCTTCAGAAAGGCCAGTTGGATCGCTCCCCTCTGTTGTCACTCCAAAAGAAAGAAGCAAGAATGATCGTTTTTGATTGGTCTTTTCTGCTAAAAAATAAAAAATAAAAAAATCATAAATTGGGTTTCAAAGGATTCCAGCTGTTAACCTGTGATACTTTTTCAAAGGGAATGGCACTGCTTATCTGACATTTAGGATTTTTCGACATGGTCATTTGACTTTTATCTGAATCTGTAATATTGGCAGAGCAGCTTAAGTGAAATATTAGATTTTTAAAAGTTAATTTTAATTCTAACCATTTGGATACTGCAATCCTAGCAACAAGGTCCCCAGCAAGGTGGTGTCAGCCGGTGAGGTTTTAAAGAATCACAAATTCTGGGTTTACTAATGGACTTTTAAAAAGTCCAATTAGACTTTAAAATGCAATTGGACTACTTTTAAAGCTTTGAAATATATTCTGACCTTTAGGTAGCTTCCCTGTTATTGCGAAGAAAGCTTCCCAGCTTTCAGAACTGAAAGGGTCACAAGCGGAAAATCTGAAGACAATGGCAAGTGATTAATAATTGCTGGAGGTTCCAACAGAAGATGGGCACATGATTTAATTGCTTGAGGCACTAGAGGAACACACAGTGCTGTAATGATAAATATCAAATGACTGGGCTAAACCTGCTGTGCGATGTAGCTAACCCACCTGCACATTATACATGAAAGCAGTCAGTAGATCTGGATGTCATGCAATACAATTCGAAGAGCCTAAGTATCTTCTTTTGGAAATAATCCTTTATATATATGTATGAATGTATGTATATATATATATGTGTATACATAAAAAGAAAATAAAGCAAAGAAGCCAAGATGGGCTGGAGTACTGAGTGATGAAGCAAGCCCAAAAAGGCAAAAACCTGATGCAGCTCAAACAATTTTGCAGTCTGCCCTCAACCAGATTTTTCTCAGTGTTTCAGTGTTACAACCAATGCCTGGGTTGGGAATTTTGGTTTGGTTAACGTTTATAAAAGCTTTGTCCCATCTCTTTAAAGGATACACAAAATGTTAGCAATTACTGCCTTTAAATAAATAAAAAAATCAGCCTGTGCAGTGAGCAAATATCATCTCATCTATATGCACACTGAAGTACCGTTGAATTCAACTAGAGTTGCATATACACAACAGTGACAGATTATGGCCTCCACAGCTTTTCTATATTTGTACTATACAGTATATGGGCCAGATGCCTCATATCACTCATGTAAATAATCTTACTGAAATGTTCTTCATGCTGCCAACCATTCATTCATCAGACCTTCACTTCTTATCCCTTCCCCTCTTCACAATTTCAATAGATTTTGTTTGGTTTCAAGGAAATCTTCATGTTCAGAGTATTTTTATTGTCAGTATAAATACTACAAACAGATCCTTTGCCACATTTTATTCCATTCCTTCAAGGTCATAATATGACTGTATATTTTATTTGTACATCCAAATATTTTTTAAAAAATCTCTGTGAGACTTCTATTTTTATTACATTGATTCCTGCCTACTTACTAAAACGTACCATAAAGTGATGCTACTCTGTATTCCATATGGAAAAATACAGGGATACTCCAATCACCTCAATGGAAACACCTTGAATTCATGGTGTTCTTAATTGTTTTTCCTGTCACTATGTCAGGAGGAATCATGAAATGCTGGAGTGAGATGTGGCATGCAGCATCAAAGATGACTAAAAGGTAATGTACTAACAGTAGTGTCTGGATCACTCAATGCTTCTGTGATATAAATATGACCAAGCCTACAGGCTTCATTGGGCTAATTACAGGTGACACTCTGTGCACACTCAGGATTTTTCCCAAAATACTTGAGATGAGGTGAGACATAAACTATTGTCTATAAGAATAAAAGTTATAGCCAAGTTTATCTACCAACCTATTAATAATGCCTTTAAATCCACAGGAAAAAAAATCTCAAGATCATAAATACAGTAAGTAAAAAAAGCTTTCTAATCTTCTTTGCATGGAGAGCTTCTTTTCTAACACAATACATATAATAGAGATTTCTATTTGTATTCCGTGTTTATTTCATCCATTAAATCTTGACAATTTCTACAGTAGCAACACAGGAAATAGAGTTTTAATAATAATCATAAGAAAAGAAAAAAAGAAGAAAATAATAATTAAAAGTATATTGGAATGAGTCTGTACTGAACAAAGAGTAACAATGTCCAAAAAATGCCACAACTTGGGTGATTTTCCTAGAGACGTAATTAGATTTCTAAAATTCTGTAGGACTAAGTGAATTTCTTAATTAAAATCCAATTATTGGAATACTTCACGATGGCCACTCAAGGGATTATTAGCTGATAGCAACAATTGTTGAAATCACAAAACCTGATAACAAAAGTTTTATTAAAATTTTTCTGCATGTATTTTTAACTGCATGATAATGCAACGTAGATAATGTCAGCTAGAAATCTTTATGTGAGAGAGTGAAAATATGGCAGAGTTAAATTGTCTTGAAGTAGAAATTGATGGAGGAAAGACTCTATGATGCCATCAGTCTTTGCTTTCTGTGTGCTGGTGAGGAATAAAGTGGGGAAGATTTGAAGGTTATTGGACTTCTGGGAGGGCCAGAGGAAGGATGGACAGTTGCAGCTGAGGGCACTGTTATAGCAGCTGTTCCTGGGAGATCACAGCTTTCCAAGGCTTGTCCAGAAAGTGCTTTGTACAAATTCAGAGCATTTGGGGCAAAAGTCCACTCCATAGAGGAAGAGGAAAAGGCAAAATTGCTACCTGAGAGCAAGGTAGAACATCACAGTTCTATACCACACGTGCCTGAAGCAGGAATTAACTCCATGACACAACATTGCTGTCACTGAAGGAAGATCCTCTCATGTCTTTTGATCTGCTATTTTTTCTCAATCACACTCCAGCAGTGCCGGGTTACCAGTCTCAAAGACAGCATTTACCTGTTACTCTATGGAGTGGTGGCTTTAGAAGACAAGCAGGGCAGGATGCCAGGCTGTCCCCTCCATCAGCACTTTCAGAGGCTCTGAGGGCAGCTCCTTCTTCACATCACTCCCTCACTTGAGTTCTGTGCCAAGACCATGAAAATATGCTCAACATGCAGCACCTGGCGCAGTCCTGACTCCTCTGCTCCAGGCTCACTTCTTTACAGTTCCTTTGCATTGCAGTAAAAAGCCCCACAGTCCTGTTGACTTCAAGAAAAGTACAGATGGTGAATGACTAGAATTGTTGACATCCAAAATAAACCTTCTTCTCTTCTAAGGAAAGAGCTGATAAAGGGGTAGATTACCTCAGTTAAAACAGCCTGAGAGCTGAGCTCAGATATGGGACTCTTCATGCCAAATACTGCTGCCACAGACAGTAGCTAAGATGAAGCGGGCTCATGGGTGAGTTTTTAATGAGATATGTGCAGTTCTAAGCACTTTCAGACAGTTTTTACTTTGCAGAGCGTTTGTAAACTACCACCATACCGATTTTTCTGGGAACTCATCGTTTGCAGAATCTGAGCGAGGATGATATTTTATCTTCCCTAATGACCTAGCTTCATGCAGTTGGTCTTGCAAGGCAAAGTGAGCTATAAAGAAACAAGTCAGGAGTTTCTACTTTTCATGTTTTAGACACCTACACTCAGTCTACCGGTCTGCTCCTTGTCAGAGAAATGAAAGTTTAGAGGCAGTGTTAAGCCCTTACAAGAATTCTTGTTTAGATACCTCTTGCAGTGACAAGAATTTCTAAAAACAGGTTTTGTCTCAGCCCTCGTCTAGGAGGTGACTTCACACAGCAAGATGTTAAGGCCAGCAGGGGATAGCTTTAAAACCAGACAAGGCTGCATGCACTTCAGGAACAAGATCTTACCTTGTAACTACCGTTATTTGGGCTAAAAAAGATCCTAGCACAGCTTTGGTTTTGATTATTTAGAAGGGTTCTCTGAGTCACACTCATTATCTTCTTCTTTTCTTTTTTTTTTTCCTTTGTATACAAAAGTTAAAACAGAATTCCTCTGGACTTCATTATGGTTTTGTGTCTTTCAGATGTTCATAAGTATAAAGGATGGCCTTCAGCCAGGCATCCGCTCACCTTGCTACTTAACTTAGAATTGGGTCTAGCTGTTTTATACTTAGGGAATATAAAAGAAATGTGAGATTATGGGAAAGGGTTATGTCTTTTGCAAAACTTCATGCAAATGTGTCAAATTTCAGCTTGTAACAACCATAAAATAATCAAATGCTTTTGCTGATCTAAGCCTACATTTTCTATGAGAAAAATTCAAGATGTTTTGGACAGAATGTTGTGAAATCTTTGTTAGAAATGGACAAATCTTGGAAGAACTTTCGCCTTTGATGAAAACCTGAAATAGGCTTTCCACTTTGCTTTGCAAGGGGAGTGAAAGCTTCAGGCAATGTATCAAAGAAATTACAGAGGAAATGAAATTCCTACTTTTGCATGCAGTTACTGCTGAGGTATGAATACTTGGCTGCAAAAGGAGGGACAGCTGACAGGATCACCAATATTAATGAATACATGTTTAAACACAAAGGCATGTTGATTTGTCGAGTTATTTTGTTGTGCTGATGCAATGGCTGTACTGCACACAGATTCATTTCTATTTTACTCTGGAGAAAACTTTACTAAAAATTATTGGGATGTGAAGCCAAAAATCAGATGAAAGAGAAGTAACCAATTCCCATGGTTTGCATCATTTAATGTGAAAAATCCTTCTTTCTTTGTATAAGATTTATGAGGGAAGGGGGGTAGGGGTGACTGGGGGGCGTGGGGGGGGAGAATGTTAATTACAATGGATTATTACAATCTTCCAGTGCCACCTTGTGGCTTAGCATAAGACTGCAAAATGCATCCAACATTAAACTTCGCATTCACCAAGCATAAACACCCAATTGTAGCAGTCCACAAGTTAAGATAACAAATTCAGAGTGCTTTTCATCTTACGTATTGAACTACATTTTGCTCTGCTCATGAACAAAATTCCAGCTTTTGCCAGTATGGAGTTCCACCTGTCATTCTTAATGCCAACATTCAGATATCACTCAAACATGCTCCAAAGCTTACTGCAGACAGACTCTGAGACAGGCTTTCCTATGTGTGAGAACTGCTTTAACATTGCTCCATGACTATTCCATGTGGTTTAACACCAAGGATATACTTTTGAGAGTGGATAGTGATAGGACAAGGGGGAATGGTTTTAAACTGAGACGGGAGGTTTAGATTAGATATTAGGAGGAAGTTTTTGACACGAAGGGTGGTGACACACTGGAACAGGTTGCCCAAGGAGGTTGTGGATGCCCCATCCCTGGAGGCATTCAAGGCCAGGCTGAGTGTGGCTCTGGGCAGCCTGGTCTGGTGGTTGGCAACCCTGCACATAGCTTGGAGTTGAAACTCGATGATCTTTGAGGTCCATTTCAACCTGGCTATTCTATGATTTTATGATTCTTTGATTCTATGATTCTATGAAACCACTTTTTCTACTTCACCATGATGCACACATCTATTCCAGTGCTTTGCTGCTCTCACCATGAAGACTTCTTTTCTAAATCCATAAGGATTTCCGCTGCTGCAATCTGATGCTCACTCTTACAGTGTGATCATGGTACCTGAGCAGAGCTCTTAGATGTGTCTATGATATAAACCCCTTAGCGATAAGGGATTTCTACCAACAGCTAAGTGGGCTTCTTAAGCCTGGAAGTGAACAAACCTACATCATCCATAAACAAAACCGGTCAATTTCAGAGACTCATATCCAAATGGACATATCCTCTTTAAATGGGAAAAGTGTATCTTCAAGAAGGAAGGGCATACAAGACAAAGGGCTGTCAGTAGCAACGGCAGTGACTCTAGCAGTAGGTGCAAACTGGTTCCTGCTCAGACTGGTGCTGTGCACTGCATTTCATAGCCTAGACAGTCCAGTTCCCAAGCTGACTCACCACCCCACATCCTACAGAGAAGCTGCTGTTTTCAGTTAAACAAGGCCTGAATCAACGGCAAAGACATTTAGAGGACATAAATTAAGCTGAGGGGAATTTAGTTGCTCGTTGTCCAGGAGTATGAAAGTGCAGAAAACTTACAAAAGACTGTGGTATGAAAATAATCTCCAGGCTGCTAAAGCAGAATAGTCCATCAGCACCAAAATCATGTCTGGATAATTATGTCTAAAATTATATTTCAATGCCAGTCAGGTATTATGTAACAGGTCTTAAACTGGGATTCCTGATTTGGAGAATCAACCATTTAACCTACTGTCAGAGCCATCTTTTACTTTCCAGCCTATACTGCATGTAGATGTATGCTGACAAATGTGTTGTTTCATGTCATCTGTCGATAGTATATATTACGCCGTTTTCAAAGGAGCTGAGCTTATGTATTGTACCACTCATAAGATAATAGGATCATAAAACATAATTGTAAGAAGCACATTTTTTGGAAGATTCATCTTCTTGTTGAGGGTAGAAGATGTGTCCGTGGTTTTATATTCACACATAGATTTAAGGAGACAATCAGATGCTGACAGGAGCCTGATTTAAACAGCAATGTTAAAGCAAGGTGGCCATGATCACTCCAGCTCCCCAGTTAAATTGAGCCTTGCAAATCTCATTTTGTCTTTACAGATCTGGAGGACAGTCTCAATATGAATGACTACAGTATCCCTGGCCAAATACATGCTAACCAAAGAGTCATCTTTGTGCACAGCCAGATTTGGATTCACTGTTTTCTCAGGTTTTGATATCTCCAGATTCAGATATGCAGTATAAAATTTCTCTGCAGTAACAGCAGACTGTTTAGAATTAAATCTACTTTTCCAAGCTGGCTAGTTTCAAACAATGAAGGAGTAAATTTGGGTTCCAGAGGTCAGACTCATAGACTCGATATGTCCCTATTCTTTAAGGGGCATTGCATTTAAGTCTGTGTGGTGACAGGAGGAATTATGTAATTCAATTAGGCTTTAAGTTCAGCTAAATTTGAAACATTGCCAGCGTGGCAGAGTGTACTCACATAAAACAGATGTATGGAGTTCAGCTCTAGAACTTGTTCAATTTAAGCCCTTGTTGACTAAAATTTAGTAAAACCTGGTAGTTTAAATCCTGACTTTGAATTACACATCACACATTTAGCAGTCTTCAACTGGATCAGGTATAAAGCTGGTCTAAGAAAGTGATAAATAGGTAGCTGTTTGTTTTCTGTTTGAGTGCTGAGTACCACAAAGATTAATTACCCTTAATTAACTATCTCCTTTGTAGAAGCTTGGAGCAAAGTATCTAATGAGAGCAGAAGGAAAGCAGAAGCTGCTTGATTCACTTAATGCACAGGTATCACCTGTACAATTATCTGCCCTCTGAGCAGATGGGATACGCTCAGGGCAACCACAATTCTGGCCCTGATAAATGTGACACATTGAAAGAACTTGGAGTGACAGAATAGCACTACTTACAGACAAATCTTAGCACAGTCTCGGCTGTGTGCTACCAAAGAGAAAGTAAGTTTTGTCTAAGGGTAGCATCTATCCAAAGAGGACTGAACATCTCCAGTAGAAGGGCTCCCTGAGCAATAGGATACTGGGGATATCTATATATTCTCTTGCACTAAGGACAAGAAATCAAGATTGCATTGTTAAGAAAGTACTCCATAGAGATTAAATTTTCAGGCATACGGATAATCCAGTTTCTGATGCCACAGATAATTGTCCAGTTGTTTATATGCCACATGTTACAGTGATGGACTTCTGAAGGCATCTGAACAGTTTCTTATGCAAAGGGGACCTGTTTGTTGTGGACCATGACATTATCAACATCAAAGGGAGAAGAAGAATAAACAAACCATCTTCTTTTAGGCAATGAATTAAAGTTTAGTCTGAAATACTCAAGTACCATGCTCAGAACCACAGAAACGATGCACTTAAAAGTGTGGCTGAGAAAGTAATAAAGGTAAAAAGGTTAGATTTTGAAGCTCTCTGGAATATTTGAAATCAATATCAGAAAGCAAAGTCAAACTAGAACCAAGTCTTTGATTCATCCAGAAAGTTGTAGGTAACTTTTTAATAAAACTCAAAGAAAGTCAACATTTATGGAAAAGCTGCTGTTCTTTCCTCTGTTCTGTAATGTCATAACTCCCCCTCTTTTTAAGCAAATGAATGACATTCATCTTCACCAAATTCATAGCTCTGGCAAGACATCTATCTCACTTCATGGGGCACCTGACTGCTGTGCTGAATGAACTCCTTCCTTTCTTCCCTCTGTCCCTCAGAAGACTCAAAGATTCCCATTAAGAAAGGATTTTATGAGTGACAGTCCCTAGATATAGAATTGCCTCATTTCCATGATAACATGCCAAGGTTAATCAAAGATCCAATTACCTGTCTTTCCCAGACCTTTTAACACAAAGCAGGTGTCCCCTTTTTGACTTGAGTCCCAGCTCCAGAACAGTGAGCTCCAGGCAAACTTCTAAGTGCCCAGTTTCAAAGAATCCTGAAATGGGTTTGGAACATCTGAAGCTTTGGGAGGTAATTAGTAAACATAAGACCTGAAAGCTCTTAGAGACTAACTGGGAGAGTCCATTCCTTGTCTACAGCCCATAGTTAGGGAGTTAGGGAAAAAAACAAACAAACAAAAAAAAAAAACAAAACAAGGGCTCTTTATTTGTAAGTATCTGTAAGGAACAATCATGTAACATTTGAGGACTTTTCTCTCCTCATTGAACAAAATACCCCAAGAGGATACTTCATTTCTATTCAGTTTAGATATTCCCCCCTTCTTCTCACAGATACTGGTGGGTAAATCAAGAAGAACCCTTTCAGTACAGAGAAAGAATGAGATCATATGTGGGTGATAAAGCCAGTCCAGACAGCTGATAAACATTAGAAGAATCTTCCTAGAGGTACTCAAAGGTCCCAGGGGACTACTGCTGTACAGAAGGGTGTTAGAGGTGCCTGCTGTGTCCTATGCTCTGGACATTGCGCACTTCTGTTTGCAGTTTGATTTCACAAGACAAAAAGCCAGGACTGACTTAGCTCTAAGTGGCCTGCTTCAAAGCAACCTGCAAAAGGGTTGCAATATATTGTCACACTGCATGCATAGTGACTATGCCCATAGGAGCAAAAGAGCTGAAAGAATTAACATGAACTGATTTTAACTTCAAGAAAGAGAATTACCTAAAATACTGTAATATGGGGAAGGGGAAAATAAATATAACAGGCAAAAGGGTAAACATTTTTATATAGCGTGGAAATTGTTTTAAGATGTCATAGCATAGGTCTCTTAGTAAGCCAGTAACAACTATCAAAGGAAATCTTTAAAAGGAACAAAATCACAAGTCAGTTAGAGTAAATAACAGGATGGAGAAAACTTTTAAATGTAGAAATGACAGAAAGGAAGTTTAATCCAAGTGAGGGAAAAAAGAAGAAAAAAAAAACCTGGCAAGTTAAAGTGAAAACCATGAAAACCACAAAGAAGCCCAAAATATTTTTAGGAACTATTTGCTGAAGGCATAAAAATGTTTCATAAAAAGCTCTCTTTAAACACCTCAGAAATAGAAAGCCTGCCAGCTAGTTAGTCAGGCAGATATATGATCAAGATGTAAAAGGAGTGCACATGGATGATAAGGCTGGAAATGTTTAATGAATTTTTCCACTTGTGTTCATGGTGGAGGATCCGGGGGAGGCTCAGGTACTGAAGTACTTCATACAAGGGAAGAATATGATGATGTGTCTCAGACTGAAATGTTAGAAAATATTTTGAAACAAATTATAAAATAAGTCGTAACAAATCATGTTCCAGGACTCAATAATGTTTACTCAGGAGTCCTAAAGGAATATTAAACTGCTGAGCAATCAACTCTATTTCATAACCTAAAATGTATACCAACATCAGTGCCATAGATGTTAAGGGTGACGCCATTTTTATACATAGTTATCAATACTGAACTTAGGAATTCTGTATTCCATCACAAATTGGAAATTGTGATTGAGACAAATAATTGTTTAGTATTTTTTTGAAGATAGGAAGTGAGCAGGTTAAAAATCATAAGGACACCACTCACAAATGTTCTGCTGTGCTACAGTTTCCACGTAAGGGAAGTTTCTAAAAACCAAGCTCCTCTCCTAGTAAAACCAACAGCAAAAGAAGAAAATGATGTGGAGAAAGTAAGCAGGCGATGATTTTTGTACTACTTTTCTCAGTGCAAGAGTTCTCACCCAGTGAACTGAAAAAGAAGTATTATTAAAGGAAAATGGAGGTCAAGATGTAAGTGAATTCCTGAGCACATCACCAAAGGATGTGCGGGTTACACGTCTGAGATTGTGGAAAGAGAGACAACTTTATGATAGATAGAGGCATTAAGTGTTATTAAATGATGACAATAGTCCAGCTGCTCTCTAGGTCAGCCAGTGTTTAAATTACTGGTTACCCAAAGCTGGCAAATTCTGTTATCACAGACTTTCCTTCTGCATTATCATCCAGAGATAGACTTTTGGTCTAAACAAAGCTTTTGTCTGTCTAGCAGTCCTTAAACTACAGCTGCCCAGAAGTAGAAAATCTGACTGGAAGAAACCATTTGAACCACTCTGTCCAGTCCTTGTCAGGACAAGCCTCCGTGACTCAGAAGGGATTCACTGAACCAGAAGGCTTCAAGGCTGTGAACAGCACTGCATGCTTAAAACCTAGATTAAAGGAGAACAGACAAAACTGCAGTAAATTACTGGAAGAGAACAGGAGGAGATGAAGGGCTCCACCTTCTCTTCCATAACCTCCCCACATAAAACAGAACTGCAAAAAGTAGATGTCTACCCAAGAGAGGAGGGCTGAAACAAAAGCAAAAACAAAAGCAAAAACAAATACTCCTGGTGATTTTTTGCTGAACAGCAGTGACTGAAAAGACCTCTTTTGAATGCAAATGTACCAGTTTGTTTGTTCTTATATTCCCCCCCACCCCCCCCAAAAAAAAAAAAAAGAAAATTGAAAAAATTTAGACGCTGTTGTTAAAAAATCTGGTGCTACTCTTTCCTTTCTGTGTTGCAATTTCTGTTTAGGTGCCTCTGAGTGACTAGGGCTCTCAGAAGGCAAGAGATGCCAATTTCTGTAAAAGGAAATGGAAGTGCTGTTATCCAACTCCACTATACGATCACTAAATCTTGAAGCTTGTCTCATAGTGGAGGAGCAGTGAAGCAGGAAATTGCTAATGCAAAGTGTGTAAGAGAAGATCCACTACAGCAAGATGCAGGCCTCAACCCAAAAGCCACAGTTGCAAAGGAAAAAAGAAATATGTGGGTAGAGGAGAGCGTTATGAAAATACAACAGCTTAAAAAAAATAACAAAATAAAATAAATAAAACAAAAAATCATTTTACTATAATTTAATAATTTTTTGTTTGCAGCAACTGGTCTTCAGTAATGCACACAGCTGGTGAACAGCACAGCCCTCCAGAACCTAGACCATAGCAGTGCATGCACATAGGAGGGAGGGAGTAAAATAATTTGTTTTAAAATTGATGACTATCTACCTAAGAAAACAGGTTGGCAGTAGCACTTTGGCTTTGTAGATTCCTAGCTGCAAGTTACTTGCTGTCCCTGTGGGGTTTCTTGAGACCCTGCAAGCAGTGGTGGTGGGCAGCCCCACAATGTTTCTGCAGACCCACTCAGAAAGTGTCATCTTTTTTGCACACCTGTGTGTGAAAAGGGTTTTAGATTTCTGATTAACCTGGGGTCTTTCAGCATCAACTTTACCTGCTCACTTAAGCAGTACCAAGCATCAGTGGTACTATTAGCACTCTTTAAATTATGCACACATTTAACATGTTTTCAAGGGGACAGTTTGTATTCCTCCAGGCAAGCGTTCAGCTGTGTCTGGCAGGTATAGGCAGGTAAGAGCTACTGATTGTCTAATAACTGAAAACATGTGTCTGCATAAGTCTTCATGGTTTAAGACAAGAAATATGTCCATGAGTGGACAAATGACATCACCTTTTCCTGGGGTGCTGTAAAACCTTATTTTCCCAAGCAAAATTGATTTCACGCTGTTTGCTCTATCCAGCTCTTGTAATTTCTGTAGTGAATGCTTCTGTGACACTGCAGGGATGACTGGAAACCCAAAAGGGAATCTTCCATATCCCACATTGACTCTGGTGTCTTCTCACAAAAGGAAGGCTGGGAACCCTGCTGTAACCATACATTCTGGGGAAGAGTGTTAAAGACAAAACCATATCTGCCCTTTGGATTCAATGCACTATTATCTGAGTTTTTTCAATGCACTATTATCTGAGTTTTATATGTTTACTTATTTACGGAAAACATGGCATCATTTGCAAAAGCAGTTTTCTGAAAAGTATAGCCTTCTGGATGTAGCTGGAGCCATAACTGGCAGAGTTGGAAGCATAATTATGTCTGTGAAATCCACATGGTGACATTTAACAGACCTTAAATACAGAGTTGCATAGTGCACACTTCTTCACTATCAGCTGCATGAGGTGTTAATGTGTCTTAATATTCAGCATGTGCAGAGATTCAAAATATTGAATGACTTACTCTCACAGCAATAGCTGAAGCAGAGTTTGGTTGTACAAGAGAATTGTAAATTGGAAAATGTATGGGACTGAACATATTTTAACTTCAGTAGAAAAACAAGCTCTAGTTATTCATAGCTGGGACCAGCTCCAACCTCAAAGTTAGGCTGCGGATTGTACATGTTCAAATCAACTAACCTTAATAACATCACTGTGCTGATGGATGTTGCTATAGATTTAATTTCCAAAGATTTTGGTACAATGCAAAATGCTTCATATTCTTCACAGCCCCCCATGTTCCTTGGCCATTAACTAGGAGCATCTACTCTCTGAGTGTCTGTTCAGCTGATCCTTCTCTCTTAAATAGCATTATCAGTACAGAGGGCTAAATACGCAAAAGGGATCTAATTTGGGCAGTGTTTCTATAGCTATCATTTCTGATTTACAATTCATCACATCTATGTGTAACCATGAAAGATTTGGCCTGTAGACTTAGCTCACTGTCTGGGTTTCACAGTCAGAGGACTAAGGCAAGAAACTCCATAGGGCAATTCATCTCACCTAACCCAGGCACGAATCTTTAGAGCATTTTGACATTTGATTTAGCTTCCTGGCACCAATTAGGCTCCTGCTTCAGTGAGAGCATATTGTGCTTTGAAGATGCCATCTCTCTCCCACCGGCTGCAGAAAGGAGGTCTGACATAGATTAGATCCAATATTCCAGGCAACTAAAGTTAAGGAGAATTAAACCAATTTCTTCTGTCCTCTCAGATGCTGAAATCATTAGTTGTGGATTTTAAATGAGACTATCTAGGCAAACTCTTTGCTTGATGCTGCTTTCAGATACATTATCAGACACATAAATGCTAGTTTTAAAGTTCAAATCACTTAATGCTCATAATTAGAAGCTATTTTCTAAAAAAATATATAAATGATCTGAGATCCCAGCCTGAAAGCACCTTGAAGGTCAAACTCCAAAGCCATTTGCTCTTTCTCCAGGATGAATGTTAAGCAGTCACCAATTCTGGAGTAATGTAAAGGCCTTGCTTGTTACGGGCATCTATGTCGTACATAATATCACCATATGTATGTAGGGAATGAACCAGGAGCATTTGCTGTCAGACAGCAGCAGTTATTTGCAAACACAGCTGAGGTGCTTCCAGCAGTGAATTGTTCACATGCTGCTTGATGTAAATAAGAAGCTTTTTTTACAAGCACCCTGGGGCAGGGATCTATTCATCTGAGAGGCTCACCTCAGCCACTTGGTTAAAAGTAAATGAAGAATATAATGCACAGAGACATCAGGGATACCTTTGCCATTCCAATTCTAGACAAGACAATTTCCCATTCACTGTTTAGCACAGAGATTTCAGTGGCTGAGAACTGCAGCTGTACACCTACTCTTGATGCCTATTTTGACTGTACAACACACCAGCACTTAAAGGCCCCCCCAGTTTCTTGGATCACTCATTGTTCACTTAAACTGAGATGTCATAGTAGGCATCAAAATTAATGGGTGCTGTGACAAACAGCCTGAATATGGTAAAGAGTTGAGTGTTGGAGCACTAATTCAAATTTATCTAGCATTTGGCCTCTTCCAGGAGAGGAATAATAGATTATTGGGTTAATACTTACTGTGTAGCACTGCTGACGAGATTCCCAGTTCCAAGTTTTACTGCTGCCAATAAGCAAACCTAGAAATAAAATACCTGTGGAGTTATGCGTTGCTCACTTCACTCATCCATTGTCCTCATTAGCAAAAGACCTGAAGAAAAACGACTCCGTTTGTATCAATTTCTTACCCAAAATTCCCACTGGATACCCAGCTGTCAGCACATCCCTATGTTTCAAGGCATTCAAGCATTGATAAACAAGATCTGAGTTTTCTTCAGTGTTAATTACAGGAACAGCATGCTGAGCTGATATTCAATCAGAAATCTCCTTTTTCCAACCCAAGATTCACCCAACATACGGCTTTTGACTGAAAGTAGAAGTCACAGCTGTATTTATCACTTACGTAAAATTGAAATTGCATGTTTGAGAGGCCACTGCAAAAGAATTTGAAAAATTCTCACCCTATCGAATATTGTAACTGTAACCTGCAGCAGTAGGATAACTTTGGCTGAGCTTCTTTTGCCCTAACTTTGTGCTTTCTTCTACTGGGGGGAGAAGAGCCAAAATTCTGAATTTCTCAATTCCCGATCCTGTTGTACGCACTGCTGTCTATGTGTGACAAGAAAAGAAAAATTAGATATGAGACCATATGAGACCGTTTCTAAATGAAGAGGTAACAACTCAGCAATGAGAGGTGAAGGGACATAGTCATTGCAAAGGAAGAGACTGAAAATGGAAGAAACAAGTGAGATGAAAGCAAGAAATGATCTCTGATTGTAAACAGGCTCTTTGTAAAGGAAAGTGAACAGGTCATTGGACTACATTCAGTGACTAACAAAAGATGAAAAAGAATACTGTTTGATGAAAGGGTTCCCATTATCTACAGCAGCAGGTTCTTGAAAATGGAAATACTGTACTACTGTGTATCAGCTGATGCTAGACAAGCTGTTAGTGAAAGGCTGTATGAAAGTGACATTACTCAAGAAGAAACAGGATAAAAAGTGAATGAAAAAACTAGAGCATGCATGGAACTGCTGCCAAAATGTTTAAAGAGATAGTGAATGATAGGAAGGTGTCTGCTACTGTATGCCCTTTCAGAAAAAGTTATCTGTTCATTAGAACACTGGCAGCTGTCAACAAAGATCTGCTACAAATCAAAGGGAAGGAGTTTTTTCACTGTTCCCAAGAAAACAAGTTTTTCCGTCCATTATTACTGACAGGACAACCTGTGAGAGGCTTGGCAACAGATGTTAGAGGGTGTGCAGTACATCTCCAATGATGCTTGTAGTGAAGAGAGATGTTGGCTTGGAGATGCTGGTCATTATATGAAACCATGGAAAGAAAGTGGGACAAACTGCTGCAGAAAGTCTCAGAGAGAGGGCAAGTGTGCATAGGTTCAGTTGTAGCGTAGCTCCTCATCTCAGGGGCTGCTATTGAGGTGTGTGCTTCAACTGCTTCAATCCTGCTCAAAGAGAAGATCAAGCGTAGAAAGCAGTGAGACAGAGTAAGAAAGCAAGAGAGCAAAAAAGAGTATAAATAGCAAGAGAAAACATTGCCAATGCCTTCAGAAAGTTGTGTAAGTGGCAATATTGCCTCCTAGATAGCTCAGTGGTAAAAACACAAGGTATTGGTAGGTAAGATTAATCAAATAGATGCCTGAGCAGAGGAGTGGGAAAGGGACACAAGTGGAAGTCTTGGCAGGTAAAATGCTGTCTGAAGGAGGGGACGCACAGACCAGCCAGGGCAACCTGCAGATTGCAGTCTCTTATCACCTCCTCTGGCCCAACAACAGAGCCTCAAAGACTGCTGAAAGCATCCCATCTCCTCTTCCATCCTGCAGGAGGGGGTGCCAGGACAGCAGGTTCCTCCATGTGTGCAGATCCTGTCACTTACTTGTGCAGCTCTGGGATTCTAAGTTTGCTTGAATGTTTCTGCCTACATAAAGCAGAGGAGCCAGACTCTGAAGACAGACTTTTGTCTCAGCTAAGCTGAAAAAATGAGAGCTAAAACGATGCCTGAAGGTACAGTGAGATTAGTTCACAGCGCTGAGCCTCAGCTGGACTCTGGAAGCTGCAGCTGCTGTGTAGTGTGGCTCTGAATAATAATAGGATGAAAACACAAAAATGTCACTAGTATTTGTGTCTTATATAAAATGAATTAATAGTGTCAGCTAGCTATTTCTGTACTATACTGAAAGGGTGGTGAGACCCTCTCTGTCCTTCTGAAACCTGTGTGCTTCTTTTTCATCCCTTGCTTACCATGAAGTATCCAACTAAGAAATGATCCCCTCCAACTAAGAAAACCCCTTGGTTATCTTTGCATGGATGTAAAATGTTCATTCCTTATAAATATAATCTAACACCATTAGTAGCTTTCCAATGTTATGAATTTATGTAAAAAATACAGAAAGGGACATCCTGGATCATTACTGGTCATGGCTAGGTCAAGCTGAGCTGGTCAACCCACACTTCCACAAACTTCCAGAACCACAGCTGGAAGCAGTCTATGCCCCAGGTCTCCACATCCTCTTGGTTGACAACATCAGGGCTTTCCAAGGGATGCCTTGATACTATCTCACATATTCATAGTGCCAGAGCACAGAGTACAGAAGGAAAGCCAATGCACCCTTCACTGGATGCATCCCAAGTTCTCTCCCAAAGCATAAAGCCCCAGAGTTAACTCAGGTAATGATGCAGAGGACAGCAAATTTGAATCCAGCCCCCTGTCTGACTCTAGGAGTTCCTCTGCTGAGTCTTCTCTTTTCAGGTCCAGGCTGCCATGTCATAGCATTCTTCCATCTCATACCTTCTGATTACAGCACCCATTTGGCTTTGCTGAGTATATGTGTGATTATTTGGGAGAAAATAAGTAGTAACAAGTGATCTGTAAAACTCCTAAATTAGTTAATGATTGGACAACATGCTCTAAACTGCCTGTTTAGTCCTAATTATCTCACCTGTATAACGTGAAATTTCAGATTACCCACAATCCCATTTTAACTTTCTAAATTTTTATTGTTCTTAATCAGAAATCTATTGCTTTTGTAGTACTTCTTTTGGTATTCTTCATAGAGAATATAATAAAATATGCATTACTGTAGACTCTTGGTTTCTTACATGTCATAGTGATTTTAGGATGATTGGTTGTGACAAATGCAAGATGCTCTGTGCTACAACTATCTTGAGAGGGCTATGAGTTTTAGCTGGCATTCCCTAAGTGTATTTCTCATTACATCCCATCATTTTACTATCTTTCAACAGTGATGTCCCTTGTCTTCATTCCAATGTTGCCTTAGGGATAAAGTAATGAGTCCTCAGACCTTTTTTCTCTCTCTCTCTATAAAGAAGGTAAACAAAGTACCAGACAAACTAGAAGATAAAGTAGCTCACATAGTAGGAAAGAGGGGAAAGAGATGGGACTATACATCAAAGAAACTGAGAAGATTTGATTCAAGCAGGGCCCAGGCACCACTTGACTAATTTGTAATAGACACAAGCTTTGTGCATTCTGCAAAACTCCATCAAAATCATTTTAGGTTTCTCATGCAAAATGACTCCTTTCTCACCATCTCAGATACTGGATTTCAAGTATCCCCTCCAAACACCAAATCATAAACACAAAACAAGAATTCTATCTTTTAAAGAATGCTATGATAGACTTTGGCATTTATGAGATAAAAGGAAAGACAGCTAAGTTAACATTTTTTTTTACAATGACAGTTTCTGGTGACATTTCTGCTGCTATTATATCATCACTAAGTTCCATTATATAATACTGTAACTGAATTATGGATAGCACACATCATTTTCCACATCTTTAGCTCTCACTTTTTGGCAGTCCTGTGAAAACTCTGAATCTTAGACTCTCCACATGGTAAATGGGGTATCCAGCTCTGTGCTTCAAGGCTATACCTCTGTTCCTTCCTGTGTTGAGGCTATCAGGACCACTCGTCTTCTACTCCTGGCACATCTCCTTTTATTTCTCACTTTATAAGTAGGGTGAAGGCTTCAAACTAAATGTTCCCCCTCTGTGTAGATTATCTTGGTCGATGTTTTTGTGCCTAAGTCCTCAGAGGTCTTTGTTTTTATTACCCAACGGGTATTTCAGTTTCTACTCCTTTAGTTCAGGAAATAAATAACACTTGTTCTTTTCTATGCAACTCAGAAATCAATATCTATTTGAAATTTCTGCAGTTATCAGTGTTGTCCTCTTTAAACTGCAAAGCATTTGAGAGCTTTGTGCCCTAACCATACAAAGCCAGGCTTTTTTTTTTCATGTTTAAAAAGAAATTCTTCCTGCTGGAAACGCATAGAAGCTGCACATGAGATACAATGTACATGTTCTCATCACGATATCCTGCAGACAGCAGATTTTCTGACCTAAGAAACACATACTGGGGAGGCTGGCAAATAGCTGCATCCTGATGCGGGAGGCTTGAAGGCCACCTGTAAACAGACAGTAGATCGCTTAGGTTTGCTCAAGGAAGTCAGAAATAAATGCATGATTTATAGAAGAGTAGTGCAGAAAAAGAGGTAGTTCAAGCTCAGAACAAAGTTGTTGCAGCTTCCAAGGAATTGTTTATGGAAAAAAAAAATGCTTAATTTTCCTTCAGAACACTTTTCACTTACTGACATATTATATCTTTCAGAGCTGAAGAAGTCAAACACGCTTCTAATAAAAGGCAAGGATGCAAGGATGCAATTAAGAATAAGATATCCTGCCTTCTCATTTCTCACCCACAAAAATACATCTTGACTGAAATCCCAATTTTCTTGAAAGCAAACACCTCTGACTGTAATCAGGGCAGGATTTCACTTGGTGCTGCTGCTCTCTGCCCTGTCCCACCCCACTGCCACCAGCCAGACCCTTCCCATAAGACAAGCTTTGTCCGTGTACAGCTGTTTGCACAGCTGCTGCTCTCCTTGGCAGCACTGAGTAATTGCTCTGCAGCCGCACCTCCACAGTATCTCTCAAAAAAGACAAGTGCAGCATGAATGCAGCAAGTGTTTAATCTTTGCTCTTATCTTCCTTCCTTCCAGTTTCTTCTCCTACAATCAAACATGAGCAAGCCATGTATTTTTGTCCCCATGGTTACCACTTTACATTTTGCTTAACACCTTTGGTCCCCTCAGGGCTGTAATGTGCAGTTTCTGACTGGATAAGGATGATACTTGAGGGCAGCAATCCTCATCCAGATGAGAATTGTCCAAATGATGCTAAAATACCAAAACATTTCTAATCACAACAGAATCATGAATAAACAGGTAGATATGGATTGTGAGATTCTTGGGAAAAGGAATAAACTTTTTTGGAAGATAATTTTTCCTCTGGCATATTTCTGCAATGCCACTTTCAAGCATCTGCTACATTCTGCTACCTTGCATTGCAGTACTGTCATAACTCATCAGCAGTGCTTGGGCAGTATTTGCATAGTGAACCTCTAAGAAATATCTAGATTCTTCCAAGGGGAAAAATGGTGACTTGGTAGGTTGCATCTTCCCCTCTGACACTAATACTCAGGCTGCTATCTCAGGATAACGTGGGGAGCCATGAGCTGCAGAGGATTCTGTCTTTCAGATAGCATATTAAAACTGAGAGCCTGCTATTCGCAATCACTGAAGATACTATGCCACTTTTCTGTAAGGTGTTTTATTTCCTCTACTCTGGTGAAATCCCAGCTGTGAACCTTACGTTCTGCCTATCTATTTGCTCCTTAAAATTAAATTGGATTGGATGGTTTTCATTTCCTGTCCCCTCACTTCTTGTGTTGTGTGGCTACAGGCAGTTAAACAACCACAGTGTTTCAACCCAGAGGTGCCTGTATGTCAGTAACTGGTGAAATAATCCTTTTATGAAAAGATTTACCTGCCTCACAGGAATGTTGCAAAGTTTAAGCCTTTTTTTTTTTTTTTCTTCTTTTTTTTTTTGAAAAAGATTGAGATAAAAAGCACCATGGTATACTGACAACCTACATACTTGCAAGGAATTAATGGGCTTTGTATGAAATTAACAAATGCCATCATTTTTTTTGAGATTTAAGTTTCCTTCTTCATTTCTGAGAAGAAGTTGGTTTTGATTAAGCGAAATAAAAGCAGTTTGGAGATAATCCAGTCAGGAAAGAAAAACCAACCACAGTGCTCTTCTTTAGAGGAAATAGCTTTCTCTGCCAGGCAGGATCTCTACAGGATGCAGAAAAACTATTGTGAAGGATGGCTGTCATATTAATGCAGTTCCAGGTCTTATCCTGCAGCCACTTTCAAGACATGTGACTCAGCTGTATTTCTTTCTATTCAGCAAAATCAGCACTTGCTCTGAATACCAAAGTCAGGAAAGAAAGAAACACAGAGAGATCTCTGTCAGCAATCACACAGGCAGTGCATTTCCTGATGAAAACGATGGCAGAAGCCCAGATTTCATTGGTACTTTACACTTGCATCCCTATTGCATTGAGTTTTCTAGATTTGGACACTGGCCATCCAAGAAAAATTAACCCCTTGAGATGAAATGAGCAAATGTTCTTAAAATCAGGTGTTAACATGAATTTCAACAAACTTAGCAAAAATAGGGCATGTTGTTCCACACTGCCCTGGCAGAGGGAGACATCAGAAACATAGCTAGTTATGTTAGAAGACCTTCTCTCATGGAAGTAGAAACGACTATTATTAATCACTGTTTTTGGAGCATCCAACATGATCAAGAGACTTTTAAGTAGCAATAAAGACAAATTCTCAACGTTACGTTCCTAAATTAAATACAGAGTGGGAGGTAAGGGGAGTAGGACAATGCACAGAGTGCTCTTAGGATGGTTTGAACCAGTTGATGTGAATCAGCCAGGAAGTCTTGTATGTAGTGTTAGGGATTATCTTGAGAATCCTGCAGTCTACTTTAGTCATACAGTCTTTGTAGAAACCAAATGCTTTTCTTATGATGGGTTTTGTCAAGTACATCCTGTGAAAGTAGGTATACTTACTGGAAGGAGAATATTAAGTGGAGCCAATTCTCATTTATTTTCAGAATTTTCCAACTTGCACTTTAATGAGACTTCACTGAACAAAGCCAAATTCCTCCTGTTTAAACTCTCCTTTTAAAGTCTTGAGGGTTTTGTTTTCTTTTTTTTTTTTCCCAAAAGTAAATATAATAACAGTGAGCTGGCCTGAAACCTCAATTTACAAGTGTTTATATTAACCAGGTGTTTATTTTGTTTGCATTATCTCATCCTCTACTTCCCTGGATATTTAAGGATTAGCATATGTTATGGACAAGATCAAAGAGATCAATTTACAGTTTATGAGCTTTATTCAGGAATTATTTGATTTTTGCAAATACGACACAGCTGCTGTGTATGCAAAGATCTACTTACTTAATGGTATGTAAAGAAAAAATTTCTATGGAGTCTTTTGTTTGACAGAATTCACTCTTCCATCTCATACAAAAATCAATTAAGATGAAAATGCAACTGGACGATGCATTTTTTTAAATCAATAGACACCCATGTTCTCAGATTCTATTGAATTAGATTTTCAAAGCTCTTTTGTTCTCACCTGTCTATGAAAAATCATTCACGGCGTCCTGGATCTCAGCTCATAGTGACTGCCTGAATCCAAAAGGTAAAGCGCTCTGTCCCCAGGGAAGGTGCCAGCTGTCTCATTGATTCAGCACGGCTCTTGGCTGATTCTGAAGTAGCACTGGCATAATTTCCAGAGAGAGGTGTATAATGAGGTAGCGCCATGTTAACCATTACCAGGGAGAAGCAGAACATCTGGTCTGGAACAAAGGAGAAGTCCATAGCTGAACTATCAGCATCAAAGCATGCACTCATGGGGTAGAACATGCCAGGATTTACTCGCTGCCTAGAAGCAACAGATTTAGGGCTGAAGTGGGGTGTGAAAATAACAGTAATAATAATAATAATTAAAAAAAAACATTTTCTCATGTATTTCTTCCCTAGGATCTACGTGCTCGTTGACTTAAAAAGCAAAACAAAACAAAACAAAACAAAAAAACCCAACCTGTTACAATTTTTGTACTCTAACAAAACAGGATATTCAGAATAATCTTCACCTTGTACAAATTCATAGTTATTCCACATGCATTTTATATTTTTCTCCAGTTGCCTTTATTCCATTCACTCTGATGTAAGACCCCACCCTAAGTGAAACTCATCTGCCTGTTGCAGGTTCCAGTTCTACAGCAGGAAGTCTAGAAATGCTGGGGAGCACCCAGTCTGTCAGCTGGGAGTGATCTCCCCATGCACTTCTCCCACAGTCTGGAGGACTGAGGATGTAAACTGTGAAAATTTTTCATCAACATTTGGTGGAGATGGTGAGGAGTTTTTAGAAATAGAGTGAGAGAGAGAGAAGGAAAGACACGATCATAGGCGGCTCGTGCTGTCAGGTGCATTTACAGTAGGTGCTGGCTCAATTCTCTACCAATTCACTGAAATCCCTGTCTGTAGCAGCAGGATGCTGGCAGCATTTGCATTGGTATACAAATGCCTGGATATCTTTCTGCTTTATTTTTGGGGGTTCAGAAATTTAAGAAATCTGTGGTTTATATTAGCAAAATAAAAAGAAAAGAGATTGCCTTCCTATCATTTACAGGAGATAAGAAAGGTCTCTCCATCAGCTTCCAGAGCACAGATTTATCATGAGCTGCACTGTTGGGTACACCAGTGAGCATATGGTACCTTAACAGTTCTTGTCATCATTCTGGACATTTCCCTTGCTGGGCTGTATTCTCCAAGAGGACTGAAGCTGGGGGATCTGGCCAAGTAACCTTGGTGGCAAGTCCTTGAAGCGGGTATTTCTCAGTGAAAATCATCATTCTCTCTTTCAGTCATAGGAGGGATGACACTGCTCTGAATTTTTCTGATGCTGTGAGAAGTGTTCCTGGCATTGCTCTGCCTCATGACCACTACAACAGATTGTAAATTGTGAAAAGGGACTTTTGTTCTTTTTCCTGTTCACCCCTAGGGTTGATAGCAACATTATTACAAAGTTAAATACGGAACTGTTAAATGTTACAGGCACTCTTTAGTCAGTATCTCTACCAATTTTCCTGCTGTCCCATCAGGCAGTTCATAGTACGGATGCAGTGTGATGGGCTTTAGCTGACATAGCAAAGAAAAGCATTATTGAAACAGAAGACTCCCATGACCTCTCTCAACCTCAATCAGGACTCCCCAAACTCCCTTTTTTCACATTGCAAAGAGTCAGGTGCACAGCACTAAGTTATGAACTCCTAGACCAGAATACCAATCCTTCATATTCATGCATTTCTCCCTTTCTATTCACAGATTGCTCTGGTAGTTTTCTACTATGACTTGCCCACTGCTCTTCCTCTTACTCCCCCAGATGCCTCTCAGAACAATACATAATCTCCTCATATTGTACTTTTGAACTTCAAAATGTTCTGTGCCCTTTTGGATTCGTGATTCCATATTTTTCTTTCAGCCCACTCTGCTCATTGAATCTCTCAGGCCATCCCCTTCATATACTGGAACTTCCCCTAGAGATGCAAGGGGATTAATATACATGCTCTGTTCCTCAATGTAGTGTTGTGAGTCTGTATCTGTAGTACTGGAGCTCTGAACTCTGCAGAACTTCTGCTCCCTTCGTACCCCAATGGTTCAGACAGGCAGACCTCCTGGTGCAAATTGTGTCCCCACTTTCAGCCAGTATCTGTGCATATTTATTGTGTGGACACAAAGGAGGAGAAGTATTTCTCCCAAATTTTAGCTCAACAATGAGACAGGACACATCCGGAATGTGCCTCTGCAGCCAGAAACTGCAAATTCTCCCAAAATCCAAGGTAGAGATATAGACAGAAAAAAAAAGAAAAAGAAAAAGAAAAAAAAAAAAAAAAGACTCACTGTATTCACTGCATTAGAACAGACTATATAAAAAGGTTCTTTACAGACCCATCTGTATGAATGTAAGTGGCTGATCCACTTCTCCGCAATACTTCTGATATCAGTCACCTGACATGTTGCTTGTGGGAATGAGGAAAGAAATAACGTGTCATCAAAATGAACTTCTTGAGTACTTCCATTTTGGTGTAGAGAACATTTGATAAAAAGAGGCACTTGGCATCTCTTCCTTAAACATAGTCTTCTGCCTCTTTTGTTCAAGCTACTGAAAGCTAGATAGCATTTGCACAGGGAGTAAATTCTTCACAGGCAGGCATCTGGATCAGTATATTGAAATTGAGTCTATTTTTAGGCAACTGATGCTTGCTTCCCATGAAACTGCATATTTGTAGTTTTCAGGCTTTCTGGAGAGGATTTTTGCCATAAATTGATTGTAAGTCATTTTGAGTGTATGGGAGGAAGAGCCTGCTCCAAAGTCTATTGAAAATATATTAGAGTCCTTCTATTGATTTGAAAAGCTGAAGATCAAGCCAGAAAGGATTCATTCTGTCCATGTGAAATGCAGGCAATTTGCATTAGAAATGCAACATAAATGCATTTCTTATGCAAAACTCAGCTTCACAGCCTATCTAGCAAATTCCACAGCTGGAAACATTGTTCTTTTCTTTACAACCTGATTCTATTTATCCAGGTAGTTAACCAGATATTTGGGGTTTTCTGAATTGGCTGTTAGGGGGATAAATTGATGACAGACTCTGTGATTGCCCTGGTACAACCCATTTTCTTTACCAGGAACAAGCATAAATCCCTGATGCAGCAGGAACAAGCAATAGAATGTTATTTTTTTTTCTTTCAGCATCCTAAATCTGCCTTTTTACCAATCATTCTGCCCCAACATTGCTGTTTTTTCCTTTGGCTTTCCTTCAGTCGTGCCACAGATATTTCTTTGTCTCCTATTTTTTCTGGTCCTTTCTGCTTGTTTTTCTCACAGTTATTGATTCTCATTTCTATTCATTTGAACCTTAGGCTCTGAGCATGTTTCCCAGAAATGCGGAGCTGCCAGGATATGCTGTCAGTGTCCACAGTAGCAAACCCATTGTATTCCCTCTTTATTGCCTACCATCACTTAACTGCTCTCATTTACTTTAAGAAACAGTGATAGTCATGCTCAGCAGTTTCAGTGGGAACTGTAATTGTTAGTAAGTAACAAAAATCTCATCTATGACCAAGTTACAACACATACATATTTACCTTTGCATTACTGATCCACAAGTGCCGAAGTATCCATGTTCTTAGGCAGTGCCAAGTAAATAGGAAATTCATTTAGCCAAGTCTGAAAAGAGTGCCATCCAAACCAAAATAACTTTCACGTTGATCCAATGATGTTCTCAGCCCATTGAGGCTCACCAAAGTCTGTGTATAGACTAACAGATTCAAAAAAACTCGTCTGAGAGCAGCATACCTCTTCAGGAAAAATATCTGAGCATCAAATCAAGCCATTTCTCATTTTGTGAAATAGTTTTACTTTGAACCACCAAAAATTGTGAAGTAATTGATAGATATTAAATTACCGCTTTTGGGCAAATGTCTGAGATAAGTCACTCTGTTAGGATAAGAAAAACTCATTGTTTTGTAACGTGATTCTTTTCTATCATTTGTTTCCTTCAGACTCAAGCATTTTTAATTTGTTAAAGTTTTTAAATACATGTAAAAACAAGATGTATTCCTGTGAATATATTTTAGCAAATAGGTGTGGTACTTGATCTTGAAGGGAGCTTAGGGTTTATTCTAGGATCAATCATCAAGTTACGGAGAGCTTTGACAACTCTGTATTCTAATTTTTAGTCTTGTGTGGTGGCCTGGAGAATATTTTTGTAGACTTTCAAATTTGCATTAATTTATTAATTCTGTTCATGACTGTAGTTTTCAACATAGAAGAAATTTATGCAAAGAGAACAGACCATGTCTGATGGACAGAACTAATTCCTTGGGTCGTTGTGCAGCTTCTCCCCAGGAAGATGAAGGAAGTCACCATCCGAGCTCTTAACTCTTAATAACTTCAAGCAACAAGTTTAAAAAAAGGGATGTAGAATGAAAACATCATTGAGGAAGGCTAGAAGAAGGTATTCAAAAAGAGATTTTACAAGCAACCCTCAAACAGAAATAACTAAATGAGCAGCTTGAGAAAGAAGTTCTGATAGAGAGCCCAGAAGTCCTGAGAAACCTTAACCAAAATATCAATGACTCTTCAAAAATCTTAAAGGGTAGAATTTGTTTCAGTCGTTCATTTTTACTTTTTTTTAATATCTACAAATCTTACTTATTTCCAATTTCTTTCATTATTTTTATGCTTATGTTCTTTTGCAAAGGCTGAATGCATTTTGCTCCAGATGTCACAGAGTTGTTCAGAGCAAACAGCCTGTCAGGGCTTCCTCAGGAGAGCTCTTCTTCCTCGATGAAATCAAAACTATTTCAGCAGAACATTATAAAAATATAAAGTTATAAACACATAGAAAGTTTATTTACCCAGATCTTCTCCTCAATGGAAGGATTTCACCTCTAAACTACCACATAAAAGCAGGGCACTCTTGCTCATCACATCCTCTCACTTTCAAAGAAAATGATTTAATTATCTGTTCTTCATGGATCACAAACAAAAGTAGTCCCTGCCTGAGAGTCTCACCTTTCTGCACATTTTGGGTACCCAACTTATATTTGAAACCTCTACTCCCAGAGCCAGTCCTGTTACAGATCCAAGCCTATGAGCTGAAGTTCATATGAAAAGCTAGATATAAAAGATTTGACCAGGGTTGTGTGGAAGCCTGGTATGGAGCAAGAGGCTGAAATGCTTTCCTTGAAATGACTTCTTTGCCTTCCAGTGCACCTGACATGGCCTTGAGAACCAAAGCACTGGCTATTCACATAATGAATAACTCTTCCACTAAAAATTGCTCCAGGCACACTTGGCAGTAGTAGCAAGGATAAGTGGGAGGACTACACTAGCTGATAACACTTGGTAAACTATTAAGCAGCCCACACATGGGCTTGAAAGGTTTGTGTGTGTATATATTCATCTTTTCTGTAAACACACAGAGGACAATTATGAACACAGTGGCTTAAACTGTCAGTGTTAATAGATGCTGGCCCAACACAATTACTACTGCCCAGCTCCCACAGAAATCTGTCCTTCCTATCAAGAAGAACATCTTAGCTGGGTTTTCAAGTCCTGCAGAAACTAAAAGGGAAAGAAAGAAGTCAATTACTCAATTACTCAGGAAAAAAAAAAAAAAGAAAGAAAGAAAGAAAAAAGGAGTGTTTGTATATATACACGTATATAAATGATATTTGACTTGCACTGAGAAATATTAGCAACATTTCAGGAAAACTCTTCATGTCACCTAGCATGGAAGGTCATCTTGGAGAGTGTGGAACTTGCCTTCACTTGAACATGGCAACTCTGTCACTCAGAATGCACAGAGGCTGCAGTTTACTGGCAATGGGTGCAACAGTAGCATCAGAGCACTGTAGTCCTATCCTGTTCAGTGACCCCACATTAAAAGGAAAATTTCATTCTGCAGATAATTGATGTTCCATCCAGCTAAAGGCAAAATATTCAGGTTACAAAAGCAGAAAACCTCTTTGTGTGGTATATAAATATCAAAACCTTGAATATATGTGAGTACACATGTATCAGCATTTGTGTACGTGCTCTATGTGTCATGGAGGTCCCAGGACCCCAGCAAGGCTGTTACACCCCTCTTCAGTTTCTCAGAGCATTCTGTCTTAATGGTTGTGCAACATAGAATCATAGACTCATAGGACAGTTTGGGTTGTAAGGGATCTTTAACATCATTTTGTTTTAACCCCCTGCTATAGGCAGGGACACCTCCCTCTGGGCCAGGCTGCTCAGAGCCCCATCTAGCCTGGCCTTGAATGCTTCCAGGAAGGAGGCATTCACAACTTCACTGGGCAATCTGTTCCTGTGTCTCACAGTAAAGAACTTCAGCCTAAGATAATGATGTGGAAGAGTAAGACTACATTCCAGCTGACACCTGTGAATTTCTTACTCATATCTAGTCTAAATTTACCCTCTTCCAGTTTAAAACCATTTCTCCTCATCCTGTTTCTACCTGACCTTATAAAAAGTTCCTCCCCAGCTTTCTTGTAGGCCCCCTTCAGGAACTAGAAGGCTGTTGTAAGGTCCAGCCCGGAGCATTCTCTTCTCAAGGCTGAAGAGCCCCAGCTCTCTCCGTCTGTCCCTGTAGGTGAGGCACTCCAGTCCTCTGATCATTTTCACAGCCCTCCTCTGGACCTGCTCCATCAGTTCCATGTACTTCTTGCGCTGGAACCTCCAGGACTCAATGCAATACTCCAGGTCTCATGAGAGCAGAGTAAAGGGGCAGAATCACCTCCCTCGAACTGCTGGTCACACTTCTCCTGATGCAACCTGGGATACAGTTGGCCTTCTGGGCTGCAAGCACAAATTGCCAATTCATGTTGAATATTTCATCAACCAACACTCCCAAATCCTTCTCCTAAGGGCTGCTCGCAAGCCATTCTTCATCCAATCTGTATCTGTGCTTGCAGTTGCACTTGGATGCAAGACCTTGCACTTGCTGGTGACTGTGAAAAAGGTCTCTGTTCCACCACAGAAGCACACACGTATCGACTCTGAGAAATGTCATTCTTCTTTATATCAAAGCGCCTGGCTTCCTTTTGCAATAAAAGGTGCTATATAAGGCAAGATATGACAATCTGAGCAATAAAAGAAATCCTAATCTCTTCATGCTGGGCACAGAGAGAAGTTTATTGAAGCACTGGTTTACCGTAGTATGTTATCGAATTGTGATAAAGCAGATAAAAAGGGAATGGAAATGGAAAAGTTATTAAACTAATTGTATCAAGAAGAATATTAATTTAATTTATCTCACTTTATTATTGCCATCAAACTCAAATGCAAATCCTGAAGTGTGACTTAAATAGATGATTGAATTTAGTTTGGGTGGAAAACAAAGGGTGAGAAATGATAAACGTTCCTTCATCATATTAATTTGGAAAAACAAACCTTTCTCCAAAATGATTCTTTCATATCCTTCTAATTTCCTAGTCTTTTTAGGAATCTTTAAAGCCACTGTTTTAGAGGGATTCATAAAGAGGACTAGGGTGCACAATCTTTCTTTACTAAACATGACCATATTTTCCCAATATTAAAACTCAATTATTGGGTGTTTCAGTAGATGCTTAGAAGCATACTGAAATCAGAAGATGGTGACCACAAAGAGAAAGGTAAGTGGTTTTTCTGCTGACTACAAATATATATGCTCTAATTAGTTCTTTAAATGTACAAAGGTATTGTGAAGCTAGCATAGCCCTACAAAGTATTAAATTTGAAATAAATGGTTGCTATTCCATGCTTCCATTTCAGTGTATAGGGTTCTTTCATTAAATTTTAACTTTATTTAAAAGAAGAGTTAGAGTTGAGTTGAGTTTCTCACACTGTAAGTATTTAAAAGCCCATGTCCAAAATCTAGCACAATAAATCAGTGTATTCTCAAGGATTACAAGTGAAATCTGGTCATATTTAAAGAAATGGCAAAATTCCAGAGTGTCATCTTAACTATATATACTGGAATCAGAGTTTTATCATCATCCTGACTAAGGATATATCTACAGTATATACAGTGTACTTGCCAAGGGTAATTTAATCTTTAAAAGACCATTTAATTAGAATGACTGCAGTGTTTCTGGTACCTATGTACCTTGCTTAGAGCACTTCGGAGATATAACAGAGACTTGAAGCAGAGCCGTCAGTCATCTATTTAATCTCCCTGTATCTTATTTTTCTTCTTGACAGAGTGGAAGCAAGTGAGAACTGAAGCATAAAATATGAGGTATAATTAACCTTTATAAAATGTTATGAAATTATTAAATGGTAACTAAGTAACAAATCAACAAAGCAATTCAGTGAATTCACTGTCTTAGCTCAGTCTAAGATTTGCCTCTTTTCCTTCGTTGTCCCTATCACATCTCATCCCTAGTAAAGCTTTTCCAGAATTTAGGATAACACAGGAACAGTGCGCCGATATATTCCATCACACTGAACTAAAATACACTGTTTTTGTTGCAAAACTCTAAACAGAAAGCACCTGCCATCACCATGCCAACAGCTCCCAGAAGAAACTGTTGTCATCCTTGGAACTCAACTAAACAACATACCAAAAAAAAGTAGCAACATAAATTGATGATTCCCTGTGGATTTAGGTTTTATAATTGTGTTCTCTGTTATTTGATCTGTTATTAGGACTCAAACTGTAGCTTTTTTTATTTTTTTCTTTGTTTTTTTAAGCAAGCTTTTCCACCCAGCTGCATCTTTCTTAAAGTATCTCTGAGATTACTGTTTTTCTCTCAGACTGTTTGGAATAGGCCAAAAATTTCAGTGGTTATAAGAAGACGAGAGAAGGGACCAGTAAAACATATGTGTCCATACACACATTAATCTAGCTGTTATTTCAGTAGCCTTTACCAAGCTGAAATGGCTTAAAATAACTTCAACTAGAAAAAGTAAAAAGAGGAATTTACATTCAGAATTGCAGAGAGTTTGATTCACTTCTGATAAAATTTAGACTGCAGTATATTTAACCAAGTCTTAAAACACTAATCCAGCAGAACATTCAGCACTCATTCTTAAGGTAATGTGTTTTAAACAGATTACATGCCTAAATGATGTATTAAGTTAAAGTCACACTTTGTCCTGAAAATTAGGATTCAGATCATATGAATTTCAAATAATAGCTAAGCCAAGTGTAGCCAATGTTTATTATTATAGTTGTGAGTAGCATGGTAATAAGAACCATGAAAATTACTGCAGCTGTACTCACAACATCCCTTCTGTAATGCTTTTTTGACTATGCTGAGTTGTTGAACTAAGTAGACTGTTGCATGTCATGCAATGTACATGGAAAGAACAGAGAATAGAAAGCAAAATATCATTTTGGCTGCCATTTCCCTAAGTTAATAATCATTGTAGGAGCATAAATTGCATTTTAATATTAAAATGAAGGGTTGCTTATTACAGATTATAGGGAGACTCATGTGAACAATGTGGCAGATATGGACAATCTAAGTGTCTATTGAGGCATGGAGCTGCAATACAAAAGCAATCATTGCAGAAAGCAAGCTAGTGACAATACAATTTTAAATCCATTTGATAGGCAAACTATATCTATTGAAACTTCTCAGGATGAATGAGTATAAAACTCATCAGTATTGCAGCATGTCCCATGACACCACTTTATTTATTCAAATAAACTGGAGAATGTGTGTAAATATAGCTTCCCAGTACTATAAAAATTCTTTGCAGATAAATCCTTTGCCTCTTCATGCACTTTTCATGAATCTCTCATGCAATGTTCCTGCCCAGTGCAGGAAAATGAACATTATAGAAAGTACATGGCATATGCCTCTGATGCGAATTTACTATTTAGAACGATCAGTGAACACATTCAGGATCCTAACGATGCCGGCAAGTACTGAATCCTTAATCTTGGCTTTTATTATTTGATATTCTCAGTTGAGGATCTTAGATGACTGTGAAGCACCACAGGCTACTCAGTCAAGCTTTTAAATTGTGAAAGTTATTTGGCTGGCAGAGTCACACTGTGGAGCAACTTCCCATCATGTCATGTTTACTTTTTACCAGATACTTTTCACGTATCAGTTTTCCCCCAAGACCTATGGATCCCAAGCAGTTTCCAATCAACTTCACTGGCCAGCACCTGGAATCCTAACGTAGAGAGATCTGTTTTTCTCCTCCTATTTGAACACGGAAAAGTCACATCTTTCTATCATTCCTGAAATATATCAAATTCACGTGATCAATCACATTTATACAATTTTTCAGGATGACAAATCTTTTAGATATCACTGGGTGATTGCCCAGGTTTTGGATTGTAGAGTGTTTAGATTTTTGACAGCAAAGCCAACAATACTCCAATATGATATCACCTGAAGCAATCTCTTAGTACTAATATATGTATATATTAGGGATATATAGGGATATAGGGATCTACGATTTCCAGTGAGCTTTGCATTGCACTGGCATACAATAATTACCACTGCTTTGTAGTAAAGATCTAGTGAAAGATTCAGACTCTGTTTTCTTTTATTTTTTTCCCTCTTCTCATCCTTTCTAGAATCTCTGTGATTGTGATAATAGCAGTCTAAACTACCTTGCCCTTTTCACTGTTGAGTAATTTGATTTGAAAGTAATTCCTATCCTCAAGCTCAGTAACCTTAGGGAAAAGGTAAAACAGAGAGGTCATTCAAAATACAGAGACTATCAAAAAGGTTTAAATAACTGAATCATTAAGATTCTATAACTTCTTCTCCATGACAAAGATGGTAATGAGAAGAGGAAATAGCATACTGTGCGATGTATTCATCGGGAAAATTACTGTAATGAAACTTAAGCACAGGAAATAATACAAATGTAGCCCGTTCTCATTACATTCAAAAGATCTGCATTTTTGTATCTCTTTCTTCATGTCATTGTTACTGTTGTATGAAAATCAAGCCAGACTTTCATCTTAAAAGACTCATTTTTCACAACATACAATACAAATGTATCACAGAAAATTGTAAGAACAGATAGACAGTCAAGTGGTCAACGTATTTATACAAAACTGGAAACAAACCTCAAATCTGCATGCATTATGTATCATTCATTACAACTGTATTCATCAAGCTGTATAAGGTATAGAACAGCTTTTCAAAATCCTTAGTATGTGCCTATGTGCAACATTTTCTTGAATCACTAAGAAAATCATCCTTCATGTTAGCAGATACTACTTTTTAAAGTCTACAAAACCCAATACATTCTGCAAGAAAAATATCTTAAAAGTTAATTTATTATTTCAGCACAGAAGAATGGAAAAAGAAACTTATAACTATCTGTAACTATCACAGTTCTGCCTGTTTCAGTGGCTATCACTACCATGCATTACACAAGGGTTTTCTTTTTGCAGTGAATGAATTGTTCTTTGCCATTTCATTCCACCTTAACTTAAAAATAGAGAAGCCAATACTCTCCTCAGATATTTCAAAGATGATTCACACTCAAATATCAACAAAAGCTTAGTTCTGAAATTGCTATCTCCAAAGGTGAACATTTTGAAAAACAATGATCAGCTTCAAAAAAATTCCAACTACTATGAACAGGAGAACATCAGCAAGCATAAAGGCAGTTGTCACTAAAAATCAAGTCATGCTAAGTCACTCTATGCTGTATGATTCCAAAACACTTTAAATATTTCAGGTAGTGTTCTTCTAAATAACGAAAAGTAGACATGAGGAGGAAGGGTAGAAAACTTAACAAGTGTTTTGATATTACATAAGCAAATACTTCACAGCATCTAGATGGATGCTTAAAGCAATAAGAAAAAATTTAAAGGCATATCACTGTGACTGCTCCATAACCACATGAAATAGCAATAGTTATTTTAGTAGTTGTAAGTGTTTTCTTTCAAATTTATTTTGACACATTTCCGGAAAAATCAGTTAAACTGTATTCTCAAGCCATAGAATTTGAAAAGAGGTTTTGTCCAATCAACCTTCTTTTTCTTCAGTCTAATTCTGAACAATGAGCATAGCTTCAGGTAAACCGAACCACATGAGCTTTTCTGATGATAATCCAATCTGTTCCTTCTGTATTGACTGGAGTACAAAGATAATTAGCATAAAATCTTCAGTCCTGAATTAGTCTCTGCTTTAAACCAAGGCAACTATAATAGTACCAAGTGAAATCCTTCTTCCTTAGGAGACTTCCCATGCAGAGGATTATTCCAGTCATCCACAACAGTCATGGACTTATTATCTGCAATGCAAAATGAGAAAAATGTCACTAGTAGTTCCATAGCTCACTCTCCTTGCCTGTCTTGATCTTGCTGGCACTTCAAATCTCCCATGCTTGCGAGCACAGAAGGGAGATTGTAGTGGAGCCCTGCAATCTTGACCTCATAGAACCTGATATGAACTCAGTGTACGGAGGCACATCAAGTTACTTTTTCATAATTTGATCTAAAAATTGATTAAATGAAGACAACATCATCAGAGGATTCTATGTGCAGACTAGACAAACTAGAAGGGACTAGAAGAAGATGCTGCTTCTCATTCTTTAGACTCACCTGTGATGATGTGACACTTGAAAGCTGGGGATTTCTTTTCTCTTCCCATCTGGCTTGCTTCCTCTGAGCAAAATTCCAGTGCACAGTGCCTGGTGGTCCTTGCATCAACAAACACCCTTGTGTTTCTTGTGTTACATCTCCACTTGACATAACTACAAATGAAAGCATTCTTCTGTATATCCATTTGCATTTCATGTACCTTTGGCAAATGCCAGCTGGAATAGGAAAAGATGCTCTGATTTCAATAACTGACAGAGAAAGCCAACCATTGCTGACAGAAAAGGAGAATGACATTACAGAAAATACCAGAGTCCAAGGCCAAAGAAATAACTAAATAAGATTCAAATCTTGCCCTCTCTATCCCCCGCTGTCACCAGACATTGGACCTAAAAATTGATAAGTTCATACTTTTCCTCATTGACTGAAATCAGTGTTTCTATATGTGGATGGTGCAGGGGTTGTCAAGCACAGATCACACTGAATGAATTCTTGAAAAATAAGGAAAATTGAAGAAACAAAAAGCAAGTTAAAAGACCTGGATGCTCTTCTTGGCTTCAGCTGCTGTCCCCCTATCTCAGTAATAAGGTTTGTGAAATAAGGAGAAAAAGGAATATAAGGGAAATTTTGAGAACTGCCAGTAGAGTGTATACGGGGCATGCAATATAACACCTTTCTAGTGTAAAGTTGTGTTGTATTGGAATACCATTTTCCCCATTTTAATTCACGGCCCCCCACTGCATGCATGCATCTGTCCTTAGAAGGAGCAGGTAACACTGTGTAGATACACCTGAGGATTTGGAGAGTTACAGCATGGAGTTAAGGAGTTGTCATGGACGTTCATAAAGCTGCACATTTTGACTTGAGTGACATAAAAAGCCTCCACAACTCTGGTAAAACATACAGCTTATGCCACTGATCTCACTTATATTAATTTCTGACTTCCTAAACATCAGTATAGCAAATTTCAGGGCAAGCTTGCCTACAGAAGATTTTCAATGTATACAGAAACTTCTTTTCAACACTTCACATTATATTACCCAGCACGTGACAAACCCTGGATGGAGCATTTATGACACCTGACATCTAGAGCATTCCCATGCCTTTTCAATGACAGCTGCTGAGAAGAAATAACATCCTCCAGCTGCACAACTTTATCCTTCCCTCACTTGTGAATTGAGATGTTTGGTTTTAAAGTGGCACTCTATACTGTACTCTTAAAACTGCAATTGTCACTTGATGAAAGGAAGCCAAATGCTCCATCAGTGACATCTGACAGCGAATAAAAATCTCCTTCCTAAGGGCATAATGGGCAGGATGCAGCCATATCATTCTTCCCTCTTATTAAATCACACTATCAGTGGGATTAACTATCAGGCAGTAGACACATGGGCTCCACAAGAGTACACAAAACAGAAGCAGGGTACAAAAGACAAGCACAGGCCCCTCCTCAGAAGTGAGCACCGTGACATTCCATGAATAAATTAATGTGATTAGTTCTCCAGAGAAAACCTAAGGAAAACAGTTGGCACTAATGCAAGGCCAGGTATTCTATCACCTCTGAAGTCTGGCCTTCACAGTGGGTGAAACCACAGGGAAGGAAGAAAGCAGCAGTTCTTCAATAAGCAGATTCACTTGCAGGATAGATTTTAAGGAACAACAGAAATATACAGGCAATAATTGCCAGATAGTAAAACAGGGATGAAAAGCATGACCAGATGAACAAAAAGTCTGAGTTTGTTCATTCTTTCCTCCCACAGCTGCTGTCTGGCCACAATTTCCTTCTCAAGTCTAATTAGCAGGGCTAATTAAGCCCTCATGTTACTCTATTCAGTGTAGTTTGCATGTGGCATACATTTGCACTAATGTGCTATGAGCAATGCTGGAGATTTTAAGCAGCTTTCTGTTCGTATTTAGACATTGGAGGAATCCGATTTCAGAAAGAGTTTGAGTCTCTCTACAGCCAGAGGATTTCTCTGTATAAGGACTGTGATGTCAAAGGCAATCCAGAGTGAATCAAGTAGTTGTATATTTAAAGGAGCTGTGGCCCCATATCAGATCTACCAGGCATATGTACCCTGTCTGCTACATCTTCAGTGTAACTAGGCACACACACTGTGACTAAGAAATGTAAATGCTCCCCACAAGTCAACCAAGAAAATTCTAGCTTTTGTGTATGCTATATCCAGACACAGTGGCCCTGAGTTATTCCTCAAATTTTTTTTTTAGCCAGAAAAACAAGGAACAATACTGCTAGTAAAAAGAAAATCAAATAATGATAATAGTTGTTTGATACTTTTTCATCTTGCCTTTACTTACAATTAAGATACTATTTTCAAGTTATACATCAATTCTAAAGGATCCACAGGAGTAGCCAAAAGAGCTCTCTTATCCCTTCTTCTATCCAACAGTCAGAGTTAAGCTGCTAGCTGGTGAAGCCCACTATACAAATAATCTGCCCCAAAACACAACCTGTGTTCCTGCTGCATCCTCCCTGCAGAAAGGCTGACTAAATCTCTTTGGCATTAACAAGAAAATATGGAAGTCAGTAGAATACCTCTACTCTTATCTGTCTTCATTATACAGGGGCAAGGGATTGTTCCTGTGAAAAGCCCCTATGCCCTTTATTCATTGAAACAGCTTGGCTGCTGAGACACAATGCTACTGCTTCTCTCTTGGAGAAAGAAGGCCAGATTCTGCATTGAGTGGGATAAGTGATGAGTGGATTTGGGCTTTCCCAGGTGGCCATCTAGTGAAGACTTCAAACTAGAAGTGTCTTAGATAAGAAGGATGCAGGACAAGGGAGGAGAGGACACACATCACTGCACTATCTCTGACTGCACAGTGAGCCTGGACCTCCCCGATGCTGCAGTCAAAAGCACCATGCAAATTACCTTAGCTGACCTCATTTTATTCACAGAGTGTTTGATTCTAGAACATGCATCCCGTGAATCCCTTGGCAGCTAGCTAACAGCCAGCAAAATATTCTCTGGCAAATGCCCATTAAACTTCACACAACGTTCCTACACCAAAGAAGCTTTATCTCTAGTTTGTAGTCTCATTTTTTTAAGCATCCTGCAGTACCAGATAAGCTTTACAGAGGCTGTTCATTATTTGATGTTTCCTTTGTTCAGGAAAAATGACAACAAATAAATTTGGGCAAAAAAGAAACACCACTTTGATATTTTCAATTGTGTTATTCACAAGACAAAGAAAAGATACATTTTTAACATCCTTGCCCAGAATATTAAAGTCCTGGCTTTTGCCAGAGAGGTTTGGGTACAGAGTACTTCATTATCAAAGGTCTCAGCAGTTCTTGTCTGTACCCTCCCCAGCAGCATCCTGCATGTCACAATCACCTTCTGGGAAACCAATTTTGATCTTTCACACAAAGATATTAAAAGTAATCTGGATCTAATGGATGTAACTGTAACACTTTAACCTAAGAATTTTAAAAAGCTAGTAGCCTTTCTTAATTATTTAGCGAAGATTTAGCACTAGGTAATAGCTCCTAGGTTGAGCTGTATGTCAAATATATGTCATATCATTTGTTACTGAAGGATGAACATTAATGTATGTTGTCACATTAAGAGACAGGCTCAACCTGGACAATACTCTACTAATAGTTTCCAGGGTGGGAGGATTTTGAATTTCCATCATTTTAAATGATTCATTTGTGTTCTGATGTGATCCAGGTTCACTTCACATCCTTGGGACATTGCAGACATTTTACCCCTCTGAGTTAATCCTGTGTTCATTCCCCAAAATGAATATTCATACCATTCAAATGCAATTTTTAATTAACCACACCAGCAGCATTATCATCACTGCACCTGAAAGATCCAAAGCCAGATCTGAGAGAAATGTTGCCACAATAGAATTCACTAAATTCTGCTCACATTCTCTTCTAAGGCTGATCACCTTTAAAGTAATGAGACTAAACTGTGGGATAATACAAGACAGATCTAATTAAGATAATGAACTGGAGATTATGAACATTGCTTCTCCGTGTCTGAAGAATTTTAATATATTAGTCTAGTAGAAGGTTAAGGATTTATAATAGGAAAGATATAGAAATATACAATGTGTTTTTGTTGGACAAAGCTTGAGATTCAGCACCTACAATGTATAAAAGAAAGAAGGATAAAAGGAAGTAAAGGAGTATATTTCAGGAAACATGCATCATAATTTCTTTTAATTAATTGACTTAATGCTTTCATAGAACACAGGATGAGAGAATTTTCCCTATAAAGTAAGGAATAAAAAAAAAAAAAAGCAGGCAGGGAAATATTATGACAAGCTGAGAGGCACTTATAAGGCTATACTGTGGAGAGTTTTATTCTAGCTTCCATCTGATATGGCTGTTATGGCCTTGGATGAATTTTTCTTGTGGGAGCAGCCTAATTAGCTTGCCAGCAGCAGCAAAGCAAGGAAAAGAAGGGAGGCAGACAGAGAGGAAGGGGGGTAAATGACCTGTTAGGTAAAATAGAGATTATATCAATAAGACCTACTGTTCAGCTCCTGCAAAGCTTCATCTTCCAAAACAAGGCAGCAGAGAGATAAATGTTTGAGGGTGAAACCAGAACTTAACAATTTTCTGTAATCAAAAGCAGATTGTCAGAAATCATCCTTCTCCCATTTGCAGAGAATGCCTGGGAACTGCTGCCTTGGAAAGGTACTCCCAGCTATTTCACTGTAATTATTTTGCTATGGATAAAATTTCACTCCAGAAAGAATCATTATTAACCTTCTAGAATAGAAACATCAGTTTACAAGCATATCCATTGTGGAGCAGTAAAACAAAGCCAGGCTGAGCTGGCCCAGTGCTGCACGTCAAGTTCAAATTGTGTTCTCTGCTGAGAAGGGAACATTGAGAAAACTAAAGTCTTTAGGAATAAGTTTGCATGAAGACGTGACTGCAGCACAGGTAGGCATATGTGACCCGTCACTGGCAGCGACAGCAGCATGACTGCAGCAGCAGAGCTTCTCCCAGGTGACACTCTCTTGCCTACAACTGTAGGTAGGTGTTGAGCTGTGAAGCACTGGCAACAGTAGAGGAATTGCTCCTCATACCTGGCCCCAGTGTCCCTGCAGTTCTGATGGTGTAAGGACAGACATGGATCCTAGACACCATTTGCTCAGTGTTGTATGCTGTTGCTGTAGACTAAGCAATCCTCTGGTGCACTCCAGTACCTATGGAAGTATAAACACAGAGAAACATCCACTGTATTATTCTGACTCATCACAGACTCATGCATAGAGCTAAACTAGCGTTGCTAGAGACACCAGACCCTGCCCTTGGGGGGATGCAGAGTCTACTGCAGAGGCCCATAACCAGAGTATAGTAGGAAGCAGTTGGCAATAGCCAGCCCAAAACATCATTTCATGTTATGTTACTACAGCGATACATTGTAGGTACAACTGAATCCTTCCTTTTTATATTAAATACCACAAGATTTAGGAAAGGTTTCATTCAGGAAACATTGTTTGATAAAGAGAAGTATCTGAGAATAGTATGAGAGTAATCTCTTTGCAGTCCATTTCTACTACTCCAAACAGGGTGCCATGGACACTATGCAATGAGCCATTACAAAGATGGTTTCCAAAAGAACAATTCTCCCTGCTCCCTGCTCACTGTTTCCATTTTGTTCCAGAAGCAGAGATTGTACTATAGATAAGCATAATTGTCATTGGCTTCACTGAAATAGCAGTGTTACTCCTCTGTATTTAGAAACAGTTTCTAAATTATAAAGTATAAATTAGTAAATTTATAAACTTTCCTTGGAAAAACAACAACCTATGGATCTGGAAATATATAAATACTTTTTTTGGGGGTGGGGGCTTTCCTTCAGATTGCTCTACTAAATCAAAATAAATAAATGGTCAGCGTTTTCTCCCTACAGTATTGAAGAGACAATATCCTCCATAAGACATATTCTCCATAAAGAGCAAAGTCTGTCTGTGCAGTAGACAGGCATTTCCTGGAGGCTTATTCGTGTTTGGGGTAAGCAAGAAAATAAGGATATAACCAGTCTCACTGCTCATACTCTGAACACCAAGCACATTGCTTTTACCCTTGCTTGTCTCTTATTAGCACAGTATTAAAAATAATTCCAAAGGAAAACATTCTGCAGTGCACACTCGTCCCCCTGAGGAGAGGATGAGAGAACAAACACATACCAGCTGTTCGTTGTGCTGCTCCGTGCTCTACTGCATGTCACTCTGTTTCTTTGGTCATGAGCTCAATAGAAAACCCCAAAAGAATAAACTGGAAATCAAGACTGTCCTAATATCACTGAGCAAAGCCCAAAAAAATCAGAGCAAGAGCACTGAAGCGATTGCTCAGAGGTCTGTCAACTGTGCACTACACATCAGCTCACCAGGAGAGACAGATTAAATTAGAAAGAGACATCCTTACTCCTCAGATTTTAAAATAGACTCTTAAAGCATGTCTTGTAAAAAATCAGTAAACTACAGGGGTGAGTAAGCCTGATCTTTCAGAGAAATCTGGTTTGCCTGAATGGCTTGTATTGACCAAATTAGCAATGCACCGCAATAAATTGTAAACACTGATCTGATTCATACACATTTAATATGGACATTAAACTCCAGATACTTCCACTGTCATTTTGTGGGGTTAGACAATAAGGTGTTTAGACAACAAGGTAAATAATCAGTTACACAATAAGACCCTGCTTGGTAAACACTTGGGTGATGGGAAGTTCATTAGCCCTAGAAGAACAGTCTCAGCCTGCCAGGGAGCTTCTCAATACTGAGAGAAGATAGCCAGAAACACAAAGGTATGTTTAAGCAGATACTTTAAGCAGGAGGGGGGTTGGAGAACGCAGATCTGCCTGCCTTTAGGAACAGGAAACAATATTTCATGGAGACAATTGTATGAAGTTGTTTTGAAACCTTTCTCCCTAACTGCTGTATTCTTACTGCTACCTTTGATAAAATAATCAATGTAGTCACTAAATTCAGACTAGTCACTGCCCATTGGAGATGAGGACCTAGGTGAAGTGAAGGAAGGTCACTTGATTTCATCCTATAAAAAGGTATAAAAGCTAAAACCTGAAATCTGAGAGAAGAGCAAGAAAACAAGTAAAGCCGGCTTTCTGAATTGTTACAGGCTAGTGAAAAATCTTAGCAAGGAAAGATGCAAGAGAATCTTATTTTTCCATATACGAATTCTGACAATTTTTCAGACACATAATATAATTACAGCTTGATCGTTTTTTAATGTAGCTCATAAATGTCATGGAGAGATAGCATTTATCACCTCTGCTTTGAAGAGCGGAAGTATTTTTACCAGTATTTGAAAGATTTGTTCATTCAGTCCAGAATTTGTCAGGTTAAAAACAAACAAACATCAACAACAAAAGAACAGTTGTCTTAGTTCACATAGATACCAAGATTACCTCTTGAATTTCACCTCCATCTACAGGGAAGACAGAATTCCTTCGCAGACAGAAAACAAAGACCTATCTGGGGTGTCACAAGAGAAATTGATTTCTTTTTATTAAACTGAAAATAAACAAATTTTTCACAATCTCAGCTCCAAAGTTGTTGCAATACCAATTGTTTCTCTGTAGCTGTCAGTGTTTATTGTCATTTCAACCCCATTGGATTTCAAGGATGTCATCATTTATATATACTTTCCTTCTCAATATTTAAATCAATAGTTTCAAATACTCTTTTACTCTGCATTATCCTTCCAACATTTTGTTGCCCTCAAAACCATGCTTCCATTCCATGCATATGCATGGAGATAAAAAGATCAAGAGATATGAGCTCATTCAAATCTCATCATCTGTCTTATATCCAATGTATCGTACATTAATGGAGCATTAAAGTTTTAGAGTTAATTCAAAGTAAAAAATTCAGTTATGATGATAAAGACTGCTATAATCCAGCAATCACAATTTTAACTGCTGCATGAATACAAGAGTAGGACATATGATTTGAATAACAATGGGAATATTGACAAATACTGAATAACTGTGTGAAAGTAAAATATTTAAGAGCGCAGCTTTACTATTATTTGAAAATGTGGAGAAACAGATGTGTCACTTGACCAAAGCAAGACCTGATTTTCTCATTACATGTACGTGGATCTTAGTTAATTCTCATACAAGCAGACCCCAGGTATTGAAATGTACTACCTTAACAGTGTTTAGAGACCTTTATTACAGTTTTGTTTGAAATGAACTAATCTAAGGAATACTCATTTGGCAAAAACAGCAAACCTTAAGAATTTGAAAGACTATGTAATTCTCCTAGCATGCCTTTAATTTAGCATCTGCCAAGACAACCTGCATCAAAATTACCAGGACAGAGAGATGCAATTCCAGTCTGGGATGAGAAGGAAAGCATTACCACCCTACACTGGCAGCCACTGAGCAGAGTGCTCTTAAGAGAAAGTTTCTAGACATCTGGACGTACATTACATTGTGGTGATGTTTCCGAATGATGTCCTCAGAACTGGAAGGCAACACAGTTAAAATGAGTCATTTTCTGCCTCCCCTATCCTTCCTGCACTTTTCACTCCTGAAAAGTAAAATTACCTAATACAAAGTCAAGCATTCTGCTTTGTCCTAATTATTTACTTTCCAGCATTGTTAGACATCCTAGAGAAAAACCTAGACTCCTCTCAGCTAGGGCCAACCCATGGAATAAAATCCAAATCACATCTTACTTACTACTTAGGCACAAGTAAAAAGAAAAGCATTTTATACCTGAGACTTAGAGGGATTAAACAGAAAATACTTGTTTTCACTGTTATCCATGAAGAAGCAATGCAGAGGTCTAAAGGGGCCCTAAAAATCCCTCAAAATACATCAGATTTCCTTAGTAGAAGCTCTAAAAAAAGCAAAAAAGCCTTGTTCCTAACATTCTTTCACAAGGTCTAGTATAATGAGCATGCTACAATTTGGAGTGGGGACAAGAGGAAGAGCATTATGGCTATTTCAGCCATGACATTTCTATTTCATGCAATCTTATTTCACATCCCCTTAGGACAGTGCAGAGGAGCCACAATTTTAGCTGAATAGATTACGCTAGAGCTTTCAGCAGACCCCATGGCAATCCAAGGTTAAAGGAGCACAAAAGTATCTTGAAGTTACTTTAACCTATCTTCCTACTGGGTCCTGACCCTTGTGCTTTTACTACAGAGACACAGCATGGAATTTCACTTCAATTTTTTCAAATACGTCAGTTCCAGAACTGATTTCAGATGCAGAGTTCCCAGACTGCCTCCTTTACTCTGATGGGGCTGCTCAGCCTGGAGAAGAGAAGGATCAGGGGGATCTCATCAATGTCCATAAAGACCTGAAGAGTGTGCCCGGAGTAATAAGAGCCACATACTTCTCAGTGGTTCCCGCTGACAGGACAAAAGGCAAGTGGCACAAATTCGAATATGAGAAATTCCAAACACAAGGAAAACCTTTCTTAAGGTGAGGATCCTCAAACACAGGCATAGGCTGCCCAAATCAATCATGGAGTCTTGATTTTTGGAGTAACTCAAAACCCAGCTGGACAGAATCTGAGCAACCCATTCCTGCTGATCATATCTTGAGGAGGATCTTGGGCAATGCAGTTTCCAGAGGTGCCTTCAAATCTCAGCCACTGTCTAGACAATAACTTCACAGTCACTTTATCATTAATAGCTGAATGCATAAGCATTTGGAACGCTTGCTTCAAAATATATCCTTCTCTATGGAAACGTGAGTTCTGCTGGGATTGAGATGCAAACTGAAACGTGCTGTGAGCTGCTCTTTGACAACAAGGCAATTCAACATTCGTTATGAACTTCTAATGAAAAACACTTGTGTTGGTTGACTTTCTTAAAAGTTTTGTGTGTGACTGCTCTAGCCTGATTCTAAAGGGTCTTTGGATGGAAGAAGGGCAACAGAAACTTGCTACTAGAGAACCCCTATTTGCTTCTGTGTGTCAGTGATTCTCCTGTTTTATCACAGAATGGCAAGGGTTGGAAGGAATCTCAAGGGTTGGAAGGAACTTCAAGGATCATCAAGTTCCAAAGACCCTCTTAGGCTTGGTTATACACACAGCTTTTCTCAGGAAACATTTGTTAAGAAACTTCTTTTTCTTTGCAGTGCAGGGGGATCACTTGATTAGGGAGGTTCAGGGGCAGTTGAGCATTTTAAAGGACTAGTTTCCATTTCAAGTTAATGACATTTTGGCTCTTTGGCTGGTGAGTAAAATGTTGTCCACTGTATTTATTCCTTGTTGTATATGGCTCCTCGAAATAAGAACTACAGTGATGTGAGACCATGTTAGGCTCACATACCCACATCCCTGTAACAATACTAATTTACTATGGTCCATTTTTGTTCCATCTGCTTCTGTCCAGTAGCTCTTGATTTTAGAAGCCACAAACGCCCAATTCAGCAGAATGTATCAGGTGAAGAACAGAAATATTTTTCCAGAATAAAAGAATTAGCATGGTGAGGTTGACAGTTGTTCTGAAACATCATGGTTCCACAGTGGCTCATAATGAATCTATCAGGATTTTTGCACAGTGCCAGGTTTCAGATTTCTTTACCTCCCTTTTTTTTTTCACAGTCTCTGTGGCATCAGTTTGTCTCACTACTGTTCCCTCAACTTGGCAAGATGTCATAGAAAATAAAAATGAAAATTAGGAACTGTATGCAGGCCACATATTTTATATGTAGAAATAGATTAAAATTGCTATTGTGGCTTGCTTCCACCCTAACAAAGAGTTCCTATCTTTCACTTTCATCTCAGAGTCTTCATCCCATGCTTGCAAAATTTGAATTACATCTAGTACCCACATCCCAGACTGACATGTCCTAGAAGTGCAGGATCAATCAGACCACTTACTTAGTCTTACTTTACCCTGACACTGGGATCTGTGACCCTTATATTGAATGAAAACCGAATGAACAATGCTGTCTGTCAGGTCTGCCTGTCACAGATAGGAGCTTCTTTGACACTGCTTCAGAGCTGACAAACAGAAGGGACATTCATGGCATGCGTACACTTCTCAGGGGCCCCCAATTCTCCTTTCTTTGAAAAACCCAAAGCTCTTTGGATCTCTACTGCACACATGTCCTCAGTAATGCTCAGTTCCTTTGCTTCCATGCTGAGATTTTGCAAATTCTTAGTAAACATTCATTAGTAAACAACAACAACAAAAAAGTGCATTTTTGTATATGTTAATGAGAAGAACATAATGTTAGTTCAGGGAATGGGAATACAGTCTTGCAACAAAGCCAAAACTTTGCCAAAATTCCTCAGTAATCACACAGACAGGTGAAATATATACTTGAGGACAGAGTACTAACAAAGCCATATTCACATGCAAGGACATCTGAGCACATACAGCATATAATGAATACGTGTTTAAACATCTGAACGGATTGCCTCTGCAGAAAGTGCTATGAAGGGATTAAGCCAAAAAAGTCATGTGGCAGTGACTCAATAAGGAAGACAAAGCACAATCATTTAGACCCCAGTTTCCCCTAAACGAAACCTTCGCTTCAGCTGCTCAGGCTTCATTTACATTACCACATCTTGTGCTTTAGCTATTAACAGCATACTACATTGTGAGCAGGCTTTTGTAGGGACACAAAAAGAGAGAGTAGTCACAAGGAAACCTTTGTGCCTCTTCCATGGTCGCATAGGAGATCCAGTCCTCGCAGCCCACAGCTGTATGGGGAGTTTCAGAGTTAATAATGCCAGCAGCAGAACACTTTTCAAAGGAAATTGGAGCAGAAGGGAGGGCAGCTAAAGCTTCACTCTCTCTCTCCCATCAGCTACCAAACTAAATAGAGGGAGTTTATGCTGTACCCCCACAAAGGAGACACACAAACCACTTGTCATTGCAGAAATCCTTTCCATAGCACTGAGATGTTCCGTCTGCCCTTGGGAGCTGACAGGCACAAGGCTTTCAGGAATTACCCGCGTTGTGCTGCACCTGCAGCTCCCCCACGATTTCACTGTGCCCTTGCTAGTGTCTGAAGAATAGATAGTACTGAGGATTTATGTGTGTCCTCTCACTGGATTTATTTATGGTATTTTTAAGCACTGGTCATACGCATGATGCTTAATAAGTCATAAGCTTCAGATAGGCTCTGCCTAGAAGAGATTATTTGCTACATATTCATTCTCTGCCTCAGGAAAATAAATAAATAAATAAAAGAAAAAGAAAAAAAAAAAAAAAAGAAAAAAAAAAAAAAGAAAATTTCAATTTTAAAGAAATGTAAAAAGCTTCACTCCAAAATCAGAGTCCAGCAGCATGCCTAACTGGCCAGTGTTCACCACTGAATTTTTCCTATGCATCAGACTTCATGCATGAGCTAGCTGGGAAGTCAGAATTGAAAGCTTCAATTCGAAGCATGTTTGATTTTCTAATGATATGTTTTTATTGTGCAACATCAGCCACGAGCTCCACGGAACAATTATAATATACAGGAGAAGTACTGCATGCAGTTTGCGGCGCTCCGGTACAAAACGGATATAAAACTCTCAGAGTGTCCAAAGGAAAGGCACAAAGATGGTGAAGGATCCGGAAAGGAGCAGCTGAGGTCCCTGGATTTGCTCAGCGTAGAGCAGAGGAACTGAGAGGAGGCCTGACGGCGGCAGCAGCTCCGCACAGGGAGCGGAGGGCAGCGCCGAGCCGTGTGACAGCGACCGGGCCCGAGAGAGCGGCATGGAGCCGTGTCAGGGGAGGGGCACGTGGTTAGGGAAAGGGTTCTGGGGCGGTGGGCACGGCCCCGAGCTGCCGGAGTTCAAGCAGCGTTAGGACAACACTATCGGATACAGGGTTCGGATTTGGGATGACGCTGTGTGGAGCCGGGATCGATGAACCGAACCGCCCGTTTCAGACAAGGCCGGACGCGCCCCGAACGGCGCAGAGGCGGCCGCCAGGTGTCAGCCTCACCCCGCCGAGCCGCTCCCGCCTCGCAGCGAGCGCAGCGAACGTCGGGTCGCGCAGTTCCCACCCACAGCATTTCTCTCGTGAGGGGCGGTACCCAGCAGTATCTGTACAGGTTCAGATGTTGGAGCAGCCGTTGCCATGGCGACTGCTGCATCAGCTGGATTGTAACCAGGTGAATGAGGGACGGAACAACTTCCCCGGGAGAAATCCAATTAATATGGCAGGATTTGCTGCATTTGTATCTGCAGAAGCTAAGCCAGGATTCCTCAGAGCTGGCAGCCGCATTTTACAGTGCTTTTCTCCAAAAGGGAAATATTGTCCATATTACCTTTTTGATTTCCCCATGCTTCTATCATGCCTGTTTCTGAGGGATTCATTTTCTTCACACCGAATTCTGTACAGGCTTTCATGCAACACACCCACAGCACACAGACAGTGCTTTGTAATGCCAGCTATCACTGTGTCATAACATGCAAACAAAATATCTTATGGTAGTGTTTCCTTTGCTGAAAATGCACTGAATGTTTTTTAGAGTACAGCTTTATGAAAACAAAGCGCTGTAACATGCTCTGTATGCCAAAATACAAATATAAATTAACGGGAAAAAAAGAAAAAGAAAAAGAAAAAAAAAAAAAAGAAAGAAAAGAAGCCCCATCCTTTCTGAAAGGCTCCTTATCTCTGCGAGGCTCTGCCGGAATTTTCCCAGCACACTGAGTTCCCAGGGATGCTGCCCATCATCCTGATCAGTGATACTTCAAAACTGGGATTTGCAGCCATTTTTTCACAGGTCTCCAGCTCACTTTCTGGCTTATCCTCATGTGAAAGTGTCCATTGGCTCCTGTATTTTAAAATCCTTTGATTTACACCAACAACAACAACTCCAGATGTCAGCTAAGATCCAAGCCATCTTGTTTCCATTTAAAAAAGAAATGTAGTACCCGACTCATCCCTTTCATAACAAATTAATAAAAAAGAAAAGAAAAGAAAAGAATAATAAAAGAATAATAATAATAAAAAAATCTTGGAAATCAATTAAAAAATGTATTGGAAGGGCTTCCCACTTATAAATTTCCCATTCTGTCTTTCCAGCAAATCATCTGCTCAAAAGTTATCTTTCCCCGTTCCCGTAGCATTCCTACTCAGGACTACATTCAGTTTCCCTTGATTCTTTCATTTTACATTCCTGTTTATTTTCAGGAAGACAACTGCAACTAAGTGGTGGATCAGTCCCTGAATTTGTGGTCAGTTTTGAGGAGAGTCCCTTTTGCTGCCCAGATAAAATTCTCCTTGGTCCTCGTCCAGCCTAACACTAGAAAGACAAGGAAATTCAATGGCTTCCTCACTTAAAGCAGAAATAATTGCAGTAATGCTCCTCAATAAACATTTTTGAAGTCACTGTCACCACCAAGCAGAGCAACACCCTGTCCCACAGGATATGGTCAAAGTAGATGTGCAAACCAATTGTAAGCACACACTTAACATGAAGCTCCCTACTGTCACAAGTAAATCAGTGTCAGCATATATCTATATGACCTCCTAAACATTTGTTTTCCTATGAGACTTTGTTAGTGTTTTCTTATCACCACAGGCCTGTGAATACAGAGAATTTTCTCTGCAACCCAGGACTTAAAAATAGCCTTTAAAATGTATCTGTTAAATTTTGGTTGGTGCAGATTGCAATTAAAGGAGTATGGGTTAGAGGAGTATGTGAGTGACAGATTAGACTAACAAACAAACCACTAGACCGAGGCTCAGATGGCTGAGGCTCGAGAGACTTGTCTTCTATTTCCAGCTTCTCCCATCTGATGGGACCACGGATAAGTCACTTCATTTCTCTGTAATAATATTCATTTTCTACTATCCTTTTCTGCCTTGCCTGCTAAGATTATTTAGAGACAGAGATTGCTTTTCATTTTATTTATATCATATTTATACAGAAGGGACCATATATTGTCAGGATGTCTGAGTGCCCAAGCAATACTGCCGTGCTGCTAACAATTACAACAACACTATTAATAAATTATAAATAGTGTAGCAAATGTCAACTCACTGAAAACAGCTTTGCAACATTTGTCATATAAATAAGGCCATTCATTTATGACTTTACTGATATATTTTTTTAATATATAATACATTATATTATATTATTATATTATATTGCAATTTTTTGGGGCTTTTATATAATGAAAGAACTAAGCAAAAATAAGTTTTATTATTAAAGGTACAATCTCACACAAAAGAGGCATACTGACATTCCATACAGGGAATTTCTCTTTGTATGTTAGAATGCAATAATGGAGTTGATTAATTCTGTCATATTTTTAATGTCAATTTAGCTTCACTATATCCAAATTTATGGACCTTAAAAGTGAAAAAAGTTGATTTCATTAACACTAGAACATATGTGTATTTCTTGTGCAAGTTATTATTAACATATATAATTTGATATGAATGTAAGAGCAGACTAGAACAAAGTTGAATCAAATCAAATAGACAATTCTGGTGAATATATATATATATATATATATTTGTGTGTGTTGGCAATCACACTAATGAACTAAAGAGTAAACATAGAAATCTTATCTACACTTTGGGCTTTTATGCCATGCAGTTGGGATGCTAAGAACACAGATGCAGCAAGGAGACCTGGGTAGCACTGGAACCAGAGCAGTGTCCAAATGTTCTATCTCTGCATTAGCTACCCTTCTTTTAATAACCTGGAAGCAAGGCCATGCCTACCTGAATACAGCAAAACAAAACAGACAAAACAAACATTGCTCACCTTTGTGCTCTGTACAGCATTTACACACAGATGCAGGCCAGCACAAGACCAGGCAGTTCTAGTAAGCCATAGCGTCCTTTTTAGCCATACCCCAAGAAATGCTTTTACTGGGCAGTTGCTATGGAGCACCAGCTAAATAAATTCAAACTGTCTTTTATTTCCCAATACTTATCAAAAGAAAAATCAAAGCTGTTTTCTTACACTTGCTTGCTCTCATCTGCTGAAAATGTTCCATGTAAGATAACACTGCCAGCCTGTAGAAATTCAGGCACTTGTTAATAGGCCTCTTTAACCAGATGCTTAGAGATTTTTGCTACATCATTTCAGGCCAAAGATCTTTCATAATCTGGTGCCATTTCCTGTGCTGTAATTATGAGTCTTACATCTTGACACAATCTACATCTCCAGCTCTCTGTTAATTTTTATTATTATTTTTCAGACTTTTTCAGAGTGCATAAAGTTACAAAGGTATGGGATTTTTAAGTGGCACAGATTGCAGTGAGCCTTAGATTTGTCCTGGGAGTTGGTTACCTAACTGTCCTTTGTGCCTTGGAAAATATCCTGCACATCCCCATACTTACTTTTCTAATTATTTAGAATACTCTGGACTTGAGCCAACAAGGTCCTTTAAGAAGCTCTTGACCAGTGTCTTCATATAAATTGCAAACATCTTTACAAAGATAGGAAGAGTAAAGAAACATCACTGAAAAGGGCTTTCTTTAGCCTAGCCTCAATGTCCTTTGAATGAAAAAAAAATATCCATCTGACTAATTTTAGAATGTTATCATTTTCCAATTTCTCTGCACAGTACCTTGCATATAGGAATTCAAAGCCCTTTACTAAATTCACTACTCCTTGATGACACTAAGATTAACCTAAAAATTATAAGAGTTTTACATTTTGGAAACAGAATTAATGAAGTGCAAAGAAGGTGGTGGGGAAGTGTAAGGAATACTGATCAAAGTGGATGACTGGGTATTCTCACAGCATCATGTTAATAAAGTCAGTAATGGCTTCACAGTAAGGGGGAAAAAAGGTAAGCTTCTGTTTAATGTGTATCTGTTTTCATGAAAATGGATTAACTGGCAACTGGCACAGGAAAGGGCTGGATAAAACCACAATGTATTAGAAGGTTGTGAGATGACCACAGAAGTGACCTTCTCTCTGCTCTGGGTGTGCATCTGATCCCACATATTGTCTCGAGAAGAGCATTGCAGATTTACAGGGTCTCTGAGGAGAGTGAAAGAGAATAAAAGACAAAAGAAAACAGAGGGAGTCTGAAAATAATGGTATTTTCTTAGAAAGGAAATAAGCAAAATGTGACGGTAACATGAGCTTCCATTCTACCTCCTTGTAATCCTAAGGGTTATCAGTGTTACAGTGGTCAATGTAAATAACAAATTGGTAGAAGGAAGAAAACTTCACTGTTACAGTCTTAAAGTGAGGCATCAGAGTTTACTCTGAAACCTACATGTGAACTCCAACTAGCTCCCATACATTTCTCTGCATGTTCTCCTAATGTTGGCTATGGCAAGATTCAGGACAACATACAGGCCCAGTTCAGCAGGGCAATTTCTTTGCTTCTTCCAATCAATATATTCTGAGAAAATGTGAACGTGGGCAGCATTCCCAAACCTAATAACTGGAGTCCTTAAAATGAGGAAGTTGCAATTGCAACACTACTCAGAACTGCCTAACTCTCATTCCCGAAAGCCAGAACTTACGATCATTCATAATGCATTCTACTTCCACATTCAGCACAGTCATTCCTTCTAGCTCTTTATCTCCAACATGCCTTGGATAAAACCTGCAGGAACTAAAAATAACAGCATTAGCTCATCATCTCACTATAGTCAATGAGTTGAGTAATGCAGACCTTATGAAAATGTACGTTTAGAGCTTTTTCAGATGAGCTGCATAACACAAGCCATTAAACATAACTCTATTGATCTAATTTCATTATTTTCAGCAGACTGGAGTTTAGAAATTATGAGCTCCTTTAATGAATATCAACCACAGGAAGAGAAATACTATGATTTATTAAATTTATTAAATCTTACATGAAAATACCTAAGATGAGATGTTTGTCTTTATGGATGAAAGTTTTCTATCATTTAAGTCTGCATTATTGCAAAATAATCATAGCCTACAATTTTTTAAAGAGCCATTATGAAGAAAATTGAGTAACTTTTTCCTTCTAATATACTATTGCTTTCCAGCGATAGAGTTAGAAAATTTTATATTCCCTGAAAGAATATAAAAGATTATAAGTTTGACAGAAGACAGAATAGCATGTCCACACTCATTTCTTGAAACAGAAAAGAGGACTTTTATATGTTGTAAATGAATAGGCTTTTTTTTTTTTTCTTTTATTTTTTCCCAGAACAGTGGAGAGAACAAGTCATAAAATGCAAGTGTTTCCTTGCAACATTATAGCAGTATTTCCCCTCAGCAACAAAGGCCTTGCGGACTCTCCTTTTAGTCACAAGATATTAACATGGAGGAAACAAAAATTCACGTTATAAGGACATGCTGGTTGCAATGCCAGAATACAGCACCTAATCTCTCTCCTATCTAGGTCAAACATCAGGACTTCCATTGAATTCCCACTGAGTATAAATTCTACAAAAGCAAGACCTATTGACCTCTTTGTGATTCTCCATATTGGACAAGACATGCTTGGTACATTAAGGACCTTTGAATGTCTTTTGATAGTTTTTTTTTCATTTTCATTTCACATTCACAACAATATAATAGAAGAATTTGAACCTGCTATGATGACAGGGAGAAAGTATGTTTACCTACACATATGTAGATATATATCTACAACACTGAAATGTATGCATTTTTATTATAAAGTTTGTTTCCAACAAGTAACATGATACAAGGTAAATTTGCTTTATTTTCTCCAAAGGCTGTATCCCATTGACATGACATACTGTTAGAACTAAAATTCTAAAATGACTGAAATTAGGACAAAGACATTTGTTTCTCTTTAGAAACTTGTCCATGAAATCTGACTTCTATCTTGGTACAGCACAACCATTTCAGGACACAATATGTGTCATGTGTTTTGCTTCCTCTCTTGTTCCTTCAGACAGGGCATACTGTTGTTCTGAGATTTAAACTATGTCACTGATTAATAATTCTATTAAATGCAAATAAGTCTACACTTAAATTAACTTATCATAACTAAATCATATTACAGAATAGATAACAGACATTTCCTATATGATGACTGTCTTGAGCTAAGTCAATGCACATCTATTAGTTAAGATACATGCATGTTAAGCAGCAAATCAACCCTAATTCCATGGCAAGGTTCCATAATAAGCACAAATGCTTTTTTTTTTTTTTTAATTGAAAGAAAATTTTTTTGCCATTTTCTAACTCCTTCAAAAAGAAAAAGAAAAAGAAAAAAGAAACAAACAAACAAAAAACAAAACAAAACCAAACCAGAGCAGTTGTTTTCTTAGAATCATTTAAAAAAAAAAAAAAGGTTCAGGTATGAAAATACAACTTGATGTCTCACCTATGTAAACTGCAGTCCTGGGGGGAGGATGTGCACCCTGATATTCAGATATTCACCCAATACTGATAGGATTTGTAGGTAAATGGGTTACAACAGTTAACCAAATTATCTTCAATGGCTGGTAATAAGTACTTTCAGAATCATGGAATCACAGAAAGAAATACAGGTTGAAAGGCATCAACCCACCGGTACAAAGCAGGGCCTAATTCATAGTTAGAAATAATTTCAAACTCAAATTGCATTTTTAAGACAAATTATATGTTTTTTACAGACAAATATTGAATATATCGAAGGAGATTTCAGAGCCTCTCCAGGCACCTGTTCCAATCTAATGCATCTGCATACAATCAGTGAGTTTTTCTCCAAGGGTGTTCACTCAGCTTTTCTCTACCATGGGTCGTAGTTCCCTTCCCTGCCACGAGACACAGTAACTTAGGAGGCCTGCAATCAGTGACTAATAAAGATATTCACAATTACACACACTCATCTGTAGCTCTCAGAAAGGTTCATATAGGGAGATATAAAATCAGAAGGAAGGGAGGATGTTTTAATTGATTTTTTACATTATTAGCCCTATTTCATAATTCATGTTTGGTGCAGCTGAATAGTTCAATGTCTTCAGCATTACTCAACCTAAATATTTGGCTCTGCTTTGTTTTTCCTGGTTCAAAAGAGAATTGTTAACTTTAGAGAAGAGTTTACAGATATCCTAAATGCGTCTTGGTTTAGTTTGGGTTAGAGTACTAATGTTTATTTTAGATTGCATTTTGGTTTCAAGGAACTCCTGAAAAAATGATCAAATAAATATATTCACATTTCCAATGGACTGAAGTGGGCCCAATGGGCCTGTGATTCTAAGATTAAATAAACAGAAAGACTACTAGAACTTGAATCAGTAGCCATAGAAGTAATAAAGACTTGCATTGGACCTGTAGCTCCCAAAAGTAATGTTTAAATGGCTCAAGCACTAAACTTCTACTTAACCATAGTAAATGCATTTGTTAAAACGTGCTGTAGAGAACATTATTACTTGTTGATCTGTATAACAAATACTGACAGTTAAAAAAAAAAATCCCTTACTGAAAAATGTTTAACTGCAATTTCCACTGTTGTGTTCCTCTATCAGATTTGCCTTTATATCAGTGAGCAGGCTATTTAGACCTTGTACGCTTAGATACAGTAAATAGCACAGTTACATTTTTCACCACTCGGATTTATTGGGAAGGAGAATAGATACAGCTCTCTTTTCTTTACAGAACTGTAAAGAAGAAGTCAAAATGAGCTGTTAGTGTGGACCAGATGGAAGCAAAAATATAATATAGTTCTCAAGTCTCTGACCAATTTCTGTAATCTGAGCAGATCACGCATCATTCATGGATCAAGAATGCGCTGAGAGGAACCAGCCCTGACTATACCTTTCAGACTAATTCAGACTAAAGAATTCTTTAATTGTAGAGACACTAGATTACAACATAGATTATAAACATAGCTGTGAAACTATGACATATTTAGCATTTCCAAGTGCTTTTAACTACCAACTATAAGTATTATAAGCTATGTTTTATCCTAATGGGAATTGAAATGAATAACTCGGGATGCTATCTAAAAGGGACATGATAATGGAAAAGGTGACATCTTTCACCACAGCAGTAAACTGTTGCAGTAAATATCACAGAGCTGAGAAAACAGCAAATTTTAGCAGCCTTTATCTCTAAAAGTATAAGATGATGCCCATTATTGTTAACTCAAAATGACAAATAATCAATCTAGTGTGCTTCCACAATAAACCAGATAATGTGATTTCTCTAAAATTGTACGGGTATTTTAAGCCTTTTTGCTAACACTACCTGAGAAGTTCAAGAACCTTTTTGAAATCCTGCATTAAGATAGAAGCTGAATCTCAATATTTTTTTAAAATGGAGTCCAAACAATGTTGTTTTTTCTTTAGCAAGAATGAGTTCATTTATGATACATCAACCCTGTGAGCAAAACAGTTTAATTACCTGTGACATTTTCAGCTTTGTTAAACATTCTGAGGATACTGAAAGCCTTCTCACAGAATCAAACTGAAGACAATGTCATCAATAACATCCAAGAAATCTATTCATGTTTAGTTATGTTGTATATATGTACATGTATGCAGTAGAAAAAAGGAGCAGCACAAAACAGAAGGTACTGGATCTATGTGAGAGTACAGCTTGTCTCCTGGGGCAAATAATCTATGATGTTTCCAAGAGAAGGAAAAAAAGAATTAAAAACCATTGCATTGCTCAGTAAGAGATGCTGAAATATTTTGAAGAATACTTTCTCTATTTAAAAGCACACTTAAAACTTTCCTTTTCTTTCCTTTTTTTTTTGGTCTAATTTAATATTATTCCTATGGCAACCAGAAGTGATTTTCAAAGGTGTATGAAAATTTTGGAAAACAGAATTTTCAATAATAATTGATATTTCTCACTTCACAAAAAAATTATACTACACTAAACATCATCTTTAGAATAGCAACCTCCAGAACTGCTATTCAGATAAGGAAATAATAATAATAAAAAAGATTGTTAAAGGTATTTTCCTCAGATAGAAAGTCTCAGGGTTTTAAGAGATGAAACTTCAGTAATGTTCTTTTCTTCAATTTCAGGCAATGACACATTTTTTTTTCTATAAGATTGTAAAAATAACATAAAGTATGTCATCTATCCTCTTCTAACTGAAAAACATCTATCTCAATGTGGTTATCTTTGACCAGCCAGATGAGACTGCCTTGGAGGGCACGGAGATTATACAGCACAGGAGAATATAATACAACCAGTTCAAATTCGAGATTACATGATGTCTGGTTTTACTTCAGTTTTAACACTAAGAATCCTTTGTCACACGTGGCAAAGCTTTTCAAGCACAATGATTTCATTTTAATTCATTTTCAAGCAGATTTCAAAATACTTTACAAAATTGAACACTAATACATTTTGGAAGATTTAAAATATTTCAAATGAACAGCAGTTTGGATTGTTGAGGATGCTCTCAGTAGGAATTTCAGATAACAAGCCACAGTATTAAGTGGTAACAAATATCTCTTAAAGATATCTCTTCTAGAAAATTAAATTGGTATACCTTTTATAATAGAAGAATTTTATAATAGAAGAACATAGTAGTTAAAAGTACATCAGACTCTGTTGCTGCATGCAATAGTTTATGTCGCAAACTATTTTTTGACACAGAATTATTCTCATACTTGTTAAAGCATGCAGTGTCTACAACTCCTAGCACAACAGCTGTTAGAGTTTTTTTAGTAGATTTTTATTCGCCTAACATATGAAACATTTCCAGTAGGCCTTCAAAAATGATGTGACTTATATTCTTAATGGACAAAAATATTTCAATAATTTAATTGTTTCAAGAGTTTTTATTTTGAATGGAAAAATTCTCATGGATACATCGAGGAGATTCAAGGAGTTTGTTAATGACAACTATACAAGTATCAGTGTAGGATAGTATAATAAAGTACAATAACAACAATGCTCATTGTCAGACAAGAGGAAATGGAAGTATTATACACCTCAGAGATCATGAATTACATGAAAGAATACCTACGTTAATCTCCATTTCAGCAACATTAAAAGCTAGGACTTTGGACGGTGCCTAGTGTGGAACTAATCCTTCATGCAGAAAAATGCAGGCAAATCCCTGTGCTCACACCTGTTCCATGTTAAGCCTGCAGAAGTAGAGGAAAGTAATGCTTACTAAACACTGTGAAAAGTACTATTCAGGCTGACCCTCTTCTATTTGTCAGAATTTGGGTCCAACTCTGAACTTCAGAGATGCTGGCATCACTCCAACCTTTAATTCCTAATCATTTCTGGGACATCAGTATCCTAGTACGTATTTTCCAGTTTATGAAATGGGAACAAATAATTATGTGATCTCTGAAGCTGCCAATAGGATAAAGGTTTTCAGCAGATAACTAAGCTGTAATCCTGTTTGCCACAGATAGAAGTGGTCAAGTAGTCCTTACATTACCTTACATAATTTCTTCAACTGATGACTAGAATTGGTCTACATTTGCCTCTGTTTCTAAGTAGGAACTTAATACACTCCAGAAGCTCTTCCTGTATGTGCTGGCTTCTACCATTCATGATACTACTGCTCAAATGAATGTGCTGTACTTTTTTTCTGGCCTTTTATCTACAGGGCTGGCACACAAAAAATGCACATTAAATGCCCTACAGAGCTAAATTATCTAACTATAGAAATTAATACAGAAAAGCAGAAGGCTAACTGAAAAATTAAGCATGATTAAACTGGATAGATACATTTTACTAAGAAATTTGAAAACAGATTAGAGATTGAAATGCCATTTATAAACAGCAATGATGTTCCAGACATTGCAAGCAGTTTGTCAACACAAAAGACTATTAGACAGATGAGAGATCACAGAAAAGAGCAAAAACATTCATATAAAGGACCATAGGGTATTTAAGGGAAGCATAGTTTCACAGAATGCAGCGTGAAATGTTTGTTCTTCCTTGTGCGGATGAGAACCAGAAGGTAAATGAAGAGTTACAGAAAGATTTAAAAATATGGCAAGTGTGAGAGTTCAACCACCAGCTAACGATGTTAGGTCAGGAAAGATGAGCAACTTTCACTGTCGTTTCTTAGATATCTGATTCTACATAGATTTCATAAGTAACTAATTCATAGAATTGCCTGAGTTGGAAGGGATCTTTTAGGTCATCATCTGGAGAAAAAACAACCTGCGTGTTTGTAAGATTATACTGTATAGATAACACTGAATGCAGATGCAGTTAGAATACAACAAATTCAGTGATGAGCTTGACCTTATGGTATGCTTTAGTAGCAAAGAAATACAGTAAAAAGGACAGGAAGGTGAGTGTCACTGACTCAACATATGACTCCAAACTTTATTTATCCTTTTACAAATTAAATGCATCTGGGACACAGTGTAACATAAGGCTTAGATATATAAAAGATCCTACAAGAAGTGGGTTAATATTTATTTTAGTTCACCCTTACAAAAGCTCTAGGTTTGCAAGATGGAAGGGTTGGCTGTCTCCCAGTAAACCACGACCATTCCAACTTTGGTGTGGCCAATAGTGATACATCAGAGGGCTGTACTTTACTTGCATCTTCCAATAATTTTCACAGTGTTGCTCAGGGAATCAGTTTGCAAGTGAATATAGTGTTGTACAAATCAGCAAAAATGGTGAGTCCAGACTTTTTTTTTTTAAGGTCAGTGGATCAATTGTTTAGTTGAGGTGAACAACAAGAGCGTTTTGATGCTCCAATGGGAAAAAATGTTAACAGAATTCACGTAGCACTGTGCTTCAGGGTTTTTTATGTATTCATCCAGCTTTGCTAAAGAACAAAGTTTGTGAAAATTAGTGGGTAAACCTTATTTCATGCATCATTTGCAGTAACTCTTTTCTGTATTTCGGCTGCACTAAAAATATCTCCATGGGAGATAAGAAAGGTGCTAGAACAACCAGATGGCACTTGCTTACATTTATAACATTCATGTCTAGGGATAAGCCATATGAAACATTCTAAAAGACTATGAAATGCTTACGTCATAAAGAAAACAGATTTAAAATTAATTGTTTAATTTTATAATGTGATCTCAGAAAATAATTTAAAAGATTAAGACAGATAATTCCAGAAGTATCTGCAGCTTGCAAAATGCTAGCCTCATGTAAACAGAAATGAGCCAATCTACAACCCCCACTCTAGATATATTCATACACATACACAACTGCTGGCATAAAATAGTTCCTAAATTATAAAAGTATGTTTTTCAGAATCAAGGATTTTCCAGGACTACTTGCCTTCCTTCCTCACTCTGGTGCACCTAACAAAAATATTACATTTAAATTTACCAAATAAAATCTTCTTTTGAATCTTGGTAAGTAACAAGTTATTTACTTCACATGCAGTGAGATTTATTTTTTCCACCCTTTTACAGTCTGGGTGGTTTGCACACATAAACTGCATTAAAAGACACAGAGTTCTCTTGTGTTTGATGATGAGCAAAAATTACTAAATAACAATGCCAAATCCTGCTGAAGTTATCTCAGATTCTCACCCATGGCAGAGAGACTTTTCATCCCTCATTAGTAACTCTGTGAATAGTTTCTTCTCCTAAACTGTAACAACAAGAATTAATACGATTAAATAGGTAATGCCTGTAATGAAAGTATATACACCTTAGCCTGTTGCCTTGTCATTCCCATGGGAATTCCAGTCCAAAGAATGACTAAATTCATCTAACTAAAGACAGATAAACTACACCTCAAAAAATGCCTTATTTTCCTGCATTTTATCTAAAAAGCTCTGGATGATCAGCACAGCTAATACTGTCTACCATACAAAATATAAACAGAAATTAGATGTCTGAAAGCATACGAGACAGTATGCCAAAAGTATACCTTCTTCTTCAAGACTGAGACTGCCATTAAGAAACTCACTTCCTATGAAATTATTTGCTCAGTATTACTGATACAAACACAAAGGCTATTCAACTGAGGTTTCTGCAGTTCTGGAAAGCAACAACATTATTTCCTGTCAGAAATCCATTCCAGCACACTATTTTGTGTACACCAGTTTGCCAGCACACTATGTTATGAACACCTCATTTAGACATAATCTGCTGTCCATGCTCTGACCAGAGTAAGGGGGGGAAACTTGCAACCTTCCATGCCTGGCTTGGAACTCCTCAGATTACACAACCATCACTATCTGACAGTGAGTTCTATTGCTGTAGGTTTTGCATTTCTACACCTAGACATATGGTTCCCAACAGTGGTTCAGCTACACCTCACAGAAACACCAAGATGCTGACACAAAAGCTTCAGGCCACTGTAAGGTTCAGCAGGTATTTCCTCCCATCAGCATCCTTATTTCCATTCCTTTTGGTTTCTCCTCTCATCCTCTCCTTACCCCCTTCCTCGGCCCCCACCAATTCTACCTTGCCTCCTCACTCTTGTTCCCACTGTTGCTGTTGTTCTGAACTCACAGATCTCTTCAAGGCAGCTAAAGATGCCCCATTTCAGAGGGGTATTTCCCCCCCTGCATTCTTGGTGCTCCCTTGTTTCTCCTTTTACCTACCAACTATTCAGCCTGTTTTCAAGCATCACCTCAACTTCTCCCCTCATGTTAGGCTCAGACTTCAGCTTCAAATCCAGTTCACTTGAAGCAGCCCACTCCAAAATCCCTACTAGCCCATTTCTGACCCCATCCCACAACCCACACTCTCCGTCCCAAGGCTGCCACCTGTTTCCTCCCCCGGAGGACCATCCCACTCCCTTGATGACTGGCGGCTTTGCCAGTCACCACCTTTCAGTATTTCCTCGTCGTACCTCGCGCGGTACCCACAGCCCCAGAAGGCTGCGGCGAGGAGAGGCTCTCGCTTTTCAGCCGAGGCGCTGTGAAGAGTCCCCGACGGACCCAGCCCGTGAGCCCCTCCCTCCGCCTTCCCTCCGGGCGCAGCCGGGACGGAGGAGGAAGAGCGCGCCGGGCCGATCCCAGCGCCAGGAAACGGCCGGCCGGCCCAGGCGCCAGCACCGGGCAGCCACCGCCCTCCCGCCTCGGCCGCTGGGCGGGTGGCGGCGCGACTCCGCCCCGCTGCGGGGCTGGCAGAGGCGGCTCCGTTCCGCGCCGTGACGCCGGCGGCGCTGGAACACCTGGAGGGGTGGCGGCGGTGCCTCCGGCTCGGCCCTGCCCTCCGCTCCTCGGCCGCGGGCAAGGTGAGTGCGGAGAAGGGGGCCCCGCCGGGCTCCGCGCTGGGACCTGCTGGGGAAACGGGTTCCGCCGGCTGCTGCCGGTGGCGGGCAGCCTCCCCCCGCTGCCTGCCCGCCTGCCCGCCCAGGGGGGAAGGAGGCGACGCGGCGGCCAGGCCTGAGGCGCTGGTGCCCTCCGGGTTAAAATCGGCGAGGTGCAAGATGGCATCTTCCCCCTCCCTCCCGCCAGGCGGTTATCTCATCGTGATTATTGCATTTATCCGTTTCTGCCTCCCTTCCTCCCGTACATCCTCCCTGGCTCGGTGCCCACTGGAAGCGGGGAGGATGGGGAGGAAAACGGCCGCTTCTGCTCCGTGGTTTCCGGCTTTGCTGCCGGGTTAAAATTCGGGCTGCCCGCCACTGTGACCCCGGGGCCGTGCCTCTGGTGCCTGCGCAGGGTCAGGTGCACAGCGGGCACCTACAGCTGGTGACACTGGAATAATTGTAACAGAATACTTCTCATTCGGAGCTTGTTTTGTTTGATCTCGATAACCAGACCTGCATCCATCACACTGGTGTGTGAGTGCTGTCAATCTCATACATTGGGTTAGAATAAAAAGAAGAAAATTAGTTAATCAGTTTTTAGTAAGAGGAGAGTGTAAAGGGTGCTGTGGTCTTTTCTTAGCTTGTAGTGCTGTGTACACATTCAGCACCAAGTGTAAATAAGTCTCCTGTCACCTGGTGCTGTGGGCTCAGGGCCTGTATGAGTCCTTGAGCGTTCAGTTTTGCCTCAGTGCATCCAGTTCTGATTTATAGCTGAGAAAGACAATCTCAGAGGTGCACCGTGGAGTCCCCTGTCCCAGATGACACCGTGTTGATATTCTGGAGCTTGGTGTGAGTGTTGTTCTTCTGTTTGGTTAACTACCATTTTCCTTTATCCACAAGCCTTGCTGTAGAGCAAGCCAATAATTTGTTTCTGGGAAACACCTGTTCAGGTTTTTCATTTGTTTGTTTTCCTTATGTTTTATTCGTATATCTTCCTCCTTGAGTTTTGTGCTAATTGGATCTAGTTTAATTTGGACTTGCTCTTGTTCCAGAGCAAACTTTGTGAAAGTAAGCTGTTCTGGTCCAACAAGGCTGTTGTTGAAAGTGTTTGATCACTTTTCCAAAGCGTTGGGCAGAGAAAGTAGTAGGCTGGATTTGTTTATGGTCTTTCACCTGATTTCCCTGTTAATCTACTCTTTTTCAACTCTATTCAGAGTTCCAGGGAGTGGAAGTTCCTTCTGATAGTGTTTTCTTCCTGGCACTAGCTGAGGAGCTGCAGTTTTGATTCTAGTATTTAGCATGAAGTCTAGGAACGTCTCATTTAGACGTTAACGTTTTGAATACCCTATTAGCCTACTGGTTTAACCTTAGTGACTTTATGATTTGAGATTTATGCTAATACTGATACAAAAGGAATTTACCGTAAAGCTATGGGGATCTCTTGTGTAGTGAGGTGCCATAACTGGTAAAACCAGTTGTGTTTTTCCCATGGCAAGTTTTATCTGAAGGTGATGTGGCAGTTAAATGCTGTCAGATCTTGTTTAAAGCTACCTTACTGTTTAAGCTTCATATGTGAAAGTTATTTCCAGAAGGGTTCAAAAGACAGCGTAGTGAAAAGTCGGTTGCTTGCAACTGGAATTTGCCTGCTTCTTAAGAATGAAAGAAGTGTTTTTAGATGAAAGATATTTCCTCCATTGTCTTCATGAGAACTGAGATTCAGATATACATACTACTAAAATTTTGCAAATTCAAGAAAATCAGTTCTCCATATGGAGAATTAGTTCTTTACACTTTTTTTTTTTTTTTTTCATAAGATTATATCACTGTAGGAAGTAGAGGCTGAGAGTCACATATTGCAAAGTAAAATTCCATTTGAACCCTATTACAGGGCTGTTTGGTTTTTTTTTCCCCTTTAGTAGTCTCAAGTATGCCTGTCTTGCCCATTCTTCTGTTCTGCACCCTTTACAAGCCTGCTAAATTGTTCTAATGATTTCCCAAGTAACATTTTCTGGAAGAGCAGAATAATAACAGCTCTTGTCACTCTTAAACTGGTGCTGAAAGCTTTTGGTATGAGTTGGCAGAAAAATGTGCTTGTATCTCAGCTAATGCTAAACATCAAGAAATATCCTCAAAGACTCTTTCATACTTTTTTCAAAGTCTTCTCCAGCAGCATGGCTCTGAAGTTGGTTCTTCAGGATGTTTTGCAGCTGCTTAACTATAAAATCACTTTAAAGACACAATTATGCCGTGGGATGTAGAAGCATTAAAATACAAAAGCCTGGAGAGTGCAGAATGTTAAACAAAGAACCGTGTAGTCAAGAGCAGTGGAGACATTTGACCTTTTGCATGTTTCTAGCAGTAGTCTCACAGTAGCTTTTCCTGCGGCTATTGTAAGCCATGGCAAAACGAGGGGCATTTTGACCGGTTATGCAAGCGTTTACGTCAACTTGGGAACTGTCTGTTCCCAGTCACTGAAACAGTGCCCAGGTCCATCCTGTGAGTAGCTTCGTAGGCATCACTGCTGCTTGGGAAACATTCAGCAAGTGTGCCAGGCTCTGAGAGCAATAAAGCACAGTTTGAGAGGGCTGTGCATCTGTCAGGGATATGCAGACTGTATTGATCGTGGTCTTGACTCAAAGTGTAGTGGAAGAAGATCGCCTCTTCTTGTTTTGCTATGCATGCTATACCTGTTTTGTTAATCAAATTTCTTACCACTGAAGTGAAAAGATCTCGTGAGGAATTATAGAGAAGATTATTTTTCCTGTTCTCTACCCTTGCGTTGTTTCCCCTCAGGTATAATAGCACTGCTTCCTGACATCTGCACTGATGAAAAGGAAAGAAAGAGGCAGACTCTTGAGTGTTGACGATGTCAGCAAATAGGGCATCTAAATGAGAGAGGTGTTGGTTTGAACTTTAGAACCATATTTGTGACAGCATAGGTGTGAAAAAGGTTTCGTGAGTTTTTGTACATCCTCTGCTTTTTCCATCTGTTCTACAAAGGGAAGGGTTCCTAACATTAACACTCTAGACTGGTTATGGGTAGAACGTGTCAGAGAAACTGTCTTCATATTGTCTTTTATAAACTATGCACAGCAGGTGTTCCATATGGCACTTTCTTTAATAGTATTTGGCCACTAAATTTAAAAATATCACTTTAAAGCTAGAAGAACAAATGCATATTACAAAACAATTGGATAATAATTTCAGGGAAATGAAGTGAATCTGCGTTTAGAGTGAGATTAAATACTGGACTGCATATATCCCCAGTTTTGCTCATTGGCAGAGTGATGTTAGACCCACTACTCAACTTCTTCCATGAGACACATACAATACTTATTTACAGTACTTACCTGGTTCTTTTCTAAGGACATTCTTTGCTCAGTGTTCTCGCAAATATAAATGGAAAACTAGTAGTCAAGTGGAAGCTTCCACTCAAGTGGAACCTCAGGCTGTTGCCTGAGGACAAGCTGATACTATTTGCTGTTCTTGTATTGTTTCACAAACAGCTTCTGAAAAATCAGTGTAATCAGAAGTGGTTTAAAATGAGTTTTACGTGTGTCTAAATATCTATGTCTTTCTGTATATAAACAGTGAAAGATTTGTGCGCAGTTTATCTGGAAAGGACTGTTGTTTACTTGCTGATCAGCCAACTGTGAGTCAAATAGCACTTATTTGAAATATTTTGCTCTGAGACTACATGTACCATGTTGTGACTACACGTTACCATTCTTATGTTTTTGAGATAAAACACTGTTTCTAAGAATTTATTTTTCAGTTGTTAAAAAAACAAAAAAGCAGCTCTGTTTTTCAATTCTGTATATATTGTGCTCTGAGAAGATGGAGATTACCCATGCCTGTAAATTTATGGCTTAATACTCTTTGGTATAGTTCGCAGGCACATAGTACCAATATTTAAAAAAAAAAAAAAAAAAAGGAGGAATGATAGCAATTGATCTGGTCCTTGCACTCACATGGGAGCAAAAATAGGTTTAAAAAACTCAGTGATATTGTCACATTTTCACATCTTCATGTCAGTTGAAACTTATCTCTGGCAACTCTTAATACCAGAAAGCAGTGCAGCTCAGATATATTTATACTCAATTTCAGGGTATTAGTGCATGGTAAACTTCTAACGTGCAAATTTACTGTATTTATCCACAACTGTCTTCTAGTAAATTATACGTATTGAGAATAGAGAAATAAAAAAATTCAAATGATTACAAAAGAAATGAGGCACTGGCTGTCATCCTCAATTTTGACTGCATCAGGAAACTAAGCAGAGTAATTTCCTATTTTAATTGTGCGTTCTGCAATAATTATTCCATATTAGAAGCATAATAATTGTTTTTAGAATAAAGTAACTCTTAGAGTACTCAGTGAAGTACCTATTGGTCATCTGCCTTGTGTAGAAATTATTAACAATCAGCTTAATGCATAGTGAAAGGTGGGTCATTACATACTTAATGTTAATAGTTCTGCTAATTTTGCTGGGTCTGTTGTTTGCAGATAGGTTCCCAGGCATTGCTAAAAAATGAAGATCTAGACCTCCAGATCTCTTCATACCTTATGTGTGACTTCTGATGGTTCAAATCCTTAATCACAGAATCATGGTCATTTATTGTGCCCACTTTTGTTACTGTGGCTTGTTCTCCCTGCAATTGATCAGCCTGAAAAAGACAGCAAAGAGTGCTATGTAGGCTCCAACTAAACGTAAAATGGGCTCCAGTTTCTATTTTGAGTGCGCTGTTGTTGGCTGGTTGGTTTGCTTTGCATGTCTAGTTGTGTTGGTAGTATTTCTTGTCTTGAGATCTTAACGGATCAAGACAAACGCATAAATGAAATGTTAAGTTTTTGTCAGTCTTTTGTAACCCTCATAGAGAGAAAGAGGAAATGGAGTAAATCATATCAATAAGTGTTAGTTTCAGAAGTGTTTGCAATGAAAGAGAAAATTGGTTCCAGTGGACTCGCATCACGTGCCATGTCCCATGCACAGTGTTAATCAGTGTGCTGGCCAATCTGTTTCCCTGATGGTTTGACTGACCATCATGAAACCCCAGTTCTAAGAGAAGCCAAGTAGAGCAGCATTCTTTCTGTATGACTTAGCCATGTAGTTTGCGTGCCAGGTCAGAAACTACCATTTCTGTTTGCTCAGGGAGCAGTAGGGTTCTGGTTTGATTGCTCCCAGTTGCTCCTTGGAGATTCTGTTAGCGGTCTGTGCAGAAGTTTAGAGTTGTACTGTACCCCAATTATGTGGGGGTTAAACAGCATGAATTTCTTTCACTCTCATAACCACTCAGGTGCTGGAAAACATCAGCAGTCCTTTTCTGTGTAAAGCATGCTGCTTCCTGGCACTTCTGTTACAAATGCATTCAACATCTTTTTAGATGTCAGCTCCTGAAGTGGATTGAAGGAGTAATTGTGTTTATACATCTTCTCCCTCATAAGACTGCAGATTCTTCTGGGAAGTTGGGGATAGTACATAAGATGTATCTGAAGGCAAAGGAATAGGCAAAAAGTTGTAGTGGATGGGAGAAACTCTAGTGCCACACTTGCACAACAGTTCTGCAAACTTTCTGAAGTAGTAAATAAATGCATCAGTAAGTAGACTAACAGAATGAAAGTGCGGATTTAAAGCTAAGCGTGGATGATTCCGCAGGATTAGAACATCAGTGGTGAGTGTTAAGAGCTTTAGAGGAAAAATTAGATCTTGTCATTTGTCATATCAACATTAACTTATTTTATCTGAGTTTCAGTGGCAGCTAGTCATGCGGTCAGACAAATAATTATAACTATAAGTCTAGCTATGTATAATCTTGATGCTGAGTGCCTATATAGACCCTGACCCCCAGATTTTGCTGTTTCCATGTGCTGACAATGTGGCTAATTCAGAGCCATAGGCCACTCTGTTTGATTTTGCTTGCAAAAGGCAAAGTGATGCATGATTTGAAGCTCCTGACTCATTGGGTCTGTGTGTTTGTAGACAGATAGAACTGGGACCTGCCTAAGCTTCTTTTTGCAGTGAAAGACCCATTTCCTTGATTCGGTTTGATCACAGCTCTCAGGGAGCAGAGGAGAGGAGACAGGTTGTCAGCCAATAGCTGTTGAAGAGCACAGATGATATTGCTTCCCTCACCTAAGCAGATCACAGATTTTCTTCTCATTGGGTTATTTTACATAAATGAAACTAACACTCTTTTGCATGTAGAACTCCAAACAATTTTTTGTTTTTGTTTTCTCTTGTTGTTGTCTAGTGGTACTGTACAAATTATAGTTATTAAAAGTTTATTGAGAAATTACTGTTTTAATACAAATGCTTAAGTGAATCAACTGCAATGCATGTTTCTTCCATGTTTGTACTTATAAGGCATGGGGACTTTAAAGTGTGGAGAGTTTGATGGAACTAGAAAACCTTCAGAACACTTCAGCTGCATTGAGAGGACAGTAAACTGAGAGCATAGTGCTGATTATCAGTAAAAGTGCAAACCCATCTGTCCTTTCTCATGGGCACATCATATCAGGCTTGCTGAATTCTGCTCTGCCTCTCATTCTGTTCTTTCATTCCTTTGCTTCTAGATGCATCTAAGAATATACTGTTCAATTAACTGCCATCCTGTGTAACTATGTTAGGTCAGTTTTAAATGCTAAATTTCGTCTTTAGATCAGCACTTGTAACAGCTGTGCAAGGATTTGAGGTCATCTCTTAGTTCTAAGAAGTTGTGATTGAATCCCCACTGTTTTAGATTCAGTCTTCATGGTTGAAAGATTCCTGTTTGTGGTCTCTTGTTGCTTCCTGCTTTCTCCTATAGAATCTGTTGACTGAGGATTAGTATAAGAGCTACGTAAGCAATGCTCAGCAGAGAACAGATGTTTGAATGGGCAGAAAAGATTTATTTAAAGTTCCACGTAACTGAAAGAGCATTAATATCTGAATTTCACCTTGCTGCATGATGCTTCTTAATTTTTCTTTTCCAGTGAATGTTAAATGTTTCTGAGTAATGTTAATATAATAGATAATATTGTTCAGCTCTTGGGAAACCAGATAACCCATGCTGCAGCAAACACTAGTAAAATAAAACTGAAAAAGAGAAGCAAGGCAGGCACACAGAGAGCATGGAATGGAGGGGAATCTTAGGGAATGCTAAAGACTTAATTATTCGAAACATCAAGCTAGCAGTTTCCTTTTTGCAGAGAAGAGTGTTGGCGATCTATTGAAATGGTTTGAGAGGGTGAAAGAAACAGAATTTTCCATGGATTTCCATTTATCATGTGGAACAGGAGCACCATTTGCAAGTGAATTCCTTCCAGCAACATGGCTACTAAAATATCGTGTAGGAAAGCAGTGTGATGCAGTAGGCCAGCAATATTATAAAGTTCTTAGTGCATTCCAACCGTTTTGGCTACTTGTGTAAATACTTTGTGGGTAAATAGCCTACAGCCCAGACAAACCACCACAGATGCAGAGATGCCATGGCTGGCTGCATGCAGGGCAACCTTGGTTCCAGCACGCCTTGTTAGCTCTGGCAGCATGCAGTGTGAACGCAGCTATGCTCCTTCCAAAGCCAGGCTGAACTTAGAAACAGCTGGGTGCTATTTCAGCATCCAAGCCAGTGACTGTGCCAGGCCCAAGCTGCCAGGATGCAGGCCTTTCTGATGCCAGTCCACATGCAGGGGATTGCGAAACATAGTGTTGAGGCCTCCTGTAGCTTTTCAGGGCCAGTGAGGAACTTTAGGGGTTCAGCAGGGCTAATAGGGCCCGGCTCTGTACAGAGATGGGTGTTCCAGCACTGTGATCCCTTGTCTTCCAGGTAGATTCCTTGTGGATCAGGCCAGGCTTAGGTTTAAAACTGAAGCTGAGGTAGCATCTGTGTGTCTCAAAACACTAGGTAGCACTTCTAGAATGAGCACAGTGTGAAGAAGACATCAGATCCGTAACACCTATGCTTGCTGCTGTTTTTTTCCGTATTATTCGGAGTGTCCCTATCTTTTGTTAGATGTCTTTCACAGAGATAATGAATGTTACACTGCTCTTTATCATTAAAGGTAATGGAAACTTTCTGAATGAAATGTTTTCCAGTGGGGTGATGGATGCTATTTTTTTTCCAGGTCAGCATAATATTGTTTACCAAAATACTTTTTAGTCTAAGAGTCTCTCAAGTCAACTTTCCTGTGGCAAATTAAGTTCTGCTTTATATTTGAAAGTACATGAAGACATAAGTTAATTTTGACTGCAGTTCTCAGGGAAAGTACATTTGCAGTTGCACTCAGATAACAAACACAAGAATTCCTGTAGTACTACATCCAGCTACGTCCAGCACAAGTAAATATTCCTATGTTTTCCTTTTTGTTTATTTTAATGTCTTTTAATGTGTTAATTAATACTGTTCTCATCTCAGTAAAGCTAAACTGTGATGCTAAAACATGAAATGAAATTAGTATGCAGTCCTGTAAATATCTCAGAAGTGTATCTAACTAACAAGTAACAAGTTCTGTGTAAGTGAAGATCATGGGGCCCAATCTAAGTGCAGTTTTGTGGTCTCGATTAACAGCTAAAAGAATTGCAGAATTGTAGCAGACGTTCTGGTTTTCCAGCCAGTGAGAGAAGTGAAACTCAGCTGAAACATAACTGATTTCTTTATGAAAGTTCCTTGAGCAACATCTGAAATGAATGGTATCAAGGAACTCTTTGTGATGGATATTATAGGTGATAAACCACAAACTCAGTCAAAAATCACGTGATTCTTTCTGAGCAACTACAGCTGTTTTCACTCAAGGCCAGCACTCACTGAGCTGTCCCTACAACCTCAATACTCATTCATACCAAAAGCTGATTCTGCATTGGAAATAAAAGTGACCCAAGGACTGAGCTTCAGCAGTGTGCTGCTTTTGGTTCCCGCTGTTGAGCTGCTGCAATCTCTCTGGCAGGCTTATGTCTATATCACCTAGAGGTCTCTGGGACCCTTCTCTCTCAGTGTGATTTGAGTGATACTGCATGCCAGGAGTATAGCAGCCAGTATAGGTAAGACTCCACCCTACACAGCCATATGAAACTGTCTCATCAGGCCTTGAAGCTTCAAACTTCTTATGTGCCTTCATGTCACACAGTGGGTCCAGAAGCACATGCCTTCATTTTCATACCACTAACACAGTTTTCAGGCACTTGAAACTACAAAAATACTGCACAAAGGGCATAGAGGTGTGATGTAGGACTTGGAATGCAGCTGGAAAGTCCTCAGATTCAAATATAAGGTCAGATATTCAGGAAAAAAGAATGTGAGCTGTGCTTGCAAAATGAGAATTCAATGTCACCTTATCTCTTCTTTTTTTTTTTTTTTTTTTTTTTTTAAGGTTGCTGGTTTCTAGGAGAGTAAGGTGAGTGTGTACAGTATTTAAGGTCAGTGCCTTAGACCTGTTCCCCTTGTTGATAGCTACGCTTTGTTCCATATCGTGTGCGTATCATTTTACCTGGATAGGTTGTTCTTTGCTTCCTGTTAAACCAAGCATGCTGCTCAATAACTGAGTCATGGGTGTGTAATCAAGCCAAATCCTGTGTTCCTATCTCTTGCACATGTTGACTTAAGGAGTACCTGTATTTAAACAATAAAGTCGAGACAGCTGTTAGAAAACTGGAATTAACATTGTCTATGCTTTGTAACTCCGTAAAAACTAAAGCAAAGACATGCCTGTTGCTGTCCATTCTTCATGATGTTTGACATGACAGTGCTGTAAGACAAACAGTAATCCAAAGCAGTTCTTTCTTCCTCTCTGTTTTTTGGTCATTGACCTTACCATTTAGCTCTGCTTGGAAGGCAGGGGTTATGAATTTTCTCACCATCTCTCCTGCAGCTTATGAGCACTTCACAAAAATTCAATTTCAGGAAAATATCCTGCTCTGTTATAATCTTCCAGCATCTTATGGAACTTCGCCAGGAAGTTTCACAGGTACAGAGAACAGAGAGGCTAGAATCCAAAATCTGAGATTTGGCTCTGTTTGGCTGCAAATGGGAGTACATGTGCTTCACAGTTGCAGGAAGTTCTCAGGTTTGCATAGCCGTGTCCGAATCCCTGCAATCTGTGCCAGTCCCATTTCATTTCAGTGCTTGCCATACTGTCTTCAGGCAGTACCTTGTTAGCTATATTGCCAATCATGATTCCCCATTGTAGTCCCTGTTCATTCTCTCCCAGATTAGTGCCAGAGAGTCTTCTCTGGAAGTAACAGAGGAGATGCCAGGTGCTGTTTTCTGTTATGTTTTTGTTGGTTTTTTTTTTTCTCTTTTTTTTACAAGAAGTGTCTGGCTTGATTTGTAAATTTCGCCTAGGAGGAGTGTGCTCCATTACTAATGATGTGCATGCCATCTGAACAGCTCGCTGAGTATCCAAACTGGAAATACTAACTTCTAAAATTTAAAATCTAAACACATGCAAATCATATTTCATTTACTGGAATTATGGTGCCCTTCTGAGAAAAACTGTCTGGTGGTTAGATTTCACATCCATGGCTCAAGACACGACGAAGCTAGTTTTTCTCAAAAGTAGATCAGCAGGGCATTGGTGAAACAAGTAGCTGAACTGCATTGTGACTAAAATTCTAGGGGGAAAAAAAAGTTTACTGAGGATTATTCCTAACGTAAACTTTGGGCTTGCTGAGTCAAAAATTGCTTAATTTATGCCAGGTAAACTTATTTGTTTGGAAGAGTTGCTAAAATATAAAAGTCAGCAACACCACTTAAATGTGTGTGCCATAGATGCAGGTGAGAATTGTGTGTTACGTGAGGAAAGCATTTGGTCTGCAAATGGAAAAATCTTCTGTCATAACATGATATGCAAGATGCTACAACATGGTGTGGAAAAGCAATGTTTCTGTTGTCTAATGTGAGAATTGTATTTTAAAGATATTTGTATTAACTGATAATTTCTTATTTATTTAGCGTCTGAAGAAAATAAGAAGCATGGATGGTCATAAGTAGTAAGTGCCTTGATCATTTTTTTATTATTCTAAAGAGGTAATGGTGTTTGGTGTGCTGATTTGTCACTGCCCGAGTCTATTGTGCGTTATGTTCTGGCATCTAGTATTTATATGATTGCTAGTAGATATTTTATTTAAAAAGAATAAAAACAGAAAGTGATAAACTGCCAACTTCCTGAAGAATGGAAAAACAAGTGAATTGACTACAAAGCTAAAAATTGTATGCATTAAAAATTTCCTACCTAATGGTAGGAAGTATATATGCCATCTTATTTCAAGAGATGTATCTGTTATCAACAACCAAATAAAACTAGATCATTCTTTTAGTTATTTTTCTCATTGTTTAGTGAAACCTAAGTATACCTGTGATTGTTTGACATGAAATCCAAATAAAAATTTTAAAAGATGTTGACAAAAGCCTACCAATAAAAATTATCCACTAAATATTTCATTAGATAATGAAAGCTTTACGTAGATCACTCTGGAAGTAATGCTTCCTGTTTATTTCCATGGAAATAACAAAGAACATAATAATGCTATTTGATTGAGCAAATTCTCAGCTATAAAACACTAGATCTCAACACAGTCACCACCAATAGCTCTGCATTTTCACCAGAGATGAACAAGCACCTGCATGCCATGCTCTTAAAAATCTGCCCCAGCAGAGATTTTGCTACTGCTATGACGGTGTTACTGATAGGAAAATGTTGCTCATGCAGTCCAACTTTCACGGTACTACCAGGCACTATTTGGTCTCCATGAACATTCAGCATAGACTCGATGAATGTTATTGAATGTTCTTATTTTTCCACATGGAGGAATTCTGTTCCACACCATTGCTTCATATGCACTTCCATATCAGATGCTATTTTGTCAGACTGCCTCTCTGCTGCCATCTGTCTCATGGCAGCAATATGTAACGGCATATTGCTGGGGAGGTACAACCTCTACTGCCATACCACCAGCATCCGCCTCTGAAGACATAGGCTGACATATTGAAAGGCACTGATAGGAGGCACTGATTTATGAGCAAGCCTTGTATAATCACATTAAGAATAAGCAGGAGCCAGATATTTCTCCAAATGACATTAGTAGTTGAATTTGTCTGTGGTAGATGATTGCGTTCTTCATCTCTCTCCAATTTCTTTATCTGTTTAATTCAGGAATCTCTATTAATCCCAGAACTATTTTTTTGTGATCTTGCATTAATAGCTCATTTTTATTCTTCCCTGCATATCATCAGAATTTCCAGTGATCTCAAACAAGGCAGCTATTAAGGGAGGTTGACATCAAATGAATTATGGTGTTTTCTTCAGTTGACCAGTGAACTGAGATACCAGTTATTTGCACAGCTGCAGCATAGATGAAGGCACACAACTGGCACGTAGCTAGGGCCTTAGTACTGCCACATAATTGGTTCAATTTTACTTTATTTATTTATTTATTTTCTTCTTTAAGGTAATATTACACTGTTCTTACTAGTTAAACTATTATATTCAGCTTTCTCATAATGCAGGGGGATTTGGCAAGGATCTAAATGTCCTTGTCATTTATTAGGTATTGTAAATTTTGTCTTTTAGAGGTGCAATATCAGTCAGGTCAGTATAGATTTGACCTGATTTGGTAGGCTGAAGTTGCCAGAGTACGTGTAATGATTTGATTGTGCAGAACTATATATGAAATGTCATGTTTGGCATGCATTGTTTATTTTGTCCTGTAGCACCAAAGTCTTTTATTCTAAGCTTAGTAAAATTCATAAATGAAGCTATTTGGGCTGGTGCTTGGGCAGAATTGAATGAGTGACACCTTTTTCTTTTTGTGAGAATTTGAGGACAAAGCCAAGAAATGCAGTGTATGTATGCATTTTGAATGTTGTCTTTGCTCATTTCCAGTTAAATTTCTTATCATCCATTTGGTGATTGACTGCCTCTTAATTCACTGATTAGAAATAATTGAACCAAGAAGCATATCCCTGTCAAACAAAGTTCCTTTTAAAGTTACTGTAACTGTGTAGGGTAGCACTGCCACCCTTTTTAGGAATATGTGCACCAAAGACTTTAATTTTCCTAGTATTACATTTTACAAGCCAATTATTTCTCATGAGCTGCAGTGATTTTGCAGATCTTAATTTATACAATAAGGGAAAGGACGTATACTAATGCAGAAAATAATAGTGAAATAACTGTTACTGAAAGAGATCAAGATTTCATTGAGGGACTGTATTTTCTATGCTTCATATGGTTTAAACATATTGTAGAATATGCAGTTTGTGTTTATGTTATACTTTTCTATTGGTTTTGCTAGAGGAATGCAATGCAGAATCATCTGCCAGTAAAAATTCTCCCCCTTTCCCCCCCATAGAGGGGAGAAAGAAAAAGAGACAAATATTCTTTTTTTATTTATGCAATTTCTAAAAATGACAATGAAGAGCGTAACTTCATTTTTACATGATGTTCTTTAAATGATCTTTGTGAAATCCTGACACAGCTTAAATTGCGTGAAAATAGCAGTTCTACTAGTGCCGTTTGGAACTTTCCTGTTAGTTGTATAAAAACAAATTTTAATTCAAGGGACTATAAATTATTCTATAATGCATTGGGAAGATTTTTTAGCAATTGATTATTTGGCAATATTACGTGCCCAAGGTGTTCAGATTAAATGCAGTGTGTTATTTTCCAAAGAAGGATAGGAAATATTGGTGGAACTTGTACTGCTTTAATAACTTTGTTACTAATGCATAATGAGGAGATGCATATTAGAATACACATGCATAGATATACATGACATATTCTATATGGAAATTTATTAATATAGTTTGTTATAGTTACTTTTTAAGCATCATATTGAAGTTCTGTTATTTTGTTTCTTAATATTTTAGCAATTATCCAAGGGAATTTTATGATCAATATGCTCAAAGCCAAGAAAAATCTGTGGTTAACAAAATGCAACAGAAATACTGGAAAACAAAGCAAACCCTTATAAAAGTCACAGGAAAAAAAGAAGATGAACATGTTGTGGCTTCAGATGCAGATCTGGATGCAAAACTAGAGGTTTGTAATGTCTGAGTAATAACTATTCTCTCACAACTTCTAAGATGTTTTAATTTCCATCAAGTCTCTAAGATATGTACCTATACATACTGTATGATAATCTATATAGATTTTTATCATTGTTTTTGTACAATATCCTTTCCAATTTTGGACAAAAGTACTTAGGGAGACAATAGGAATACAGTGGCATTTTTGTAAGACAAAAATTTAATTGAAACCTGACATCTCTCATCTTATTTTCAGGTTTTGGTGGCAGGCTTTCTCTTTTCTGTTGTCAAGAGAAACAGGAGATCATCCTTTGTTTATTATCAGGAATTGGTGCATAGTGCAGTGTGCTCTCTGAGGCTTTTGTACAGATTACTGTTTGTGAGCATGAGAAAAGGCAGTTCCTGAGTCTTTAAAGAGTAACTGGGAGATGGAGTCCTAATGAGTGGCAAATACAGTCCTGCTGTCAGTACCCTCAGCTACGCTGGAAGAGAGCCAAGGTTCTACAAAGTGAAGAGCCTAAACATCTTTGGCTAAATCAAAAAAAGATAGATAATGGACTTCTGAAGTGTAATAACTGGGTTATTGTCCAGCTAAATTTCAATTGTATTGTTCTCAGAAAATCACTGAATTAGGATTTTTGGGTTTTTTAATGTGTTTATGATGAAGTACAAGAAACTTGCAACACCTAAATATTTGTACACTAACTGTGGTAGTGATAACTGACATATCTTAGAGGATTCTAGGCATGCATGTGGCTTTCATGATAGGTTTGAAGTGGGAAGTATTGTTGTGAAACAGGCTAGAGGGGCTGAAACAGTGTTTTATGAATATGGACACCTGAGTTCTTGTGGTTATTGTGTTGCAGATTCATCAGACAGGACACTTTGTTACCTCATGTGGGATTATAAATAGGTTAATTTGTTTACAAGATTAAAAAAAAAAAAAAAAAAAGTTTTAACTTAAGCAGCTTTTCAACTGCAAGTCATGCTCTCTGCTTAAAAGACAAGGTCCTAGTATACATAAGGAGGTTAATCAGGTGCCAAAGGATGACAGTTACTGCGCCAACAGTCCATTTTGCTATTATTTGCATGGTACTTGAAATAACAAAGTTGAAGTTGAAATTGCAGGTTTTAGATGAACGGAAAGGAGTGGTAATTTCTGTTTTCCTGTTCATTCTCAGAACTTAATCAAGAATGATGTTTTTTCTATACTTTCTTGGGAAACTGCTGCTTTATCATTTTGTCTAGAAAACCAGAGCTGTGACAGTAAGAAGTTTACTTTAAAATAAAAAATTTTACTGTTGGTATAATCATATGAATTTGTTCCACTTTCCTTTGTGGTATTAAAAATTTAGTATATTTATTGCCCCTTAACATGTCTCAGAGAAACTGCAGATAGGCATTTTGATAACCTCGTGTTTTGTTGGAGGGTGTTCAAAAACAAAGGTTAGTATGTCTTCATATGTATCAAAAGGTATTAACTATAAACAAATCATTAGTACTTTGGTTGAATATCAACTGTTTGGTCTGTTTCCAAAATGTTTTTTGTCTTTATTTTCCTTCTGTATGTTTTGACTGATCTGTCTATATAGTTTCAATGGATAATGTGATTGAAAAAATACACAATTAAGGCAAATATACTTTCAAAAGGGAAAGGTTACTCAATATTTAAGAAGAAAATACATATTCCTAGTATTTGAACAAAATTTAAAATAAGCTCTTTTTTTGTGTTTTAATCTTCAGTGTTTCTTGCATACGCTTAAAAATCTTTTTGTTTACTCTGTTTTAATTCCAGCTGTTCCATTCAATTCAGAGAACATGTATGGAGCTGTTGAAAGCAATAGAACTTTATCAAAAAAGGATTTGTTGTAAGTATGATCAAATACTGTTAAAATGATAAGGAGATCTGCAGTATGGAATCATCTAACAAGTGAAAAAGTGAAAATGGAAATGGGGAACTGCTGCTTTAATCCTTAGTTAAAGATAACATTCCTTGTGGTCACCTAAATGTAGATTTGCTTAATTGTTAATAAATCTCCAAGTTCATGTTAAGTTTTATATTTGATATTACAGAGATACAAAGCAACAGTTACGTGGGATAGCTTGATTTTTGAGTTTTTTTTTCTATTACATTACATGGACCATCTAAATTCAGAACTGTTTTGCATTAGAAATTCTAACTCTGTTCTGAATTCTTGTGTTTTTATCAAGATTGACTATGAAGAACATTGGTCTTATTACTAGTTTTATAATTAACTGATCCATGCTATTATGATGAATTTGATTATGCTGACTTGGCTTCAACAGGTGGACATCAATTAGTAGTCATTAGTGAGAGACAGGAACTTCATTTGGAAGTTTCAAACAGCAGGTTGTATTAAAAGACCTAAGAAGTTCTCTGCCATTAACATTTTTGACTTTCTGCTGCTGTGGTTTCTGGCCTAGAAAAGTGAATCAACTTTGGAAACACCTTTAAATTTACTTTTTTGTGGTTCAGTTTTATACATATTTTCTCCACTTTTTTCTTTTGCCTATCCAAAGAAGAGGTTGAGAGATGACAAGATGTTTCAGGATACTGAGTAAAATTGTAATGCAGACTAGTAGTGTATTGGAGTTCAGATGTATTCCACAATAGCAGGTGAAATTTCCTTGACAAAGATGTGCATGCAGCACACTCTGTCATAGTATGCTATGAGTCTGCAATATGATTGTCAGTGTTTACCAGAGTGACAAGAGAACTTCAAAATGTCTTTCAGTATATTGGAGCATTCTCCTCATTGAGCCTGAAACAAATAGGTGCTATTGAAGACAGCCACTTTGAAAGACTGTTAGATGAGGCCACCGTTAAATGTTTTTATAAGGATTTGAGATCATAAAAACTTACGGTTCCAAACTGGGAGTAGGCAACATGTCAATATATAACCATATACTTTTGTTTATCCTCTTATTTAAAAATACAAATTCAAGAGTATTATTTAAAATGTGAAAAATCCTAGAGTTCTAAAAATGGTCCTGCAAAGTAATTTGAAAATAAATGCTGTTTAACAGAAGTTACTAGATTTTTCGTAGTAAAAAAAGTCAGTAATCAAGCTTGAAAAACAAAGACCAGATTAGATACTACAGTTATGCCACTTTTGGGACCTCCATGTAATCCAACCTTGATTTTTTATTTATTTATTTATTTATTTATTTTTGTTCAAGAACTAAGTAGCATGTTTTTTTCTTTTGACTCTTGGCACTGACAAAATAGTGGTTCTTGTTAAATACAGGAAACTCATCAAATATTCTGATTCATAAATTCAGAAAGTCCATGAAATTAATTCTTCTGTGCTGCTTGGTTTTGGAGTGACTTAACCTATTTGACGTTAGGCCAATTTAAAAGCTGTTAGTAATGTTTTAAATTACATGTTTGATCACTCGTTTATTTTTCGTTAGTTCTGTCTCAGGAAGAAAATGAATTGGGGAAATTTCTTCGGTCACAGGGTTCTCAGGATAAAACGAGAGCAGGAAAAATGATGCAAGCAACTGGAAAGGCCCTCTGCTTTTCTTCTCAGCAAAGGTATGTATGTCAGAATTACCATCTGATCACATGGGATAATGGTAGTTCATTCATCATTGCTGTAATTGATTTTACCACTATAGATATGTGAGGAACAAAGTGATAAGAAATTTGTTATTGAACAAAACTGTCGAAGTACGGGTAATATTTCTGGCTTGCTGTGAGTACTTTTGCCACATCTGTTTTCTGTCCCCTGGGCCTGCCGTGTCTCTGGATCTCCAGATTCCTCCACTTATGCCTGTTCAGCTCAGCAGTTCTGAAGCTATACAGGTGCTATCTGCATGGCCTGTCTGGCAGTGGGGCAGTAAAGGAGCTGGTTCAAGTCTCTTTCCTGCTTAGCTGCAATTCTCATTATGTGGAAAAACACTGCAGCATTCCTATTCTGGGGAGGTGTCTAGGTCCTGAGAGGGGTAGGAGGTGACTTTTTCTGGACCATAGAGTCTCACACCTCAAGGAAACAAAGCCATTTCCTGCTTTAACCTTACAGAAAGAATCTCAAGGAAACATCCTGCTGACCTTATGTAGATTGGTAGGAGCAGATTAGTATAATGTGAAGGATACAGGGGGGCACAAACACGCAAACTTCTGCTTTTCTGTAGAGTTTTCGATGTCTCACTGACTGTGCTTTTTCAAAGGGTTTACAAGCAACAGTACTTGATCTTGTTGGGTTTCATTATGTGTGTAGGATTTTGTGGTTTGTTTTTTCCATATTAGTACTATGAAAGATTTAAATTTTCCATCAGTCAGAAGGGAAAGTTCAGTTTCATGACAAAGGAAAAATCAAATTCTCTACTCCTAAAGGATTTGGGGAGACTTTTAATTATCATGACACTTTCCAGCTTTTGCTGAGCAGTGCAGCTGTTTGGCTCAAAATAAAAAGTTCACCTACCAAGTACTGAGGATTTCATGTTTATCTTGGGCTACAGTTTGGTCATTAGCACATCCAGGAACAGCCCTGAGTAAGATCTTCAGAACATATGTAACGTACCTTTGAGCAAAACCCCTAAATGTTTGCTTTTTTAAGTAGCTCAACATTTTTCACAAATCACACTGTACAGTCTGTCCATGTAAAGTGAATTTTTCATTTGAATGACTGGTTAGGTATTTGTAGAATTGAAGAAGAATGTACATTATATCCAAAAAAGACCCAGTAAGAAGTTCATGTTTTATTATATCTCTTAAATGTACGTCAAGTAAGATGTCTTTCAAAATTATTTCCCATAAAAATAAAAACAGATGTTTGTCTTTCTTTTCTTCTTGAGCCATCTTCAAGCTCATCTTGGAGTGAAAATTGTTCTTACTTATTTTGAATGCCAGTAGCAATCCGGAGATCAAGTAAATGAAATTTGCTGGCTATTGGAGCTGAAATTAGAGATTCTCTTAGGCCTAGGAAGTCCCTAAGTGACAAATTAAACTAGCTCTACACTGGTGTGGAACTGATTGAACCCTTTCCAGCGAGGTGGCTGCTGGCAAGAAACAGGAAAGCAGAAGCAGCAGATGGAAACATGGCAAAAGTTGGAGTAATTCTGTCCCATTAGGAGCTGAAGTGATGGCATAGGGAAGACAACAGTGTCCCCTGCTGCCTCTCCAAAGTGTAGTATCTGAAACAAACATTTAAGAAAATCCCTAAAATCTTCCCAAAGATAAATATCCTTCAAAAGAATTGTTTGGATTCCTCAAAATAAAGAAAAATGAATCAGTTAGTTAGGCACCTGACTGATTACTTCTTTGTTTACATGTATATATGAAGATTAAAGGCTAATAGAAATGCTTTTTCTGAAGCTTGACATGACTATCTTGATGCATCTGTGGTATGTATCCAGTAATAAAAATGACTTCAGGTATATTCTTGCACTTGTTAAATGCAACTTGCTAAGAGGAAAGTTAAAAAAGTAAATAAAAGCATTTTAGCTAAATAAAATATACACATTAACCAAAGTTTCTTTTCCACTTGCATGAGTAAGTGAAGGAAACTATGAAAGGCTGCTACTTGACTAGGAGAACTGGAAACACAGTATGTATACAAAACTATCAATTTTGTGTATATTCCCAACCAATCTGTTCAAATATCTGAACACAGAGTAAAAATTGAGTGAATTCTTTTTTATTTCTGTCTTTTGATTACTAGCAAAGTATCAGTAATTATATTAATTTGTGTGCTTTTGCAGAATGACTTCCTTCCCCTCATTTCTTCATGTCTTCCCCAGATTAGCACTGCGTGCTCCTTTGACTAGGTTATATCAAGAAGTGGAGACATTCAGATATAGGGCCATATCAGACACGTGGCTGACAGTAAATCGCATGGAACAGTATCGAACTGAATACAGAGGAGCTCTGCTTTGGATGAAAGATGTGTCTCAGGAGCTGGATCCAGATCTTTATAAGCAGATGGAAAAGTTCAGGAAGGTATGACATTTCTTGTAGTTTCTTAGAATGGGATGCCTGATGAAGCAGTGAAGCATGATTTTGATTGTTCTCAGGAAGATATAACTCTGCAGTGCTAAAAAGGCCATTAAACGTAACTAATCTTTTTCCGTGTGACAGAACTCCAATTAATCTGATATGGAATACAATATCCTTCAAAGAAGAGTAGGCTGTAAGGGAAGATATGGTAGTAAGAAATAACATTTTTCAGTAGTCAATTTAACTTCATCTTAAATCTTTATAATTCATATAAAATACATGTTTTAAAGAAGGCTATCTAATTTTAAATACTTAGCTGTGGTACCTGAATGACTAATTGAAGAAGATGTCTGCTTTCATCTGGGAAAGGAAAATAGATTTTTGTACCTAAAATGGACAGAATATCAGAAATGCCAGTATCCGCTGATAAATCTTTGGGTGCAGTTAAAAGCAGGATTATTCAGAATGGATGGTGTCAGATTTAAGGGAGGAGTTCCATATACAGTTCAGCATGATTCCTGGGCAACAACTAACCATTAAAACTGTTAAGAATGCACTCTCCATAAATTGTCTTCCTTCAGTGTCTCTCAGGTTGACTATATTCCTCCCCTGCCAATCACAAGTCACAGAGGATAGCCTACAGATTTGTTGCCAAATGTGAGGATAGAATTTATTTGGGTTGATCCTGATCAGGAATGCTCAGGAGGCCCTTGCATGTGTTAGTTGAAGGACTGGAACTTTTCTTAAGACAATCCTTGTTCATTAATGGCTTGAGCAGTCATCTTTCTGTGACTGGAAATGTTTGGAGATGAAAGGTGCATAATTTGGAGTTTAAAAACTTGAGTGAGCCATCCTAATGGAAAGGAACTGGTATGTATCTAGACTGTACCATTTCTTGTAAACTGAAATGGTGACAATAGCAATTAAGAAAGGGGTGGAATAGATGAAATTCCAGCTAGCCATCTAATCTTTATTTAATATACTTCAGTTCAGGATATTCCTGTGAGTATTGTGGCACCAGGCAAGTATTTTATTATGCCTTGTGGGAAATGTTTATAATGGCAAGTTCTTACAGGTAAAATAATTGGTATGGTCTTGGCGTCAGCCAATTGCTTATGTATAATGTTTGATTTATTAGAAAAACACTTAAAAAATGGAATGTTAGAATGAATAAAGTAGTGCTGGTAATGGTCATACGAAGTTGACTTATAGCTTTCTTGAAAAACAAATGCTATGGAAGGTATAAATTATGTAAATGGCAAAGTAATTAAAATAATTTATGCTTTGACTCATGAGCTGTGCATTTAAAAAGCTGCATGTGAAATTTCAGTCCTCTTGTGTTACTGTGCTTCAAGGTCAGCAAAAATAAAGTCTTTTTAAACTTAGAAGTATTTAGGAAAATTTTCCTATTTGTACCATGTTAAATATATTGAAAAGTTTGCAAGTCTAAAATGAGTTATATTTTAGCAACAAAGCAAATCATTGATGTGTTCGATGTAGATGCTAAAATTCTGTAGCATTGCCTTGAATACCTCAAAAAATACTTAAAGAATGTCTTTGAACCTTTCTTTTCTCTGGCCGTCAACAGAAAACCTTTCAGATCACATAGTATTGTAGAGAACAAAAACCTCTATGTTTTGCAGCCAGCAAAGTAAAGAATGCTCCTGGTATCAACTTTCCTACATGTTTTAACACTTGCAGAAGTTAAACTTTTTTCGTTTTTGAAAAACATTACCGAAGCAAAATCCATAAGTATAATTTACCTAGGTAGCTGATGCTGAACAAGGCACAAGTTTGTTTTTAGTGCTTTGGAGTTGTAGTAGATAAAGATAACAGATGGTAGGTACTTCATCTCAGATAATTATAGAAGTTATTTTTATTCTCTTTTTGTTATATTCTCGCTTGCAGATCTTGATTGTACCATAGTGTGGCAGTGTAGTGCAGAGCTTTTAAGGCTTATTTTGGATCTTGCAATTTAATTCATGCTTAACTTTGTGAGAAAAATACCATAATTACAGATGTAAGATTTTTTTAGTTCTCAAATATGCCATCGTCATTGAGAAATGTTTGATCTGGAGTTTCTTATGTAGTGATACACTAGCAAGTGGTTAATGGAGCTGATCTGAGAGAGCATTTGAAAAAAAAAATTATTCAGACTTTGTGTTGTGAAAATGCTATGTGCTACTTCAGTGAGTGTCTTTAATTTTGAGTAAACAGTGCTGGTATAGAGATCTTTAATGTACCCAGTGCATCAGCACTATTTATATCACTTGATTATAGAACTGTTTTTCAGTTGCGTAGGCCTTCATAATATAAATACATCACTATGTGTACAGAGGCAGTACTTGTTTCAGGAGACCAAAGCTAAATCAATCCAGATGGGCTTTTCATACCTCAGAGTAGCTAAGGCTAAAAGATCAACAGTTGAGTCAGTATTTTCAGAGCTGATAAAATCTGAGTTAAAACATTGGTATTTTTGTAGCTCTCTTTCAAAGCAGTGAGGTACTTGAGTTTTCTACTGCTATTTCCAAGACATTGCTGTAAATACAATAGATCCAGCTATACTGCCACTTTCAAAGTGTTCGGTGTTGTTTTTCCAGCAATAACCCCCAGAACAAACTTTTTACCTTGTTACATGAAGATATTCTTGTGATTGTTACTACTTGAGTCAAACCAAGGAAACAGGTAAAGTGTTTACTTCTCCCCACAGTGTTCTATAAATGCTATGCACCTCCACTGTTTTTTTTGGGAGGTTTGTTGTTCTTTTTATTCTTCCTATAAACTAATTATAAACGACTGTTTACATGAGTGAATAGTGACAGGACAAAGGGGAATGGTCTTAAACAAAGGCAGGGGAGATCTAAATTAGGTATTAGGAGGAAGGTTTTCACTCAGGGTGTGGTGACACACTAAACAGGTTGCCCAAGGAGGCTGTGGATGCCCCATCCCTGGAGGCATTCAAGGCCAGGCTGGATGTGGCTCTGGGCAGCCTGGTCTGGTGGTTGGCAACCCTGCAAAGAGCAGGGGGTTGAAACTCGATGATCTTTGAGGTCCTTTTCATCCCAGGCCATTCTATGACTCTGTGATTTATGGATACTAAAGCACAGCTATAAATACAGTGGTCTTTCATCCCCAGTTTCACAGAATCACAGAATTGTAGGGGTTGGAAGGGACCTCCAGAGATCGCTGAGTCCAACCCCCCTGCCAAAGCAGGTTCCCTACCAGTGCTTTGCTATGCAGTACTGTGATATTTAAAGTAACTTCATTGAGATAATATTCATTCACCAAATTTACCACCATTGATTAGGATTGTGAGTTTGTTAAGTCTTGGCTGTTCTATCTGTCTGTTGACTGCACCCTGCAGTGTGAGCTCTGCTGTGATACTGTAAGATTACAGACCAAATAGCCCAATGGTGGTCCTTGAATCTCCTCACTGTAGCTCTGAAAATACAAAGAAGATTTTCCATGAGTTTTCTGCCTATAAGGAACACAGAAGAGGCTGTTTGGTTCAATTTTATTTAGCTAAGCTATTTTAGATGTTTTGATAAGAATGTTTATATCACACTGTATAAACTAGACATTACAGTATCTCCTGGAACAGATTAAAAATTAAAAAAAGTTGAAAAAATATCATACTGAACTTTAATTATATGAAAAATCGTTTAGATGGCAAGATAAATATAATACTACATTGGTAGAACAAATTAATCCTTACTGTATATATGGGTTTTTGTTTCATCCTCTTTCTGCTCTTTGCTTCCCTTTGTTCTGAGGTTCAAGCCAAAGCTGAAGTGGCTTTGTAAATGCACAGAGCTTTGTAAGTACTGGGATGCCTCAGGCAAGCTGTGGTGTAGCAGTGTACTGAGAACTGGGTATGTGGAGGCTGGGGCTCTGTCATGGTTCAGTATACCTGGAACTGTTTGCCCCAGGGGTGGAAACACAATCTGTAAACTGTTGATGGCTCAATTTCTCCTTGTTGCATAGTCCCCTCTGCTTTGCAAGGATCTCTGCTTCTGTATGAACCAAACAGTGGGAGGAAGATGAGGTTGAAACTGCAAATAAGCAATGCATGGGGTGTTTGCTGCAGAGCTTTGTGAATGCTGTGAGATTCATCCGCTTGAAATACAGTGCAAGCCCTATGGTACTGAGATAGCAGTGATATATCTCTGTTTGTAAAGCATTATATATTAGATTGGAGTACTGTCTGGAAGAGGAGTAGTTTCTTGATCAGCATGTTTGTGGGAACCATGGGGACAAGTAGTACGGAGTATACTGGGCCTCCTTGTTCAGGGAGATGAGATAGTTTGAGGTGCAGCATTACAGGGTAGAGTCTACTTTAGTGTGCTGAAGAGCTGGAATACATCCTACCATGGAAGAAAAGTGTCAGTACATTCCCACTTTCCCTAGGGATCTTAAAAATTATAAGTCCCTTAATGTCTGACTGTTACTTTGCAGTTGTGAGGAACTTGCAAGCTTGCAGCTGAACTGTGAGATGAACTGGGGGCAGTTCATCTCAAGTTCTTCATAGTAGTAGGACTCTATATATACTTGAAACAAAATGATTGTCCTTAAGTGGCATTTTAAACATAAGTCTGGCAAGAGAAAGGGAAAGCAGTAAGAAAAAGGAAAACTCAAGAAGAAGACATAACAATCATTTAGACTGTTGTTTTTATAAATATACTCATGCAGGGAGTAGCTGATCAGCACAAGTTCCCTGCTGGATGTCTTTTAGGAAAGAAGTTAAAGCTTGTATGGATGCCCGGGGAAGAATGAGAATCTAAATAAATTAATTGATCAAAAGGTCAAAAGGGAAACATCGGAATGTATATACTGTAAAGCCCTAGCAAGTCTGGATAAGATGCATCTGCCACAGCTTTACAGGAAGGTTTTGGAGGCTGTTGACACCCCTACATCTTTGTTCTTCTACTGTCTCCCTGCCTATCAGCTCAGCCTGGTATGAGAGCAGTTTGGCTTGTGTGATGCTGAAGGGGCTGTCCCATGTTACAGCATCATCTCTAGCTCTCCATATTCCAATCCTCCTTTAACACCAGAGCTGCAAACAGCCCTGCAAGACTGGAGGCACTGTGGAAATGTGCTTAAGGATTATTTTTTTAATTGTCTGTTAAACTTAAATCTCCTGAAGTGCTAAGGAAGTGCAAAAAATCTAAGGAAAGGATAAAAGACAACTAATATGGTACTGATCTTTTGAAACAAGAATGAATTTGACAGTTCACATCCTTGTAAAAATAATTTCAGTTTGTGGTAAAATAATGAAAAGAAAATCTGTAGGCATTTAGAGAGTAACAAAATGAGGAGTAGTGAACAACACAAGTTTGTAAATAGCTTTACAGAATTTTGTTATTTTGTGGTTCTATTCAAATTATGAAAGTAGTAGAAAAAATACATTGCATGTAATAAATCTGGATTGTTCAAAAGTGCTTACTGAGAAAATGAATTTAAACTTGCATTAAATAGTAAGTGCACTTAAGAGCTGAGACCGTTGGTTGAGGAACACTAAACAAACTCATAGAAAATAAAGCTAGAAAATATGTTGAAAATCAATTAGTCTGTTTTCCTACCATGACATGTGCTTTTGTAATACATTTTCCAAGTGACTTTGCTCATCTAGTAAATGAAATTCAGTTGAGGGTGATAGTCTTAAAAGTTTTGTGGATTTTGATGGTGTTCTAGTTTAATTATTTACAAGTCAACTGAAAGAAAATGTGCTGAAGTTAATTACTTCTGCAGATGATATTAAGCTGGAAAGTGTATTGTTTTTCCAAGTAGCAAAGTATACCAGCATCCCAAAGAAAAATGTCTTTTGGCATTTGCAGTCAGAGTGGTGTAATCAATTGGATGAGGCTGCTGAATCACGGCCTGAACCTATGATTGATCACCTGAGGTGAGCACTGAGTCAAGCCACAGGAGCACAGGCAATTCACCTGTGCTGCAGGAAGGGGTGGAGCCTGGCTGCACCTCTCCTAGACCCATTTAAGAGCTGACTGCCAGTGGGGAAGGATCTCTTCTGGAGATCCACTCTACTGGAGTTTCCTATGTGAGCCCAGGATAGGGTGAGTGTCTTTTTCTGCTCTAGTATGATAATTACATAAGCTAAGCTTTCAAATATACTATATCATCTGTATTTTCATTGATTGTACATCAATACTTTCAGCTGCCATAGTTACAAATAGCACTGTAAATGATTCATCTTTGGAGCCAGCTATGGTATTTACTGTTTACTTTGGTTTAAAAAAAAGAATAATGTTTTAGATAGCGGCTGTTTCTGTTTCTTTTTCAGTGATACTTCCACAGTAACTTCTTAAGTTAACTGTTGCAAAATTTAAAGCTTTTTTTTTGCCCTTAGGTGCCAAAAATGTAAGCATTTGCATGTGGTATAGTAGATGATGATTGTTGTTCCCTGGAGATGACAGAAGGACCTATAAGTAGTTTCAGTAGACCATAATTAGATATGAGATGTTTGTGGCACAACTATGTGAAAAATACTGAAAAATTTCATCATGCCTAATAGAAATGTGAAAAGGTAGGTTCTATCACTTTGATAGTCCATCTTTATCACTCTTGCTGATCGGTTTGCTGATTTGGGTTGCTGTTAATCATCAGAAGATATGAAGTGAAATTCTGGGATACCCAGTAATATTTGCTGCACTCTAAAATTAGTGAGACATCATCACTTAGCATTCAGAGATCTGTATCTCAGTGTAGCAAAGTGATGACAGAGATAACAGCATTCACATCCTTTACTTCTTGTGGCATGCTTATTGCCGTCAAGGAAATCAGAATCATAGAATAATTAAGGTTGGAAGAGATCTCCAAGATCATCTAAACCAACCATCCACCTGTGGCTGACGTTGCCCACTAAGTCATGTTCCTTAGTACCACACCAACATGTTTCTTGAACAACTCCAGGGATGGTGACTCCACCACCTCCCTGGGCAGCGTGTGCCCATTCTTTCAGAGAAGTTTTTCCTAATGTCTCACCCAAACACTTTGTTTCTTTCTCGTTGGGACAGAAAGAACATAATTAATACTTCTTTAATATAGAATTGTATGCTACTGGGAGTGTTAAATTTAATGATTTATTTAGAAATCATGTCAATCGAAAGTAGAACACACTGAAAGTGCTCTCTGTAAAAAATGATAGTTTTTGATCATCTGTCATCACTGTCTCTCCTTGTAATGTCAGATGAAGTTTCAGTGCTGAGAACATCTTTTTGTGCTGTTTCTGATGTAAAGCTTTTTCCGTGTTCTTCAGTGTCAAATTCAGTAGCATTAATTGCAGAAACCCAAACCAAAATGTACTTTACATACAAAATACTTAAGCATTTTAAATCAGTTTTAAGAAAATCACCTTTTTATGACAAATTGACCTTAAGCTAAAGTTTTTCACAGTGTATTTTATAATCTTATAAATTTAAATTACCATTTCAAGTACTAATTGTAAGGATTTTGAATGAGAAAAAACTCAACGATTTTCTGAAGCTATTTCATGTATACGGAATATCACTGATGATTGTTACTAGGTTAAATGCAAAGTAACAATTTGTGATAGAGTTGCTCTTTTAAAAGCATAATAAAAGGATGCTATTTAGCAATAGAAGCAAGCTTTTTGGAACAGATTACATCATCTTCAGATGTATTGCTTGTAGGATAGAGTTGCTTCCAGAGGCTGATGCTTGCCCTTGAGAGGTGGTTCATCATCCACTCAATTATTTTTAAAAAGAGTCACTTGAGACCCAGCAAAATGGCTGTAAAAAAAAAAAAAAAAAAAAAAAAAAAAGGCAATGAAGTGTTAGTGTTAGACATATTTTAGTGATCTTGTTATGTGCAACCTAGTTGAAATGCAAAAAAAAAAAAAAAAAAAGTGGACGTGGCGTGTTTTATATTGTGGTGCAATTTCATCCTTGTAGCTCAAGACAAAATAGGTTAAAACCACTGTTCGTATCATTAGAAGAACGTGTAGTACTTCATCAGAATAAAGCAAATTAAAAAAGTTAAGTGATTTAACGCAATAATAGTGTTAACTTAATCTTTAATGTATTGGTTATTGTCATGAACCCCAATGTTAGAAAGGTGTTCTCAAATATGATGTGGCAAACTTTAGGCTTCAACAGATTTTTAAAATCTAATAATTGTGGAATGTGTAAGCATTAAAGGTAATCATGAAATTTAATAAAAAGGAAGACAGGAGCAACCAAATGCTTTTTTTTACAAATGTTTTCACTTAATTATCCTGCTGTGTTTTGGTCTTAAAATCAAGAAGAAATGATAATTGCCTAGGCAATTTCAAGTGGTCACTTGAAAACTCTAATCCTGCAAACTGATCTGTGTGGGTAAAGCCCTACCCCATGTGGAACATTATTTGAATTCAGAGCGCAAATGAAGTGTAAAAATGTAAACAAGATAGGTTGTAAAAGGAGAAATGAGATTTGGAAAATTCCCTCAGCCTTAATAATCTGAAAAGCTAGGAGGTAGCTAAAGAAATATTTTTTAAAAATAAATGAAGTACAGATGTGAACGAACTGAGATAATTCTGCAGGAGAGAAGGATAAACAGGAAGGGGAATACAGCTGTTGGGGAAAACTTTGTTTACACAAGAGAAAGAAGTTTTTTGGTCACCACTGCCCAGGAATTCATTCTTATACTTTCCTAAAATGCCTGGGCACATACATAATGTAGTCCATCTGCTTATACTTCATAAGGCCTTTTGCTATTCAGTTATGTGCTACATAGGCTCTGAATCTTCTCTAAGATACTATGTTTGATTTTTCTCCTTCTCTTCATAGAACCAAATTGATTAAAAAAAAAAAAAAAAAAAAAAAAAAAAAAAAAAAAAAAAAAAAAAAAGGCAAAATCTGAAACTCAACTGCATGACTTTTCTTCCTGCATTAGCTATTAAAAGCGACCTGGTTATCATGTTGATGGTACAAGTATATTTCTGGGGGTATTGGTGTCATACCGCTAGTATTTGCTTAGTGTGTCAGTGGCATTTCCCAGTACATTATGCGTTCACCGATCACAAGTACATCACAACCCTTCACAGGAAGGGTTGCAAAAGGACCTTGCAGCCAACTAGTATTTTTTGATGCTCTAACTGGGGAAAATGTTACTGCCCTTAAACGTGAGTTTTTAACATCCCTTTGCCTAATTCCAGATGACTCAGTTTCCCCATCCACCTGCTCAGAAGCACCTCCGAGTCAAGTAATAGTCTTGTTCAGGCCCTGAAGAATTTGATTTTGATGCAAGGGAATGAAAAATATAAATGCAGTTGTCTGTGATGTTGCATCTGAAGGATTTAACATACCTTCAATAAATGAGATAGAAGCTGAGCTATGTAATTATTAGGTGAATGAAATGGACATAGTAGAGAGTTTAGTTTTGTGCTGTGTTTCAATTTTCTTTACATTACCTCTCTAGCTGGCCTTCCAGCAGCTTTCAAAAGCAGTAATTACCTGTCTCTATCTCCTGCAAGAGCTAACTGTCTAATTGTTCTACACTTGCCAGCACCTCCCTGCTTCATGTGTACCAACCTTGCTTTGCTTTCAGATTGTGCAATATAATTAACACAGTTGACTTGTGAAGAACTAAGAGTGATTCTCAGCACATTTAATGCTAAGTCCAGGTTACCTGTGGTTTAGAGCTGATGAAGATCTTCCATACCTGGAAGCTTATTTATTTGCTTTTGTCATCTGTTTTAGTTGGCCTGCTTTGTGCTACAAATCTGAATAGTCATTTTTGGCATCTTGCAGACTTGTATTATAGTTACAAAAAAAGTCTGTTTTCAGACTGTATCGAGTTATAGACATTTGTGCTGTTGGATTTTGTCAGTCATTTGAGGATATGAGATACCATATCAAGTTCATATATCAACCTCCCTCCCTAAAGAGGATATATGTTCTTGTGCAAAAATGTGCACCTTTTTCCAGTTAAGAATAGTATGTGTCCAAGCATGCTATTGTGGTAATTACTCTTAACTGTAGGCTTACAGATGTGTGCTTACTACTAAAACTGCAGTTGGTGTCATATCATAAAGATCTATCCCAAAAGTGTGAAGTAATGCTATGCAGGTGAATGTTGTCTTGCATGCAATTTAGGAGTTTCCTAGTCAGCGGACTTGGCAAATTATTGGTAACTTTTTTCTGTGCATGTCATTGTTTCAAGGGCTGCATTAGCATCAGTACATTTTTTGCCTTTCAGCCTGGTATAGCACGCATCCTGAGTTTGACTAATACTGAAATTTGTCACCAGTAGAAAGCTGAGGCATGTACTTAGGCTGCTTGAAGTAGGAAATGCAGACCTTCTGTTAGTCAGATTAGATGCGAGGTTGTTATTGCCCTCCGTTCCTTTACGTTGTCATTTACTGTTTGTTCTCTTTTGAAAGTAACTTGCATGTTGATCCAAACTATAAAAATGAATCAAAGTACTGTGAGATACCTTTCCATTGCAATTGAAGGTGGTGGATAACAGAGCACAGAGCTGTGCATTTGAAAAATGGGGGACGATTTTTTGGAAAGGAAAAGTCAGTAGTACTTACAGCCCTTTTCCTAAGAACAGGGATGACCTTACATATATGCAGCTTTTCAAAAGATTGTGCCTAAATGTAGTTCAACCCGTGCAAAGCTCAATGCAAGCATTCACTTTGTATTGACAATGTCATATATGAACTTAGCTTAAAAGTGTTTTCTTCACAGGTTTGATTGAAGTAAACAACTCCTAATTGAAATAAGTCTTCTGTGAACTTGTTTAGCTTTTGTTTAATTCAAAATCATTTTTAAAAACTGTGTAGTTAATCTGATGGAAAAGTAATGCTTGATACATCTCTAGATTTGTGGTCTTGGAGGCCTGAGTCCTGTAAGATGGTGTGACAATTTTCTTTTTTGCTTTGCCTAATTTTCAGCATATGGTTGTTGTGCTGTGATCATGGTTTCTGTAATGAATTGGAGTGAGGTTCTGAAGAATGGAAGATACGGTACTGTTGCCAATTCTTGGTTCTTAAATTTAACAAACCTTTCTCCACTTTAAAGGAAATTATGGTTGGAGTGACTCAGCTGTCATGCCTGAGAGTCAGTTGCATCCTGTATTTTATAGCTATTTTTCTCAAAACTAGCATGTTAGTTTCTCCTTGTGTTGTGTGCTTTATTGCAATGAAGTGATAGCTGTTTGAGCAGATGGATTCCTATTGTGGAATTGCACTGTGCTCCTCTGTTTGTTTAAAAAAAAAAACAAAACAAAAAAAAAAAAACTCTTTTAAGGCTCAAAGCTAAATATTTTTGTTGTCTGGCTTTTGGCTTGTTGCACTGACTGGATTGTGCTGAGAAATGTAACTTTGGTCAAGGCTGCATCCAGCTGCTGGATGAGTGGCAAGGACTCAGCAGAGGCTGCTGTCCTCAGCTGGCATGCTATTGTCTCCCTGTGTTGGGCCATGCTGGAGGGGAAGAAATTGGGAAGGAAATGGGAGATCCCCATAATTCCTTAGTTTAAAAAAAAATCAGACTTCTGTTGCTGTTTGGCTGTACCTTTCAGTCTGTTTTTGTTTGTTTGTTTTCCCTCTGAAGGGACTAAAATATTTTTTAAGAGTGGAAAGTGTATTCATTGCTGCAGGGCAGTTGTTCATAAAGTTATTTAACACAAAGAGCAATGTTGCTTGCCAGAGATTGTTTTCATGTCTTGAAGATATTTGACTTGGATATAATAAAATTTTGCCGCTGCAAAGATGCGTTTGGATTTAGGTTTTTGTACTACCATACTATTAATAGTAGGGAGGAAGAAGCCTCAGATTGAACTCAGAAAGTTAAACAGGTGAGGGAAAAAGTCTACACTCTTGAGATGTCTTGAAACAGAATACCTCATTGACTGAATTGATGGAAGATTTTTGGTGTATGAGTTCAGGCTATGTTTAGCTAGTTCTGATCAGAATATCTAACCTAGTAGGAGGGCTGCTCTACCAATTTTCACAAATGCAAAGTAAAAGTTCAATACAAAATAAAAATTGCTGCTTCTATCTTTTTCCTGAGGATTTACACAGACAATATTACTGCTTGGTGCACCACTCCCCTCTTAAATATAATGAGTTAAAGTTTCACTTGGCAGACAACCCTCTAGAACTTGAAGAGTGTTGTCTACGTGCTTGGGCAATGGATGCTGGAAGCTAAGCTAGATCTGTCCAGGTGGATCCTGTATGTTATGACATGCTGCTTTCAAAGTTGAAATCCCAGATCTTAAGATATCTGTAGATTTCAGTGTGGGGAGGTACAAAATTTTGTGAAAGTAAGGCACTGAGATCTGGGCTTTTGTCTGTACTGCAACCATGACTGTAAAAATCATCAGTGTCTGAAAATTACTCCCATCTCTTCCTCAAATGAATTTATGTGAATTCAAAGCTTTCTTCTTGTCCTACAGTTACAATTTAGGGAGTATTTCTAAATGCTTTCCCTTACTTAGGCATGATTGGGCATGGGCAGTGTGTCAATATACCCTGGCAATTGAAAACACTTTTTAACACAATTGAGAACACTTTTTAAGTTAGCAAATTCAACATGCTTTTGAATTTTGATTCTGAAAAGCCTGCTGTTACACAGGTGTCAGTGAAATGAGAAAGACTGCTGTCTTTTAGGAAAAATGCTTGGAAAATATCTGTACTGCCTTTGCAGCCCAGCTTTCAGATAAGGCATTGATCCAGGCGCAGTCCAGCACCTTGTTTACAATCCCACCCTGACCTACACACACACCTCAGTATTACCTGATTCTTCAGGATGGGTATATTAGCTCAAGCAGAAGTCCCACCATCTGCCCGTCATCTGCAACTAACAGTAGCAACCAGGACCTTGCATAGAGCAAGTACGTGGTGCCCCTCACTACTAGAAAGACTCTGAGGCCCTGGGGAATGTTCAGAGAAGAGTAACAAAGCTGGTGAGGATGTGGAGCACAAGTCTTATTGAGGAGTGACTGAGATTGTTCAGTCTGGAGAAGGTGCACAGGGTGACCTTATTGCTCTTTACGACTATCTGAGATGAGGTGGGAGTTGTCCTCTTCTCCCATGTAAATAGAAATAGGATGAGAGGAAATGGCCTCAAGTTGCACAAGGGGAGGTTCAGGTTGAATTTTAGGAGAAAATTGTTCTCCAAAAGATTGGTCAAGTGCTGGCACAGACTACCCAGGGAGGTGGTGGAGTTGCCATCCCTGGAGGCGTTCTAGAAATGTGTAGGTGTGGCACTGAGGGATGTGGTTTAGTGAGAAATACTGGTGAGAGATGGACAGTTGGACTGGATGATCTTGGTGATCTTTTCCAACCTTGGAGGTGACTCTATGATTCTGTGATTTCCATCAAATCTCTGCTGTTCTTGTGTTGAGTTTAATATGCTGATTTAATATAATGCTCTCTGGTTCTTGTGGCCAAAGCACAGCTTTTTCCTGTGTCTGTGTGTTGTCTGATGGCCTCCTAATGCACCTCTTATTCAGCTCTTTTTTTCCAGACTGAAAAATCTTTCATTCCTTTTACAGTAGCTTATTTACATCTTTGATCATACATTTGTGCTCTTCTGACTTTTTCTTTTAGAGTAACGTAATTTTTTTCCTCAGTGCAATGGCTGAACTGATATGATATTGCAGATCCAACTTGAGTCTGGGTATAAGAAAAATAGAATAGGGAAAAACAATTCTTCATGCAACTGGATAATATTCATACAACCACATGCATAATGTGTGATGAGGTTCTTGTTTTTCCACATACCTAAAGAGACATAAGAGAGTTGGAAAAGATACAATGTGCAACAGCAGGAGTAATTACAGAGCTGGGAAGGAAGTGAGGTGGTAGAAAAAGCGCGAGAGAAATAAGTTCTTTGTGTCAGTGTTTGTGTAAACCAGAGAGGGAAGGCTAATTAGCAGTATTCAATGTCTGCGATAGCCATCATGGAATATATCAGAAGATGGTACAACCAGCTTTTGGGTTTTTTCAGGGAAAAAGGAAGAATATTCAAGCCAGCCATAACTTTATATCCTCGCAGGGGTCAGAGAGTTGCTCACATCTGCTGACTGTCAGTGGTTATGGAGTAAGCAGTTTTGACTATGGCTTAGTCATTACTGCCAGGCTGCACTTACACGGCATGTGAGCCGACAGATTCAAAGCCATAAAAGTTTTACAGTCTGAGCACTGAAAAACTTTAGAGGGAAATGAGATAAAAATGTGATGCAAAGAGCAAATTTCATATTCCACTGAATAAAATCCACAGAAGTGAAAACTCATGTCCTCGGTCAGGCTGCTTTGTAAATATAATATTTGTATAATATCTTAAAAAAAAAAAAAAAAAAAAAAAAAATCCTCTGGGATTTAAAAATGGCAATGTTCCAAAAAACATATTATATATATATATATGTATGTATATATATGTGTATATATATATATATATATGTATATATATATAGATATGTATATATGTATATATGTATGTATATATATATATATATATGTATATGTATATGTTTATGTTACTGCTAAAGGAACAAACAAACAAAACCAAACAACTAAACAACAACACAGGAAAGTTCTTTAAGTGTTTTGCTTTTTGCCATGATGTTGTCCTTGACCCAGGTAGCCTACCATAGAAGAATGTGTTGCAGGCAAAGCTGACCTGGTGACATGGATTTCAAAACAGGAAGAAAAGGCAGGCACTTGACCCAAAGTGCTGACAGGATTTGAAAAAAAAAAAAAAAAAAAAAAGCCTAGAAACTAGGACAAAGTTGCATAGGCAACTTTGCTTTAGTTAAAAAAGAGATCAGAATCAAAGCAGTGGTTTGTCTGGCATATGTTTGTATCTTGAGTGCAATGGTTTCATCTCCATTCACTGCAGATAGTAGCAACATGATAGAATCTGTTTGGAATCCTGGATTTAGGAGCTCTTTTGTATGTTTAATCATAATTTCAGCTCTTTTGGATATTATTATTTTCTGCTCTCAGACAGCCAGTTGCTAATTGCAGCTCTGCAACTGTGTTTGTAAGATAGATCTTGACAAGAACAGTTGCAGCTTTTGGGAAGAATTAGCTTAGTCAGCCAGCATCAGGACTCTCTAGGAAACTGATACATGGGCAGTCCATGCCTCTGGCTTGGAAAACTGGAGGCAAGGAGAGGGAGAATTAAGAAGTGTTAGAGGTAATTTGAGGACTAGGGGAAATTACCTTAGATGGGGTGTTTCTAGGTCAATCATTCTCATGTATCAAAGGCAAGAGGGAGAGTTGGCTTGACCATAGTATTTAAGTTACTGAAATTCTTCGATCACCTCTTCGAGAATTTATCAAGATTCAATGCTTGAAAGCTTATATGTGAATGAATTCAAACAGCAAATAAGCATATATTTTAATAGTTACGGCTATTAGCTAAAAAGGAAGTTGGGTTTTTCCCAAACATTTTGTTTAGGGCTTCTTGCATCTGCCTCCTGATGTCTGCTGTAGTGTCTGCATGTAAACAAATCTTCAAAAGCTTCTGCATGGCTTTTAAAGCTCCAGTGGAGAGAAATGGGCAGTTTTTAGGGTAACATGAATGAAACTCTAGAGTCAATTGTTTGTGTGATCTTCATCCACTAAGATCTCGAGTAACAACATCTGACTAGTTGCACCTAGCATATCTTATTGGAAGGTATGCCTTAGAGCGAGTGCAGCAGTAAGATTTTGCAAAGTTGATCTTTTGATCTCTAGCCAAATGAATGGCAACTAGCTATGAATGCTTTCCTAGAAAACCCACAGAGATTCCACAAGCTGGATCAGGTGTGAGTGACCTGGGGGACTGAAAGGAATGCTGCTCTACACAAGGAAAAACTCTGGCAAATACTGAGCCAAAGTAATGACTGCAGTTTTGAAGATACTACTGGAGCTAAAGTAACTGTCCTCAAAGAATTGCTGAAATAAGCCATGTCTGTCAGGACATGTGTCAACAATCACAGAAAATAATGGATCCCTTTTGGTACTTCCTGCAGTGTTAAGGGTTATGTTAAGGGTTATTACCCACAAGTATCAGAATGCTTTTAATGAAGCGGTTTTAATATACCAAAAAAAGAAAATTTAGTACAAATTTATTTTAATTAAAATGTATCAAAATAATTGCAGTATCGAAAGGTATTAGTTCAACTAAAACTAAAGATTAATCTGAAGCTTCCCTTATCACACAATTACTTTGTTTTCTGGGTAGCTAAGGTTTCAAATGTTGTAATTGCAAAGTACAGAACATTGCCATCCAGTCTTAAGATATTTTCAAGTTGTTCTGTTCCATTCTGGGAGATGGTGAGGATCTCTAATGATAAATATATATATGTATGTATATGTAGTTTAAAAATTTCTTAAATATAGCTTCTTAAAAGCTCCAAAAATTTTCCTTTTCAATTATAATCTATTCAGTGCCTCAGGACAGCATGTTAGAGGCAGAAGAGCTGTCAGAATATGATCAATTTCCTTATGAAAAAGTAATCAAGACCCTGCTTCTGTAGAATAGTGTAGTAGCAGCAGAGAGGCTGGTTGGAGTGCAACACAGAATGTGTTTGTTTATTTGTGTTAGTTTCATGTGGCTGAGAAACTACACTGTATTATCAATTGCATGCTATACATGAATCTAGACCTGTATACTGTATCAAAGCTATCATGTGTCTGTGTGAAATGCAGTTCTCTCATATGATACATTCCTTGCCTTCCTTACACAAATATTCTCCTTTCTATAGCATCTTTATTGTCTCTTTCATAGGGGGTCAGAAGGAGAATAGAAAAGGAAGTTTAAAATACTATGGCCTTACCCATGAGAAATGATACACAGCATGCAAAAAAGCCTGAAATGTTAAGTAGTAATTTAAGTTCATTTTTATCTTCATACTAAATGGGATATGCTTATTTTTATTACAAATCAGCAGAAGCAGAAAAAAAAAACCAAGTCTTTCAAGTGCTCCTGATTCTCAGATCAGAAGCATAGCTGAATGCTAAAGCTTGCTTGAATGTGTTACTCCAGACATCCCCTGGCAGCTCTAATGCTTTTTAGCTGATGGATGTTGATGTTAGACCTGAGTGTGTGCATTGCACAGGTGCTTATGTGTATGTTGCAGTGAAGGCTTAAGAGAACCATGCTCTTAAATCGAGAGAAGGTATAAGAAGGGCTGTAACATTCTAGTGGGGCAAATTCCACTATGCCCAGAGCAGGAATCACCCTGTGGGTATACAGGAAGGGCTTCTTTTCCCAGCACAGTCCCAATTTAGACACCTGACTATCAGGGGCTTTTACCTAAAGACTGCATAACACTGGCACAAGACCTGGAATTTTTTTCATTTATTTTTAGTGTCTGGTGCTGTGGAACTCTGTCTCATTGAAACCTTCAGTAACTGTTGCAATACAAAGGTTAAACAACAGTGAGCGTTACTATTGAAATCAAGGGGAATAACACAGTAACTCAGATGAAAATGTGAGTTATCATCAAAGGCTATTGCTCTTCTGTGAAAATTAAAACTATTACGACTGTTATTTTTGTCTCACATTTTGATTACAGAAGTGAATGATAACATTTCACTAGATATCACTTTGTGAGAAGGAAAACTGAGTGTAAGAAGAATACTATTGCAAATTCAGAGAAGATGGTGAAAATAGCTAGCATGAAGCTGGTTTCTGTGACAAAGTTTACATGAAAGCTGTCAGGTTTGGGGGCATAACATTACAATTATGTGATTTTTTAATTTTTTTTACTAGTTCTTTCCTTTAGACAGCTTTGTAGACAGTATAAGCAGAGCAAAGCTTACATTGAAATCATGGCAATTCATTTGTTTTGGTAGAAATAAACAATATTGAAATAAAAGGAAATAACTTCTACTAGCATAAAGACTTTATGATATTTTATTTGTATACAATGATTCAGCTCTAGTTGACAGAGAAATGTGATTGTTCCTAGTGCAGTAAATGACATGCTGCAGCTTTAAACTAATTCATATTAAGCTACATTTCACTATATTGTGTCAGAGTGGCATAGCATTGCTTATACTAATTTTTCTTTATTGATTTCTAGTTTTATCACTTGACTTATTACGTATGTTCAGTTTCAGGACTGTACTGAATGTGCTACAGTGAAAGCAGTGAAGTGAATTAGAGGTTCCAATTAAATCTAAAATACACTAGAAGAATAGTTGTAGGCAGCTGAAAAGTCTTTGTGCCATCTTGTTTTCTTGATCAAGTCCATGCAGGAGAGAGAGAGCTGGAGCTGTTCAGCCTGGAGAATTGAAGACTCCAGGGAGACCTCATTGCACCCTTTCAGTATCTAAACAGGAGCTATAAGGAAGAAAGGAACAGACCCTTTAGCAGGGTGATAGGACAAGGGGAAATGGTTTCAAAGTAAAACAGAGAAGATTTAGATTGAATAGAAAAAAAAAATGTTGTTTGCAATACGGATAGTGAAGTACCGAAACAGGTTGCGCAGAGAGGTGGTGGATGCCCCATCCTTGAAGATATTTAAGGCCTGGCTGGACAAGGCTCTGAGCAACCTGATGTAGCTGTAGGTGTCCCTGTTCATTGCAAGAGAGCTAAAATGATATTTAAGGGTCCCTTCCAACTCAAATAGGTCTATAATAGTTAGAGACTTTTTTTTTTTAATCACTTTAGGATACCAGAAAGTTTTCTCAATCTTTCTAGAATCAGTTGCAATAATTTGCAGTTAACATAATATTTAATTTAACTTTCAGCTACTTCTGTTTTCTTTTCTCATGGTATTCCTGATAGATAGAGACAACTCTGACACAGAACACACAGGTTTTCAACAGCAGTGTCAAGGTATTATAGCTTGTAATTCTGTATCGACAGAGAGTCAGAATCATGGGTAGCAATTCCACAGAACTGGCTATTCTTTCAAAGCTATGATCTTTTTTGAGGCAGAAGGGCCAGACAATACTTGTGTTGCTTTCAAGAGTAAGACAGACATGCAATGGTAATTATTTAGTCCTTTATAGGAATGCCAACGTTACCTTAGGTTTACTTAATCAAGCCTAATAGAGTGAAGTGCATATGTACACATGCAGGGGCAATCGTAATTAAGTCCAAAATGGTAAACTTAATTAGTATATCATTGGAACTAATTATGCACCTTTTTTTCTAGGATATTTTACATCTTTTACAAGAATAGCTTCACTTTTTGAACAAGTTTGATGTTCATCTGCTTAGCTTAAAATGTGACAGTATGTGACAGACCATATTGTTTGCATGTGTTATTCTGCCCAAGAGGCATTTTGAACTTCATAAATGTCATCTTCCAAAAGTAACTTTTATCAGTGTTCTTCATCAGACCATAAAAGAAGGGTTAAAGGACACAAACAGAAGTATACAACCTCTTCTTTAAATATTGTTTTAACATATTATCCTTACATGTTAATGGAACAGAGATTAATACATGCAGTAAATACTATTCCCACCCAAGGGAACAGTTGAGTCAAAGAAAAGCCTGCAAAATGTTGAACATACTAAAGCATGCTGAAATTGGGGTTAGCACTGTGCAAGACTTTGGAATTCTTTGTGTTGCACATGGAATAGTTTAGCTACAGTCATTACTTTGTATAAAACATTAATTTTTCTATTCCCAGACTTGTGGCATCAAACTCAACTTTAAGAGCAAACTACAATAGGTGCTTGCATATGTTGGTTTAAAAGTGTGGTAGGTGTTCCTTTTCATAATTTCATAGCTTAGGTGATGTTATTACAGTTCTGTGATAACTAGTAGCCAGGTTCCTTTTGCTTTCTCTTCTGTGCTCTAAATACTTTGTCCTGAAAATACAGCCTATTTTATTTTGTGCTTAGGTTTCATGTAGTCTTTATAACAATCAGGTATGCCAGAAGGTGTTATGCTTATTTCATGCAGAGATTTGTGCTGATTCCATCTGCTGGTGGAGTTTACCCAGAGCTCCCAATGGGAAGGTTTGCTATATTCCAGGAATTTTTCCCTCTTGATTTACTTCCCCCCCTGCTTTCCACTCTGTACACACACTGTGCATGCTTTTCAGATCAAGTAAGTGAGAGGCTGGGTGACAAATGAGACTGAAAGCATCTGTTTCTGCTTCTATACTGGAAGTGCTGAGACAAAAAATATACTGTATTTAGTTTGGAGATAATTTCTTATTGGCTGAACTGTCCCTGAAATTGGGCTACTACTGAAAATAAATGTTGTGTTTTACTTTAGACCAAAAGTAGTAACATGAAAATACCATAGGAGACACAAAATTTTCTTGAAAATATGTTTAAAAAAAAAATCCAAATTTTAATAGCAATATACTGAACAGGGTTTTTTAATTGGGTGTAAAAATTTATTTCTTTATTTTTGATGATGGCAGTCTTGAAAACTGGGACTTTTCTGTTTGAATGTCAGCTTAGGAAGCTGTATTTGTATTACAGTCAAGCATCCCAGAGTCTGAATTTCAAACACACGGCATTTAGGATCTTAGTACTGATTATCTATTTATTTATTTACTTATTTTTAATTATTTCAGTTTTATCTGGCTTATTAGTTTATCAAGCAATTAATAAAACACTTTTTTCAGATTTTTCTCATGTGTTTTCTTTGAAGAATTTGATCTTTTAAATATTATACTTTGATATTTGCATTGGAAAATTAAAAGCAGTTTACTTTTCCTTAGAAAAAGGAAAAGATGGAGAGTAGTAGGTTTTTTTTTTTTTTTTTTTTTTTTTTATGTCAGCTGTACTGTGGTGAGATTTTCATGTATTGCATAAATCTCTTAACTGGCACCTACTGCTTCAGATGCTAGTAGCTCTTTCATTGTAAAATGCCTACCTTGCCTTTGAAACAGCACAGTTCTCTTTAGTCAGTAAAATCCCAACACATCTCAGATCAGGATTTTGAATAAATTTTGTATGCTGTGCATGGATGAAATGAAATATATGAAATAAAATTCATGGAACAGAAACCACAGTGTGATCCTATTTGTCCTGGCTTGGAAAGTAATTGCAGAGGAAGGAGAACTTCAGTATATGTTGCATAAACTCCCCTTTGAGCAGAAAACTAAAGTTTTGTTATAATAATTTGTGCAGTTTTAAGTAGATTATGCTTTGTCAGCATAGAGGTTTTATTCCTAATTCCTGAAGCCAGTAATCTTGAAAGGTTTCTAATAATAATTTGAATTGAAAATGTGCTCATGGGCACAAATAAAAGGCAAAAGGTTATGATGATGCCCTGGGGTGGGTTTCTTTCTGGGCTGTCCTGCACAACTGTTCTACGACGGAGAGTATTTCTGCTAAATTTTTAATATGTTAAAAAAGCTCATAAACATCCTTAATTGAATAATTCTCATACTTTCACATCTTAATTGGTTGGTGAAATAAATCTGTGACATTTGGTATCAAAATACTGTGCTACATATTTTGAATCTTCTATATGGATATCTCGAACATGCAGGTTAATATTCCACACTTATGAATCGCCCTTTTGTCAGTGTTCTAGCTTTTAAATGAGGCACTATTAATGTATTAAGATAAAATGCTGATGTTGTTTCTTGCTAAGTGTCCTGAAGGCTATTTGCAGGAAGACTGTAACTGGAAACTTTACAACTTTTTCCTTTTCTGGGCTTTTTTCTTAAGGAGTTGGAGGCATGAGATGGACCTGAATCCCAATTTGTTGTATGAAGTCCCTGTCCAGACTTCCAACTGTGGAAATTAACAATCACATTTATTAGTATATATTTTTTTTTCTTGTGGCCCACAATTTCTGACACAGAGATACTTATATTCCCCAGGAGTAACGTTCTTTGCTCATTTGGACTGTTGACTACATTTTGACTACAATTTTGACTACAAAATCACAGTTGACCTTGCTGTACTCTCACAAACAAACTAGTGCTGTGATACACTGAAGAGCAAAAGGATTCTGATCTCAGCTGCATCATTGGAAAGTATAGCTTTATATTTGACACATTGCCATCAACTAGAATTAAAATCTCACCTGTGAGATTCTTCACTTTTCATCAGTTTTCAGTTATGATTGCTCCTTCATTATGGATGTATCAGACCTTCAATATGTACAACCCTGTAACATTTGCACAGTTGATCAGATGAGATCAGTGAAAAAGGGTTGTCCAATCACAGACATGGCCACAATTCATCTGAGTAGGTCATCTGATGAATTTGTGGCACTGATCTTTTGGTTTTTTCTGCCTGGTTGGAAGTCTATTACTATAAGTGAGATAGGATGATAGGTATTGTAATCCTAACATTTCACATGGTGTCATGAGATGTGTCCACCACAAAAGGACCACAGATACTTGTTGCAGGATTATAGATTTACTTCTGAAAACCAGAAACATGCAAGTTTGTCAGATCTTGTTTTAACCAAGCCTGTTAGGCTTCCTCTCTGAATTAGGATTTTCTGTAAAGAAAAGAAATTGTCTTTAAATTGGGTTCAGTGTGGTTATCGTTTACTGTGAAGATTTTTGTGGGTAAACGTTTTAACTGTGAAAGATTGATAGGAAAATTGTTCTGTTTTTTGATAATTTTGTATTTCCTTGGACAAAAACTAGATTGTGTAAACATTTTGTTGTATAAAAATTTCTCTGCACAAAATTGTCATTAAAATGAGGTATCCTGTGTTCAGAATGCCTACATCAAGTTTCTGTTCTGATACCTGATGAGAATACTAGTATTGTCATTAAATGTGTATGGCTTGCGTAACAGAATATCTTGTATATGCATAACTGGTGGTAGAAGAATTTGTGAAACTAAAATTCTTTCAAACAGAAATTGTTCCTATGAAAGGAGGTCTTGATACTCTCCTTATAGCAACAAATGAGAAAAGCACTTCTATTAAAAGGAGAACTGTGACAAGATAACTTTTTGTAGCAGTTTGAAGTTACTGAAGTGCTATATTATCAGCAAAATTTCTGACTGACTTTAAAGTTCATCAGCATAATTGCTTTCCTACATCAGGTGTATGGAGATGTCCTTGTGTATTATGCAGTAAACGTATAATTCCTAATTTTGGCATGTCAGCTTGCTATAATGTATTTTCAGTGGGACAGATTATATTAATAATTCTATTTGAGATTTTAATTGAGTCTGTTCAGTTTTCTCATTTCTATTTTCTGATATTTCTGATTTTCTAAGTTCTGTTTGTTTCTTCTTTCATAAAGTTGGGGTAGAAAAATGAAGAAAAAAACTCGCTACATAAATAATTCTCCCTTTGTTTGAAGGTTCAAGCTCAAGTGCGACATGCAAAACTCAACTTTGACAAACTGAAGACTGATGTCTGTCAAAAAGTTGACCTTTTGGGAGCAAGTAGATGCAACCTTCTTTCTCATGTATTAACAACATATCAGGTACCAAAAAAAAAAAACAAAACCCATTACCTCCCAAATAAAGATTTCCAGTTAATATATGTTTTTCTAAGAGGTTTCCATGGCAATATTCAAATACGAGAATCTGTAACTAATACTGGAGTGGAGATAAAAACTTTGTGTGAAAAACCAGATTCATGTTTAAGATAACAGTACACTGAATTTTTACCCTGCCTTACAGACAACACTTCTTCATTTTTGGGAAAAAACTTCGCACACAATGGCAGCTATCCATGAAAGTTTCAAAGGTTATCAGCCATATGAATTCACTATGCTAAAGGTAAGGAATATATAGGTACATTTGTCTTTCCATAACAAATAAGAGACCATACAGTGATATAGAAAACATTCATGTTTTGTTGAATCATGGAATGATTAGGTTGGAGGGAACCTTAAAGATTATCTAGTTCCAACTCCCTTGCCATAGACGGGGTTGCCAGCCACTAGATAAGGCTGCCCAGGATCCCATCCAACCTGGCCTTGAATGCATCCAGAGATGGCGGATCCATAACCTCTTTGAGCAACCTGTTATACTGCCTCACCACTCTCTGAGTTTAAAAAAAAAAAATAAAATAAAATAAAATTTAAAAATTCTTCCTAACATCTAATTTTAATCTGCCTTGTTTTGGTTTAAAGCCATTCTGCCTTGTCCTATCACTATCAGACCATGTAAAAAATCAATCCCTCTCCTGCTTGTAAGCTCCTTTCAAGTACTGGAATGCTACAGTGAGATCTCCCCGAATCCTTCTCGTCTCCAAGCTAAACAATCCCAACTCCCTCAATCTGTCTTCACAGGAGAGATGCACCAGTCCTTTGGTCATCTTTGTGGCCTTCCTCTGGACCTGCTACAAAAGCTTCACATTCTTAATGTACCGTGGGCCTCAGGCTCGGACAGAGTACTACAGATGGGGTCTTGCACTTGGCCTTGTTAAACCTCATTAAATTCTTGTATGCCCACTTTTTGAGCATGTCCAGATCCCTCTGGATCACATCCCTCTTTTATGAAGTGTCAGCTGTAAACTTATTGAGGTTACACTCAACCCCACCGTCTATGTTGTTGATAAAGATGTTGAAGAGCACTAGTCCCAAGATGAACCCCTGGTTAGGATAGCTTATAACCAACCTTCACTTGGACGTAGAGCCCTTGACCACAGCCATCTGACTATGACCAGATAATACAAACTACAGAATCACAAAATGACAGAATGTAGGGGTTGTAAGGGACCTCTAGAGATCATTGAGACCAGCCCTCCTGTCAAAGCAGGTTCCCTAAACGAATTGCTGTTTTCCTTGACTAGTATATTTGCTGATCTTCTGTAATTTTTGAATGTAGAGCATATGCAATGTCTGACTGAAGTAATGAGTTCAAAGTTTAGCTAGGTTTCCGAAAATAAGGGCTCATTCACACTGTGTTTTTTTCTAATCATGTCTGCTTCTGCCTAAGAAGTTGCTCTTCCCATTGCAATTTGAGCTTCAGTAGAGGAATAGGGGGAAAAAGAAGAAACATTAATTTCCCAGTTATCCTCATATGTGTCCTTGTCCTATAATTATTTTATGCAACATGATAACTGTGTGATGGACTGATCCTATTTATGTGGGAGAAAAATAACATTTGTCTGAAGAAGGTCTGATGGAAGGCTTACAAACTGGCAGAAAAGCAAAGAATGAATAACTTTGAGCGAAGCACTGTGTGCTTGGAGAGACAATCTAGTTTGAAAACAATTACAAGTCATAGCCTCAATCCATGTAGGTTTCTGCATATGGCATGCAGAAGTGAAAGCTGGACTGCAGTGTGCTGTATAGCCTGTGGCTACTCCAGATCTCTGGGAGAAGAGGCACCTGAAGGTATAAGATTTAACATACCCCGGGCTAGCATACCTGCCCGTACATGACATGCTGTATTTAAAGTTGTCTTCTAGAATGTGAGCAGTGAGGGAGCAGTTTTGTAGAGTTTTTATGAAGTGTTTGTGGAGACAATTATTTCTGCAGCTTGAAACATCAAAACAAACCAACCAAACAAACACATTTCAAACTTCAGTCTCTCCTGACTAGAAGACAAAAATAAAAGGAGGCTGTACTGGACAGTTTTAAAAATTCATAAGCTTTTCGTCTTAGACAGTCTCTAAAGGATCCTTTCTTGTAGGATAAGTCCACAGTTGCTCTGAAGTTACCTAACTCCGTTCTTCCTTCTTACATACTCCAAATTCTAGGCACAAGGTACCTCCAAACTTCAAAAGAAGACAGGCTTAGTTATCTTGGCATTGCCAGTCATTGCCTACGGACTCTGCAGTTAAACTCCAAACCTCTTTGTTTCCTCAGTCACCTCCCATTGTACCAATGGCTGCTTCACGGCTTGAGCTTAACATGGCCAGAACCTGGGTAGCATGCTGAGGAACTGCTCTGGCTCATAATCTCCTCATGTGTAAAATTTTTTTAAGGTTTTTTTTTCTTTGCTTTTAAAGAAGCCCTTTCCAGTCTAACTTGTGCAGCTAGCCTGTATTTTTGCTGTGTATTTATTCTTTATTCCCTTTCATACCTATAAACATGATTATTTCAACAAGACATATGATGTTTCAAAATAGGGTAGTGATCTTGGAAATAAACCTGCACAGAAAATGCACCTATTCTATAGAGCATGAAATACTCATGCGGTAAAGGGAGAGATACTTTTAAATGCTTGTTTTCTTCCGAACTACCTCTTGTGAAAGATTTCAACATACTCTAAACTTGAAATTAAGTTAGGAATCTATGATGGAGAAATAAAATCCGTATTATCTGTGCACCTATAACAAGCACTCAGCGGAACAGAACATAACTATAAAAGTGACTGTAGTATGTTTGAGGTGCAGCCCTAAGTTTGTTAATGAGAATCATAACTATTTTTATTACTGGCCTCCTGCTCTGAAAATATGTGACTTCCTGTTTTTGCAGCTACATGTATGCTGAAATGTAATGGTAATCAGAGGTTAGTTTTATATTGCAGTTTTGTGGAAGTCTGTTCTTGCAGAAAGCAGCTGCTTGGGGATAAGACTATGTTGCTGCCTTATAATATCAGTCCTTTATTTCTTGTGGTCTCTAGAATGTGGGATTATTTTCTTTTGTATATTAAAGTTCAGTGTCCTGCATGATCTCTTTTCCATCAATAAACAAGACGGTGATATTATTTTTTTCTTGTGAAGTATAGTTAGTGACTGTAGGTGATCAAGAATAAGTGCAGTTTCTAATGAGTAATCTTCTAGTGTAGAAGTTTATTCAATGAAAATGTTGTATCTGCTGTTCACTTTATGCATTAAAAACTTACAGTTGGAATATATAATTGTTTAAAATGTACATGAAGCATTTTAACGTGGCCATTTTTACGTGTTTAATTGAGAGTTGTCTCTTAGAATTTTTTTTCCTTGTCTTGTATCTCAGAAGGGATATTTTCTAAGGGAAAATACTGAAATTGGTGCTTGCAAATCATTTTTTACTTTTATAATTCTAGTTCTGATAGGAACACTTTAATGTTACTCATCCTTAATTCAGAAGTACCTCTTCTGAATTAAACTGAGCATACATGTATGTAGGGTCAGTGTTTTGCTTTAAAACAAGAATTTAAGGAAACAGTGTTACTATTTGACTTAGATGTAGATTGTCTTACTGAAAAACTATAAGGTGCATTTAATGGAAAACTACTATTTGCATATTGTAGTATGAGTGTACTAGATTTACCTCAGGAAAGAGACTCTTAAGTGGCTTTTGGGTTGTTTCTGGAAAGAAAACATTATCTTTAGAGATGACTGCCAAACTCCCATTAATGAAAAGCAGCCCATTTGTTTTCTTTGCTTCAGGGTATATACTGAGGGTAGTACAACTGTGCTATTGCAGCTGTATTTCCTAACTGTTGATTTTATCCTTGATGAAAGATTATTATTAATGTGCTAACAAACTTATGTATCGTGATGTAAAAATATTCATTACTGTAATATTAAAGATGATGGGCTGCTGCTTTGGTAACACTTTGAAAGTTTCATTGTCTTTAAATTAGTACATATCAAATGGATTCAAGTTTATTTCAGGGGCTGCTTTTCATAAATGATGCCTTTTTCAAATTTCTGTCACTGTTTATTTGCCTTACTTAATGAGTATTTGATCAGATTTTTTACGTTTCTATGCTATACTGCTAAACCTCCCGAGGAGTTCATATGAGACAAGAAATTGTACTAGCCTTAGTAAGGGACTCAAGGGACCTAAATCTGAGTGCATCCCTTTTTGGGGTGTAAAGTGGACTGCTGCTGCATCTGCTGCTTAAATGGCTTGGAGAACCAAGCCCAAGCAGCTACTTCAGTACTGTTAAATTCTGCTGACCTTTGCTGTTGTTTCATTTCCATTTGCTGCATCATGATTTTACTCCCTAGGCAAGACTGTGTATAATTTTATATCTCCAGGCGCTTTTTTCTTCTTCATGAACCTCTGTGAGGCAATTCTGAAGCCACCTTTCAGTCTTCCCTCCAAATGAAGCAGATGCAAGTATTTGTCTCTTCAATGGTGTTGTGCTTCTCCGTATGTTCTTACAAGGACATGGGATGTCTCCCTTTCTTCTGGAGCTGCCCTCAGCTATGTTACTTTGATTCTTTTTCACAGCAAAGAATCAGAATATCCCAAGTAGGAAGGGACCCACAGTACCATCAAGTCCAGCTCCTGGCTCCACGCAGGGCCACCCAAAATTCAAACCCTGTTTCTGAAAGCATTGTTCAAATGCTCCTTGAACTCCAGCAACTTTGGACTATGACCATGGGAACCTTTGGCAGCCCATTCCATGCCCACTGCCCTCTGATGCAGACCCTTTCCCTAACCCCAGCTGCCCCTCCCTCAGGCCCTGTTGCAAAGTGCAGAGCTCAGTGCTGCCCCTCTGCTCTGTGAGAGCCACAGCTGCCATGAGGCCTCCCCTCAGCTCCTCTGCGCTGAGCAAGCCAAGGGACTTCAGCCGCTCCTCGTGCACCTTGCCCTCTAGATCCTTCCCCATCTTTGTTGCCCTCCTTTGGATGCTCTCTAACAGTTTTATGTCCTTCTGGTATTGTGGTGTCCAAAACTGCATAGAACACTTGAAGTGAGGCTGCAGTGGAGCAGAAGTGCCTAAGTTGTCCAAGTCACTTGTGAGGAGCTCTAGGCAAGCTGGGTGCATTGCCAGCACTCCAGTGATGTAAATCAAGGACAGGTTTTGCGTGCAGTCAAGGTCATTTTGGCTGGACTTGAAAGAAACCCAAGTCAAGGTAAAGGAGTTTTGTAAGGGAGAGGCAGTCAGTGTAGGAGCAATGTTTTAACTGGAATCCAAGTTAACTTGGCAGTGGATAAATACCCCTGGGTGGCTGGGATATTAATCTGAGCTAGCAAAATATTATTGGGTGACTTTTAGTTGTAGAGACAGAGGATAGGCACAATGAGAGACTGTGAAGTGGCTCTACAAGCGTGTACAATCTCACCAATTTTTATAGAAGAGAACTAATGAAGCTAGGAAGAAAGCATTTTAGGTATGAGACCCTCAGCCATGTATTTCTGTAGCTTACAAAGTCCATGCGAGTTCACACAAGCATCCAGATGGATTTTGTGAAGTTAGACATCTGTTTCTTCTCAGCCAGTGAAGTCAGCATTGTTTTATACACCAAGCTGAATGAAGCATGCTTCCTTTTGTACACATTCAGTCTGTGTCTTTACAGACTTGTTTAATCATTTTACTTCCTAAGTGATGGGAGACCTTCCTTTTTTCAGACATAGCCTAAAACAATTAATAGAATGTCGCAGTGTCATTTGTATGCATGTTTACAATAGTTATCACGTTACTGTGCATTCATGTTCAAAAAACAGTTAACAGTACTTTTTAGCACTCATTTTTATTTTGTATTTATTCTCTGTTTTTAATCATTTTAGAAAGATACCTCAGTTCATAGTGTGCATTAGGATGTGGAGTGGAGGGAGATAGGGAAAAGGATATTAATTTAATTATTTGCTGTTAGAATTGATGGAAATATTGCCTAAACGTAAAAACAATTAGCTACATTATTGTTTTAAAATACAGCTGCTGATCTTCAGCAGTGTTTTGTTGTAATTTCCATTTAAACTGAAGCTTCATTTCAGAGCTATATTTATTTTTCTAATACAGGAAATAGTGACTCTGAGTATTATCATTCTGTTTCCTTCCTAAGGTACTTGTGAACTTAATTTCTATATACTGTTTCCGTGCTTTGATCACAGGCTTTTAAAAATGGATTTCCTGAAACATTCTTTAACAATGAAGGAAGCACCGTGATACAGTTTCTTAAGGAAGGATGGCAATTTCTCCATAAAAAAAGAATAATAAAACTTTTCATTGGTGGAGATGCAAAGGATTTTACTTCTGATAACTTTCTAAGTTACATAATAAGGCAGTTTATGTGGCCCTGTTTGTTATTCTAAAACATAACATCCTTCTTGGGGTAGGCTCTGTGCTACTGTGCTTGGTCACAGAGCACCACACGCTGTTGCAGCATCACCTCCTGAGTGCAGTGAATTGTATGGTCAACGTGAAGATGTTTAAGATGCTTCACTGCAAGTAGCAGCACTGTCTTTCTTTGTACTGCAGTTCTGTGCATATTGCTTTGTTTCTGAACTTTAATTCAGGTCTTCTCAGGATCAAGTGAATAACTCCCACCAATTTTAATAGTAGAAGAGGTGCAATCTAGTCGGCACCTGGTACAAATACAGTTAAAGGGTAACATGTGCCTTCATCTAGATGAGGTGGCTCGTGTCTGTTTTTCAGAATCCAAGAAGTGTAAGTGGCTTTGGCATTGCACTGTGATAGTGTTGGAAAAATACGACAGCCATAAAGTAAGGTACCTTTCTTTAAGGCCTCTAATTATTGGTGAGGCCTTTGTGATCCCTCATTTTTCAAAACATGATGTCTGCAGTGCTCTAGATGCTTGTAAGAAATCAATCTGTGGTACTAGGTAGGCATTAATTCACTAAGAGGGAAAAAAACCACACAACTGCAGTATCTGACAAATCCTGTAGTTTGGTTTCTAAAACAGAGAAGTACATATCCTTGTATACACAAGTACTACAGAAACAGACACTGGAATGCCCCTTCTAGTGACTAACAGATTCTGGTTAACAAGATGGTGCAAACAAGACCTACAACTTATGGGAATATTTTTCTCATAGTGAATGGTGGATTGGGGACAGTAACCTTTATTCCTTACATGAGATGGACTTAGTGAACATGTTAAATACTATCTTCGTTTAAGTTTTCATACAGCAACACAAATTAATGAACAATATTGACTGTGGGGGCAACCAGTTCTCTAATCTCAGTGAGAATACAGTGCTTCGTATCTTGGCTTGTTCACATGCCCAACTTTTGCATATAAAAGTGCTGGCCATGAAACTGCTGTTGTCTTATAGCATGGTCTTCCACATTGTAAGGGGGTTGATAGGCTATGGTAATATCACACTTGGCCTCTTACCTAATGATTTTGAGATTTTAACTCTTGCTTTCAGGTTCAGAATATGAGGAGTACCTTTGTATTACGCTGCTATTGCTAAGGTCCTAAGAATAGTTGGGTGAGGAAGAAAAAAGAGTAAAGAAATAAAGAAGCAGTATGAGGAGCAAATAGGTTTAAGAAGTGAATCTATTTGTATCAGATGTACTTTTATACTAAATTATGTAGTCTTTATAGTCTTGTTTGGCTTTATGTGATATACCTTTGCTTCCCTGAATCTTTTCTTCTCTCTCTTCACTTATGTAATCAATATATGTAGAGTTTGCAAGATCCTGTGAATAAACTAAGAGAAACAGCAGAAAAGGAGGACCCGCAGACTGAGAGCACCAAATCAGAAGATCAGCAGAGTCAGTAAGTCATATGCACTGTATCTCAAAATAATAAGTATCTCTAATGTATAATCTGATTTCTAGTTACAGAGGTCACCAAACATTTAAAACTGAAGAGAGACACAGGTAATTTGATCACGTTAGAAAAAGTAAGCTTAATGCAAGCATTACTGAAATGTTTTGTGTGTATGAAAATTAATAAACTTTAAGATGAAATTAAGAGCTTGAAAAAGATCCATTAAACCTGATATGTTTCTCATCTTTCTTAGCCATGTCTTTATTTTTCAGCTTTTGCTTCATCTTTTCCTTAGTAAAGCAGCATAATATGGGAGAAGATATGTGAGCATTCTATTTCTCCCTTCAGCAGCATCTCCTTTCACCTGGGAATAGGATATGGATTCCTGATTGCTTTGAGCAGCAATTAGTTTTTGTAATGTATACAGCACTGGTTAGTAATCCAATGGAAAAGGAGGTACTTAGTAAAAAGTGCATTTAAGTGTGCTGATGCTATCAAGGTTTGGGTTACCTGTAGCTCTGAGGTGAATGGGCTGCTATAGAAACAGAAGAACAGGAGAATGAGATGTGATCCCTCCCCTATGGGACCATCAGGATTCAGTTGCGAGGAGATGCTGTGTTGATATAATCCTGCTGCCACCTGTTGTTTTGACTATCTGTGCTTAAGTGAAGCACCCAGCTAAGGATAAGTTGTCAAAAAGCGGAGAACAGCTTGACTGACAATTAGTGGATTTTGCTTGGCTATTTATAATAAAAGTTATTTTACTTGTTTAGGTTTACATCCACTGACCAAAACAGAACACTCTGTGCTTTCATTACATATATTTAGTTAGGTGAAGAATGAGAAGCTGGTAGGTTTTGACAGTTGGTCTTCAGTCTTATTTTGATTTTCACTAGACTTCTTCCGATAGAACAGTAAAATTCAACAACAAACCAGCAAATATAGCAAAAGCAGGAGTCCATATGAATTACTGTTTCCTCCTTATCATTATGATTCTGTAACGGTGTGACCAAAAAGAGAATAATACATTTACTGTTCCTAGAATTGTTTTCTTAATGTTTCTTACTCTTTCAAATTAAGGTTGATTTCATTAGATGAGGAGAGTCATACCAAGGAACCAGACTATTCAGGTATTTTATTTCATGTATTTACAACTCATAAATGCAGTATATGTTGTTTTCTTTTTTGTTTGTTTAATGTATGTTTAGCTTCAATAAGTAAATCCCTATAAATGCATAAAAATGCCAGGAAGATCTGTTAAAGATAATGTCTTATGTGTTGTATCCCAATGCATTTCACTCAGTTACTCTCAGGCAAATAGTTTGCTTTCCAAAGCATAATTCTTACACTGAGCACATCTTCAAGGAAAGAATTTTCTGATCAGTAGATGTGAAGACAGGGAAACTGTGCTACTTAGCATACTAGTTTATTCCAGTGATTAAACATCCCCTCTGTTAATAACTCGTTGAATTCAGTAGAACTTACGGCTAAAAGGTGGGCAAAGTGTGGTTATTATCCAGTGACACAGCCAGGCTCTAGTTGAAGATTCACAATGAAAGAATGGTAGATGATGGAGACGAATGACAGGAGGGGAAAATGTAACTACATTTAGGTATTAGAAAGAGTGTTCTCTGCAAGGGTGGCAAAGAGTTGGAATAAGTCCTTACAGAAACTGTCGTCCTTGGAGATGTTTGAGGCACATCCCTGGAAAGCCTGATCCAACTTCATCGCAAGCTCTACACTAATGAGTGGCTCACAAAATGGCACCCAGATGTCCATCCAAGTTATGCTATGACTTTAAAGTATATCTTTATGTACTAAATTAATAGAGAATCTTGCCGTTCAGATCCTCCTCATGATAGGCTAACCATATGGATATCTGTAATACATATTCTCTAGTCCATTAGTTTTGAAGTTTTTGTTTCCATTCCTTGTCCAGCATCACTTTTAATATTTGAGCAGTATTACTGTACAAGACATTTCTGATATTAGTTTCACCAGTAATGTTTCTAAAGTCACATTCCTGTTTCTACTCATTGCCTTCTTTATTTTTCTATTTCCAGTACTATCTCATTTTTTCAGTTATGTCAAGTTAGAAGCTCGCATGTGGTTTTTTTTGTTTGTTTTTTTTTTTTTGATTTATGAAAGCATGGTTCATTTTAGTCACAGATTTCCAGGACTCATTCTTCCATTCTGAAGCATGGTTTATATTCTTTATTCCTAAAGATATATCTTAAGAATTAGTAGTATTAAATTCTCCAGCTTTACTGTAGTAACTAAGTGACTGGCCTGAATGACCACCTCTAACAGTCTGGAAGTTGTTTGCACTTTTTTTTTTTTAGGAGGGATTCTGTGTTTACTTCCAGATGGCTGCTAAAGCCATTGAAAAGCAATGAATATAACACTAAACCTTGCAGATCTAAACTGGAAACACTTCTACTTTGCAATTATTTTTGCCAACAACTTCTTTTGACATCTGTTAGTTTTCTTGTTCCTAATCCATTCAATATGTTTCTTATAGATATTACGCAGTGCTAGCTTTCTAGCTGGAAGGCTGCATAGTGGAAAGTCAACTTGTTTCTAAACAAATTTCTTTGCTAAAAAAGCTCATAGTTTTATCAAAGAATTGAATAGTTGGTTGTGGTGTTGTTGTTGTTACTGTTTTGATCTCCATTTATTAACTTTTAAACTAAGCCTATTTTCCATAAAAATGCATTTTATTACAGGAGCACTTGTACTTCTGTTCTTTTACCAGCCCATAGTTACCTACAATTATTTGAATCGCTATCGCTGTGGTTTTTTTTTGTGTGTGTGTGTGTTTTCTTTAATTGTGACACTGCATCAGGACATTTTTTTTGGCAATTAGAAGTTTCAACCACTTTGCGGTTAAGCAATTGGATACTTACTTTACCAGATATTTTAATATTTTTTTAATATAAAAACCTGACTTCTAAAGTATTTTCTTAGCAGACGTTGTCTAGAATCATTCTCACTTACTGAAATATTTGACAGCTCATAAGTATTATCCATAATATAAATACCTTGTTGTGTCTCTTTCTCCTTCATCTCTAGAAGGAACTGAATTATTTTGGAATACTTTTGCTAAATTTTCCCCTCTTCATATACTGACAAGTCTCTGACATTGCTAAGATTGTTTTTTTTGTTCTGCTTTTTTTTTTTTTTAAATACATCTTTATATCATAAAATAATCAACATGGTGCTACTAGTGATGGGACTGTTTATTCACAGCTCTTCTCATCAACTGCTTCCACTTCTTAACATCCAGTTTGTATAATAAACTGATACATAGTCAAGAAAAGCAGTTTAAGGATTGATGAGATCCTGAGCACTTTTGTTCTCTCTTCTGCCCTGTGGAAGTACAAACATATAAAAAAAAAAAAATCTGCTTCTGGAGGAAAGTTCAGTTCAGGGGTTGCCTCATTTGGATACACCTAGCCTGGAGATGGTCTTGTGGGGCAGGTGGTGTTGCAGAGGAAGATTTTGTCTTGTTGTAATTCAGAAATGTTACTTACAAGTATTTTTAAATATCTTGGGTCTTTCACCCATGGTGACCAGGTTCATTTTAAGCATGAGTAGCAAATGTTCATAAACAATGTCACAATGTTCAACACGCAACATGTTCTCATTCTTTCAGTACCATTAAGTGCCAAGTGTGATTTGATGTGTTCATGGCTCTTGATTACAGCTCATGATGGCAAGGATTCCCTATCCAAGTTACAAGGAAATTGTAACCACAAACAGAAGTCAGGCGAAGTGTCTGAAGAAACTACATCTAGATGTATGCAAGGTGTTTGTCAGTACTGCAAATCTCCTGTTCCTTTTAATTTTTTCCTCTTTTTTATTCTTAGGTGCTGTAGATGACTTATTAGACCTGCATCCTGAAGAAAATGGTATGAAACATTTGTGCATATCTGTTTCATTTACTTTTCAATCATAGGTACCAAGTGCCAATTTTAATCTTGGTTCTTTATTGCTTTCATAATCTGAAAGGTTAATATGTTTCTCAATGAAATTATTCAGTTGAAGTATTTAAACAGCATTAAAGGAAGTTCAACTTCATAAACAGTTGAAACACTGTGCCTGATGTAAGAATATAAAACAAACCTTACTGAGGATAAAAACATTCCAGCAGGTGATTCAAGGTTATACTGAATTGGTTATATTAATTGGTTTGCTTCATTGAAGTAGGTTGCACAATAAACCTTACCTCTGCTATAACTTTTTGCAGTCTCTGCATTAAAAAAAGGTGGCCAGGAGGGAGAGGGAGGTGATTGTCTCCCTGTACTCGGCTCTTGTGAGGTCCCTTGGGAATACTGCATCCAGGCCTGGGGCCCCCAGCACAAAAAAGATTCAGAGCTCTTGGAACATGTCCAGAGGAGGGCCACTAAGATTATCAGAGGGCTGGAGCACCTCTCCTGTGAAGAAAGGTTGAGGGAACTGGGCTTGTTTAGCTTGGAGAAGAGTAAGCTCCAGGGGACCTCGCTGTGGCCTTTCAGTACTTAAAGGGAGCTTACAAACAGGAGGGGGAATGACTGTTTACATGGGTGGGTAGTGATAGGACCAGAGGGAATGGTTTTAAACAGAGGCAGGGGAGGTTTAGGTCAGATATTAGGAGGAAGTTTTTCACACATAGGGAGGTGACGCACTGGAACAGGTTGCCCAAGGAGGTTGTGGATGCCCCATCCCTGGAGGCATTCAAGGCCAGGCTGGATGTGGCTCTGGGCAGCCTGGTCTGGTGGTTGGCAACCCTGCACAGAGCAGGGGATTGAAACTCAATGATCTTTGAGGTCCTTTTCAACCCAGGCCATTCTATGATTCTGTGATTCTGTGAACTCTTCACTTAGCAATACAATAGTAACCACTAGTTTTATACCAACAGTGAAAATATTAGAAAACATTTAAGAACTGGTAACTTCTTTCAGCCATATAGTTAATTCAACCTGCTGTGTTGTTCTCAAATAGATGTGAGAGCAATGGCATTAATTCCAGGTTCTATTCCTATCCTTTCACTTTTGTTAGATTAGCAGCAGCTCAAGGAGATATGCTGTTCTTTTCCAAAGGGTGCTGTTTTACTTGCCAGATGGTTTATATTGAATTCTCTTGTGCAATAAGAATTCTGCATGCATTTTTTCATTTGCTCTTCACTTGTTCATCTGAAAAGAATGAGTAAAAAAAACCTTAACAACAAGATCAAAATAATCTGGCAGCTCAGAAAGCAAACAAAGAACCAAAGAAGTCCCTTTGTGTGGTTTAGTCAGCCACACAAGTCAGAGAGTTTTATTTGGGCTACTTAAGGTACAGCCTTCCAATGGGTAAGCAACAGCAGATCTGCAAACACTGTGACTTTGGTTTGCCATGGGCAGTCTCTTATACTGCAGGGGAAATTGCATCTTAACCCAGGCAGAAACATTGAAAGTTTCCTTGGCTACCTCTGCACATAGCAATCCTAATCTGTGAACTGATAGTGACAACTTCTTTTCTGTGGTTAACAAATAAGAAGTTAGCATGTGGCCTTTTTTTTCCCTTCTGGTTTTCTCCTGAACCGTATGCTCTTCAACCTTCAGATATAGATAATGCATACAGTTATTGTTCATACAAGTTTAGTCATGTCAGTTAAAAGCCTGTTATTTTTTTTTCTTTAGTGAAATAGTTAAGTCAATATGAAAGTCTTTGTGGAGTAGCTACATCTGACAAAAATGCTTGTGTTAATGTTAGCTATCAACCTAGATTTTACATAATAGCTAGATTTAGACTAATTACTATTTTGCTATTTTAACTGCACTAGTGTAGTTAGAGGTACACTTTTGTGTGTGACTTAGAAGGTAGTCTTTATCCTGTATTTCAAATAATGTATAATTGTAAATATTTTTAATTTATCTTCCTATTTATTTATTTTTCTAATAACAGCAAAATGAGGAATGTTTGCAAAGGAGTTTAAGTATTGCTAGATGCTTGTTCAAACAGACACAGAAGAGAATGTCATGATGTTGGGTTTTTCAGTCTTTTACTGGGAGCTTGTGGATTTTTTTCATGGATATTTTTAAGATTAAGGGCAGAATGTGAAGGTGAAGAAGCAATTTCAACGGTGAAAATAGGCAGTGAAATGGGAAAAGAAATAATAGAAGCTTTATAGGTGAGATGAGAAAGACCATATAATTCTAGTAATCTAGGACGATACCACACGAGTAATATCTCGATAAGCAAGACTGTTTTCAGGATAACCATTGTTGCAAACAAGCAGAGCTTTACTGCTGTTTACTTGAGGTAGCTTCAGCATAGGCACCACCCTATCATCCCCTACTCTGTCTGCATTCTCTCCCCAGGAAAACCAGAAAGACTGCTGAGATAAGAGATGTGTCACTCTTCTGATTTCTGGTGGTTATGTGAAGTACTGCAAGATTCAAGTGGTTCTCTGATGTAAAGCTGTGTTTTACTTTACTTTCTCTCCCAGTAGAAATTGTACTTCTGCAATGGGATACCCAAATGAAGCAATTTTTTTCCCTAAGCTGTTCACTGCCAAATTTTGGTAACATATTTTGTAAAAGTAATTTGTGATTAGTATTGGTAGTATGCTGTTATTAATGATGCCTTCTTTGAGTCTCCCCCTGCAAGCCTTCTAAGTTCATGAAGGAGCCTACTGAAAGCCGATTTGAGATGGTGTCATCCGGTAGAAATCACAGTTCTTACACGTCTTTGAAACAGCAAGCATCTTTTCCCTATGTAAGAATGTACCCCACTGCATTGCTGCTTGAACAGAGAGATTTGGGGGAATTGTAGGTTCTTGGAGAATGTTAACATTCTTTGCTATTTATGTGAAGATTGGAAAGGAACTCAGTATTCATGAGAACATGTTGTTTTCTATGGTATTTTAGTTATAGTCTAGTGGGAACATTAGAATTGACTTGTTTGTAATAGCTCCTATTTTTTTGGTCATGTGAGGGAGCATAAAATGTGAATTAGAGAGGAGCTCAGCATCAGTGTTGACTTCAGCAATTTAAAAAACCGTTGTATTACGTGTTGTCGTCTTTGTTTCTTAGTACATAGGTGTGTATGTTGAGTCATCTACCTATTTTTAAAACAGTTGTGCTGTTTTTTTCTCCTATGACTCAACTTCAGCCATTTCATTGTAAATTACTGCAGCTATTAAAAGAGAGCTTTCTTGAGAAGGCAATTGAATTTAAATCAAATGACCAGTTGCTCTGGTAGCAAGCACTGTGCCACTATCAATCTTTTATCTCAACCCCAAAATGTTAAAACATCTCTGTAAGCTGTATGAAACGTGGAGAGTTCAGCTGATATATCAGCAATTTGGAAAACTGAATTTGTTTCTGAGCCTTACCACAAGTTTGAAATAAGTGTAGTTAAGATAAACTGATCTGGGTTTCAGTAACATAACATCAGCATTGTTAACCACCGTTTTTGTCCTCTGTTTGCTCCCACAGTGGAACTCTAAATGTTTCCAGGTAAAATAACACTTGGCATTCATAGATGATTCTTTCTCTTTCCAAACATTATGTAAGCTAGTGGAAAGGATTATGGTTCTTACTGGATATGAGAATTCAAAAGTTACATGATAAAACAGCACCCTTTGGAGAAGAACAGCATATCCCTGTGAGCAATGAATGGAAAGTTATAAAGGCCATCTGAAGTATGTTCTCACAGAATTCTACAATCATCTCCCGTTGTTTTCTGCTTGTATCAATCATCTGATTGTTTTGAGAGGAGGTTTATGTAATGCTTCAAAAAGTAGCTTATGTAATACTTCACAGTACTTTTCTCCTGTGTTTTTAGGTATTAAACTCTATATTGATTTTGGTGCAGTATCTATTAGATAGTTATGTAGGCTTGCAGTATTTTTAATGGACAATGAGTTTGAAGTGCAGTACTATTATCTAAGGTAATCAGGGAATAATTTGTTGCATAAACTACAAGCCCAGGTGTCCAAGAGAATTAGTTCTACAAGAGAAAATGACAAGTATTCATAGAAAAAAATATCCCATCTTAGTTAATACATAGAAACTAGACTAAATATTTTGAAAATGTGGCTTCCATTCCTTGATTGTTTTAATATTGATTTATCTTTACTTTCTGTTTTGTTCTGAGACAGCATCAAAGGAACAGTTTGCAAAGTCCTTGAAATCAGAACCTGGTGATAAGGATGACTTGGTAATACTGGATGATATCTTCAGTGCTTCCTCCCTGGAAGAGGGAGAATTCAGTAAAGAATGGACAGATGTTTTTGGACAGGATGATCTTGCCATGAACTCTTCAGCTGGAGATGAGGATAACAGTTCAGCTGTGGCATTGACTCCATCAGGCTATTTGCCTTCTCAACTATTAGACCAAAATATGAATGACTTGCAGTCATCTTTACATGGTAAGAGCTCATCTTGGTATGTTATCATTTTGTTTTTGCTTTTAAGCTTCAGAGTACGGCTTTCTGCTGTTTAGAAGTGTAGTGATGTTGTGCCATAGCTGCAGAAATGCTGAAGTTAAAGTGAAATGTGACCTGGAGAGGAACATGCATTTTTCTTCTAGCCCTGCATTTAGATTTGTGAAGGAATTACTTTAAAGCCTGAAGTCAGAATAATTATCTTGAATATTTTCATTATTATTCCTGAAAGGTCTTTGACATGTTTTTTCTGTATTAGAAAATACGTGTGAATGGGTTTTACTGTTTGAATTATGACTGCTGTGTCTGTTTGTTAAGGGGCCAAAGAACCAAAAATGATCACTGTATTTTGTCTGGAAATACTACTTTTAAACAACTTAGTGAAAATCAATTGCATTTATTTTCTGTATCCTACACTGTTGTCGGGTAGGGATATAAGTGAGGTAAGAGTGGAATACCTTTTCCTAGCAGCCACGCTGGTGAATTTGTGTTGTAGGCTGCACATCTGTCTACTGATACAAGTGACCACTCCTTCTCTCCCTGGTGTTCTATGCTATTCTCTTTCTTGAGCTTTTTGAGCAATGGGAAGGGGAAAGGAAGAAGGAGATACTAAAGGAAAGCCTTCCCACTGCTTCTTTGGCCTGAGGGAGGGAGCGTGGTTAATCAGCCAACAACAGCTACCTTTATCCACCCCACTGTCTGTAGCTGCCAGCCCAGATTCTGTGTAGGGTGCTGCAAACTGGAGGAGGATTGTGCTGTTTTGGGCTCTGTCCCAGCAGTCATTTTCATCTCCTTTGGGGAAGAGTGCTGTAGTAAGACTAGCAGACTGATTTCATCCTGAAGACTACGTCTTGGAACCTGTGAAACTCATATAATCACGTAGGATATGTACTGACCTGTGTCATTTTGGCAAGAATAAGAAAGTCAAAGTTACCTGGTAATTAATTCAGTTACTGTTCCTTCTTCCCAGCACAAGCAAGATACTTGGGTTCACTGACTTCAATATTTAGATGAGAGCTGGGCAAATGACATTTGCAACGCTGTGCAATTTTATGATTAGATATATGCATATATGAGTATGATTAATAGAGTGAAGAGGGACTGGAACAGTGTAGGAATTGACTACATACAATAGGAACAGAAAAAAAATGAGTCTTAGTCACTGCATTGTCAAATGGAACAGGGACAAAAGGAACAATGAAAAACACCTTTTTTGATGCAAGGGCATACACAGATTTTAAGCAAATGACTAAAAATAGCGATACATGTTACGAGAATTGCTTTTCTTGACTTTTTGCATGTTTTTAAATGTAAATGTTTATTCAAGGAGAAATATTTATGCATGTATGTATACAATATATTCAGACAGCTGAGTATCTGTTTTGTTGTTGTCTCTTCCACTTGCATGAGGCAGTGACATTGGTTGTGCAAGTTACGTATGTTGCATTCATGAAACACTAGAAATAGGAAAGTAGTTCTGTCAATGTAACATCATAGTAGAATCACACATTAAAAGAGTAAAACAGATTAATGTTTTCAAATTAATTTCCATGATTTTGGGAGAAGATAATGGTAATTGATCTACTGGCATTTGAAAAGCTAGTCAACTCAAATGATCATATCTGATAATCATCGTGTTCCTGGCTGAGTCTAGTAGTCAAGTGAAATGCATTATTTTTACTTTTTATCTGAAGGTGAAATTGTATGCTTTTTATATCTTGTGAAATCTCATTTCTTCTGAAACTGCATTTCACTTCACGGCACTTCTTTCATATAACCTTGTCAGATCTGTGAGCAGTGACTTTTTAGAAAACAAAAAAAATACTAGCTGCAGTATAAGCATATCTAAACAAAAATATTAGAATATGTGAGTTATGGATATTTTACTGAGGCATTTGGGATACATCTGTGCACTATGCTGTACTTTTTTTTCCCCTAATTGATGGGATTGTTTAATAATTATTCAGTGCGAGGTGCTGCAGCAGAGCCTAGATGTGCATGCTTCCTGTGTGAATTTGGCCTTAAGACCATAAAAATTCTTAAAACTCACATGCTTAACTTTAAGCACGTTAACTTTTCTATTAACTTCAGTGGGATTACTTACTTATTTTATGTTAAGCACACTCATAAATCTTTGAGGCTTTGTTTTTTCTCTGCCTCAGATCTTTATCTGTAAAACAGGCACAGTGCTATGCAGGTTGTAAACTGTTACGGTCAGGAATTCCCAGCTCCGAGTTCTCTCTGGCTGTATTTATTGACAGGATCTAGCACAATGGGACTCCAAATTGCTAGGGGACTACCAAGTGCTGTTTTAAAATGTCTAAAAATATATATGTGTGTGTGTGTGTGTGTGTATACACAAATATCAAAAACAAAGTATGATCCCAGTGAATCTTTTTATATCCCATTCTAAATACAGTTTTGCAGTTCAGTTGCCATGCCACTTTTTCACAGAGAGCACTGGCTTTCTCCTTCATGTTTATGGCCACATTTACTTACCCCACTGAGAATTCCTCTTTGTATCACCTACATATGCACATATTCTAGTCGGTAAGAAAATGTGCAGCTTACTGTTTCCATTTCTAAATTTAATTGTGGTAACTTTGTGAAGAAGCTTGCTGAAGAGCAAGCTGTTTGGTTTCCTTGCTGTCACAGCGATAACCTTCTGTCTAGTCACAGAATGAATTTGCCCTGTGAACAAGGCAAACTAAAACAAGTGTGGGGCCAGCAAATGCTGTCACACTGATACAGACTGCAGTTTGGTGTTGAAAGGCACAGGCTTTGTTCTCTGCAGCTCACCGTGAGTGGGTGGTAAAAACAAAATTCATGAAAGTATTTCATAAAAATCCTGTGGCAATCTTTCCCAAAGCCTTCATGGATCCAGAATTTCATAATACGAGCATTGTCTATTTTACAGAACATTTTTGATTGGATTTTTTTATGGTTAGGTTTCTTTTGCTTTCAAAGTGATGCTTGAGCTGCCTGTGCTGTAATGAAGAGACCCAGAGCACAGCACCATGTGGGCTCACCAGGTCTCAGCTCAGAGAGTCAAACGGAGGGGTCCAAGCAGCTGGGTGCCTCACAGTGTTCCACTCTGTGCTCCAACATTTGCAGTGATGCACGATCATATTGGTTTCTTCCTGAGCTCACTGAAGGCAGTGGAACTTGCACAGAAACTTTCCAGGCAGCACTGCCCATTCATTTCTCTGAAATTAGGATTTGGCCCCGTTCTTTGGAGCTCTCATTTTATCCACTGCCATCCATGATATGCAAAGCACTTTCCTGCAGTACATACGCGTGCAAATGAAAGCATTATGAAATGCTTTCAAATGAAAGTTTTCTGTAGTTGTGTCCTCTGCCATTCTTCTCTTTTGTAATACAAGCAGAGAAAATATATGAAAAAGTATGTCACTCTGAAGTGTTAATGCCTTATTTTTTTTAAATTTGAAAGATTAAACTCTTAAGATCACATTTTCAGGAGGTATAAGCTGGCCTGTAAGCCTTTGTTGCCTTTGCCTAGAACAAACGTATGTGAGCCTTCTGCACCCAGATTTTCAGGAAGTTTTAAGTTTCTCAGAGATACAGAGGATGTTTGTGGCTTAAAATTCCCTTTCTCATCTATGTGATTTTTATAGAAACACTCTTCTTGCTTCCTTTTAATAACACAGCATGGGCTTTGAGTCCTTTATAGTCAACGCCAGATCGGAGTGATGAGAATAAGCTGTTAGAGGAAGGAAGGGTTTCTGTAACATAATGGCTGTTGCAGCAGCTTTCGGTATCTGACAGTGGTCTCAAAAGTGAAGAAAGTAAGGGGAGGAAGGAAGACGAGAACAGATAAAGGATGTGAGAGTGTGAACTTGTAGAAAAAGAGGCTGAAAAAGGAAATACTAGCCATGTGTACAGATGAATATCTTGTTTCAGATACTGAAGAATTAGATATACGAGTTCCTTCAGGTGGATGGATAATTGACCAAGGCAACACTTAAAGGAGGTGGCATTGAAATAAGAAATAGAAGCAAGCTAATTACATCTGTATTCTAATCCTGGTATTAGAAATATGACCTCCGGTCCTCTAAATGTGATAAAGCATAAGAATTTAAATACCTTAAACCACGGACCATTTTTCCTATGTTTCTGTGGTATGCTGTCCCTAATTCATTTTGCCAGCCTGGCTCATCCAGCTTCAATAACTGTAGTTGTCATTATTATCTTGAGGTTATGAAATGTGCATGTAGGAACAATAAATTGTGAATACCCAGTTTCACTTCTTTCCACATAGTTGCTCTCTCCCTGGTGAGAAGATCCTTACCATGAAGGATAACTAAAATACACTCAATTAAAACCCAGCTTTAAGTTAGCTGCAAGTAGTTCATCTAGAATTTAATTCTTCAGTGTTTGGCAACAAATGATTTCTTTTTTCAGAATTAATGATTTCATAATTCATTAAATAACCCAGGGTCACAGAATGCATTTGTTTCTGGAACAGTTGATGAAATAAATGTTTGGAACTGTAAAAGTAAAGGAAGATGTTAAAAAAAAAAAAAAAAAAAAAAAAAGTTTTTTTGCCCATGTGTAGCTGATGTCCCTCATTCTACAGTTGTGGCACACTTAATACTGGCTTATTAAGTGTGATTGGATTAAAGATACAAAAAAAATCCACCTATCTTTCTTTAGCTAGGTTAAAGGTGTGAAAAGTGCACAATTCCTTGAATCTGGAGATGAAGAAACTGATCCACAGATGCTCTGTTCTTAAGGGTGTTGTTTGTCTGCAGTATCTTCCTGCTGATTTCTCATGTACGAGGAAAGATAGAGAAGGCCGTAACCAAAACAGCACTGTGCTCCATCACCTAATGTGAGCACTGTGCTGCTAGAGAGTGAAGTCTCAGCGCTGACAAGGTAATTCTTACCACTAATGCTGCTATACTATTGAATTTTAGGGTGGGCAGCTAACAGTGGGAGCCCCCCGTCTATACCACAGCCAGCACAGAAACCAAACAGCCTGAATGTGAATGCTAACAAGACGCCAGTGAAAGGTGGTAAGTCATTTAGTTTTGAGATGCTTTGCTTTTCCTCTTTAACTGTGACTTACATCTTGCTAGTTTTCTCACCTCATCTACCACAATAAAGCCTGTTTTTATAGCATTTACACATCAAGAGTTTTGTTGCTACTGCTTTGCTCTCTCAATGTTGATTATATGTATAGTGTTTGTGCGTATGTTTTGTTTGTAGGCTTCAGTGCTGGTATGTCAGAAGAATAATGTACTGAGTAACAAGTGAGCTCACACTACAGTTTGTTCTGCTACTTCAATTTTGAGTCATATGGAAAAGCATCTGCATGCACTATTGTAAGCTAAAGAGTGTTCTGAGGCTCTAGGCTATAATGCAGGCTACTGATAAGACAGAAGAGCCATTATCATAAATTTCACTGATAACATGCATCATATCAGTAGTTGTCTGTATGAAACAATTCGCTTGTGGCGAAGAGTATAGTCCTGCTACCTACTGAGACAAAGCCCTGCTGATTTTGACTAGGGTTTTTTTGATAGGGGAACCAGGAATGCATTGCATCCTTATTCTAGTTAGCAGCCTATTTTGTGCATTCATTTTCAAGCAGAAGTTGTTTCAGATATGGTCAGTGCAGAAGGAAGGAGCACTGTGTATTCCTTCCCCTGCCTCCCAGGATTAAACTAATGACTGCTCTTAGCCTAGTAGAAAAAGACAGTTAAGATGTTTTGGGAACTGGTTGGGAGATGAATAAGATGTCTCAGCTGCAATACCTTCACCAGAAATACAAAGAGCATTCAGCTACTCTAAAATCTGTGTCTGTGAAAGTGACAGGTTCTCTAGCCTCACAGACATGAAGATGGAATTAATGCCAAGCAGAGCATATTTTGCCCATAAATTCCTTATTTTACAAAGAATGCTTTCATTTAGTGTACAACATTATTCTTCTGAGTAGAAGAGTGCATCTTATTTTGTACATTTTTTTAATATCAATCAAAAAATCTACCCTTGTACTAGAAGCTGTACTTGAGACATAATTTATGATATTGTGTGGGGAATTCAGTCCTGTAAGACTGAAGGTTGAAAGTAGAGTTTGCTTCCATTTAGCTTTTGTTTTTTTGCAGGCATGCAGGTGTATACACAAGCAGTCTCACACACACAGGTACATGTCTCTGACACTGGACTCAGGTGAAATTCATCAGCTTCAACAAATTCAAATGCAAGGTCTTGCTCCTGGGTTGTGGCAACCCCCACTATCAGTGCAATCTGGAGGATGTTAAGGATAGAGCACAGCCCTGCTGAGAAGGACTTAGGGGTACTGGTGGAGGGGAAGCTGGGCATGAGTCAGCAGTGTGCCTTCACAGCCCAGAAAGCCAACTATATCCTGGGCTGTATTAAAAGAAGTGTGGCCAGCAGCGTGAGGAAGGCATTCCTGCCCCTCTGCTCTGCACTGGTGAGGCATCACCTGGTGTTGTGTCCAGATATGGAGCCCTCAATACAGGAGAGACACTAACCTGTTGGAGTGTGTCCACAAAAATGATCCCAGGGATGGAACACCTCTCCTACGAGGACAGGCTGAGAGAGCTGGGGCTGCTCAGCCTGGAGAAAAGAAGGCTTCAGGAAGACCTGATAGTGGCCTTTCAGTATCTTCTGGAGGGCTTTGAAAAGAAAGAGAACAGACTTTTTAGCAGGATTTGTTATGACAGGACAAGAAGTGGTTTCAAACTAAAGAAGGGGAGATTTAGATTAGATATAAGGAAGAAGTATTTTTTTTTTCCTATATGTGTGGTGAGGCACTGGCATGGATTTCCCAGAGAGCTGATGGATACCCAAATCCTTGGAGACATTCATGGTGAGGCTGGACCAGGGTCTGAGTGACCTTGTCTTGCAGTAGCTGTCCCTTTTCATTGCAGGGGAGTTGGACTAGAAGACCATTAAAGTTCCCTTCCAACTCAAAGGATTCTATGATTCTATGGAAATACCTTTCACTAAAGCTTGACAGAGACTATTTGTAATTGAAATGTTCTGTACTTATCATGGCAGGAGGTGTATAAAGTACACAGGCAGACAGATGTAAAACATTTGTTCTTAACAAAGTTCCATATTCTTTTAAAGGTGGTGTTTTAAAATGCAATCACTCATTCTGATTTTCTTGTCAGAAGTGCCCTTAGTAATAAGTGAAACAACAGCATTTGTTTGACCTCAGCCAAACTTTCAATCAGTTTTGTTTTGAAATAGCTGACGAGGAAGAACTCCAAGTTTGTACTTTTATTTATTTATTCATTTTTCCCCAGAACCTACAAGGAATCCTAAAGACCGGACTGCCTGGTTCAGTATCTTTGCTGACCTTGACCCGTTATCCAATCCTGATGCTGTTGGGAAAACTGATAAAGAACATGAATTGCTTAATGCATGAGTCAGCTGCCCATGGTAACGCACATTCTTCCATTCATCAACACTGTTTTTGGGTTTAAAAAAAAAAAACCTAATTAAAATTAGTATGTTGTTGTGAAACTTTAAAGTATGTGCCATGATAACAAAACAAAATCCTCTTTTATATAGGTACAGTTACTTGCTCTTGTTTTGTATAAAGAGTTTGCATTTATTTTCTACATGGATTTACAAAAATGAGTTTTAGAATTAGGGCAGATTTCTTGCCAAATTAGATTATCTATCTGCTGAAAACACTGTCTTTGCCTGAGGTGATGCAGAGCTAACACTGGAACAAAATACAAATTGCAAACTTATTTTTTTATAATGTTTATTGATTAAATTAAAGAAAAATAATGTAAGTGAGGAGGCTGCATGAGTCAAACATCTATTGCATATAATATATATATATATATATAATTGCTACATTTGGGTGTCAACTAAATTTGTTTTGTTAGTACTCACAATGAAAAATCTGTGCTGGAGCTAATTATTGAAGAAATACATCTGGGTCTATGCAGCCATGGAAATTGTGCCCTTTCTGATTTAAATTCTTAGACAAACTGTACTACCAAAATGGCCAGAAGTCGTCTTTTCTGACTTTTTTTTTTCCATTGCACCAACAGAATTTGCACCTGTTTGCAGAAGTTTCTTGCAACTGATGATTTACCATGCCTTCAAAACATTCATATTTCTGTTCAGAGTATTTTTCATCAAATTTATTTCTGAAGCATGTGTTACTTTGAGCTTGTTGTGACGCTAACTCTTTAATAAAATGATTTTCACAAGAAAGTCCTTTTATTCCCAGTGTTGGTTGAGATGGTGGAGTGCTGTTGAGTTGGTACGTAACAAGCATCCGAAGGTAACAGATGGCCAGTTTTTAGGCAGTACTTAATGATTACCAGTACCTCATGTTGTTCTGGAATAGTACTGCAGTAGGATAATAAGAGAATGTGAATTTACTTGGTGTCTCTTTCTCTCCCGACCTTCCCTTTATAGCAAAGGAAGGTATAAAAGATGTGTCAGCAGTTGCTTAATATTGCAAGTTATGCATGCTTGCTATGTGTACTGTATTGGGCTTGCTTTGCAATTTATTATGTTTGGCCTTTTAAAATTCAGCTGATTTTCACCTGCTCATAGCTGTATGCTCAGTTAGTTAATCCTTGCCTTGGGGTCTGTTAGATAACTAAGTACCTGCACTGTGCAACTCAAGGTGACTGTGTAATACAGAAGTTAACTGAGCCGTGCTGCTCCTCAAGCACAGTAGAACATGATCTGATGGCTGCACTGGGCAACATGAATGTGTATTTAGCTAAAAAGCTATGTGGTACTGGTGAGCAGGTATGACTGGAATCCAGCTGGCTGAACCCTCATCAAGTTTTGAGCACCTGCATACAAATTTATAATGTTCAAAATGCTGCTTAAGGTGCCACATAGCTGTGAAGTCCAAAAACGGAAGATATTTTTGTTTTTGCCTTTTATGCTCTTTATGTGTATTTTCATGTTTAGTGGATAGCCTGATCTTCTCTTTAGGGAGTACCCAGCACTGGGTGGGGCCATTCTGTTGTGCTATCAGTAGGACACAGAAGCTCATGGAGGCATGGATACCTGTTTGTGAAGGTCAGTGTTTCCTGCTGTTTGGTAATGGCTCCTTGCTCAATAAGCTGTCACCTGTGAAGTCTCTCCTGACATGTGTAACTTCCTGGGGCATTGCAGGGGAGCAGCCTGAGGTCCTGACTTTGAGTGCAGTCTGTGGCAGTAAGGAAGGCATCTGCAAAGATTATATTTGTCTTGATACTTGTTAGAATACTTATGGACCATCTATTCTAGCTAATGGGTAAAGCAGTTCTGATTAAAGCAAAGGTGAGGCTAAAACAGCTCATTTACTGTACTTTGAGTTAGAAAGAAATAAGACTCAAAAAATTCTTGTGTTTGGGTTTTTTTGGTCACAGATTGTAGACTTCCAGGATGCTTAAAACAAACAAAACGCTCCCGTCTTGATTGGGAAAATTGAGGACATGGCACAGGTTCGGCTAAAAGCGTTCTGAATCTTCGTCATGTTTTAAATCATACTTTTTATGTGACAGAATCCACAACTGCAGGTTTTTCCCCTAAAACTGCAATACTGATCAGTTCATGCTATGAATTCCTGTATCATATTTTTTTAAAATTAGTCAGCTTTGAATTTTTAGCTTTCTGCCTGTGCCATTTTTCACACTTTTAAATGGAAGAAGCCAGAGGTGTTTAATACGTAGTTTTGCTTAAAGAAAAGCATTTGAAACCCCTCTGTACAGTGCGTTGTTATCATGACCATTTCATTTAAGAAAATAGGAGCAGACAAACGAAACACCTTGCAGAAAGGCATTTTTTGGTGGCAGAAATCTTAATTGCAGAGGTGGAAGTAATACTTTGCTGATCATAATGCATATGGGATATGCTTGTCTACAGCCTGGGCTACAGAGCAACTGCATGCCACAGTGCCATTGTTGGAGGATTTTCTATGATGTGTGTACAGGCTCAGCAGTAATTGGGACATCAGGGTAGCAAAGCATTGTGGCAAAATTGTGCATTGATTGTTCTACACACAGAATGCTCATCTTGATTTAATATGCTTCATTCTAAATGCATATACTTGTTTTGTAGCCAATTGTCTTAAAATAAAAACAGCTGCAGAACCCCCCTGTGGTGGATGAAAACAGTGGTAATTGATTAACTGTCTTCATCAGGAAGTTTATTAAAGTTGATGTAGTGGATTTTGATGAGTCTGGGTTTTTATATATCCAAGAGCAGCTATTTCTGGGGAGTTGGAGTGTGCACCTTGGAAGATTGAATAGCTTGTGGAGAGAACTAACATGGAACTTTTTATGACCTCCATAAGTGACCGGAATTCAATTCCAGCATCATAGAATACAATGCAGCTTGTTCCCTTCTGTTCTTTCCACATGCAGATCTCAAAGAGGGGAGCTGTAGGTTAGATATAAGGAAAAAATCTTTTACAGTGAGGGTGATGAGGCACTGGAACAGGTTCCTGGATAAGGCCCAGGGCAACCTGACCTAGCAGTGGTATCCCTGCTCATTGCAGGGCTGTTGGACTAGATGGCCTTCAGAGGTCCCTTCCAACTCTAAGGATTATGTGAGTCTATAAATTGATGTACTTTGATGCGTGGAAGTTGGACAAACTGGTCTTGACAGCTCCAATATGCAGGAGGTTGCTATGAAGGCCCAGGCACTGTGTCACGTCAGACTTCAGTTTTCTCAGGGCCTTCTGGAATCTGCCTTCGTATACCACCATTGGAGATCCTGGGTGAGCAAATGCTCCTGGTTGTTCCATTCTTGGCTGCAGTTTTTCCAATGAATGTGGGGTGAGTTAGTCCTAAGGCAGAGGAGGAAGACCTGGAGGGTCATGCCTACTCTCTGCAGTTACTCAGAGCAACAGCAAGACCTTGGAGTGGTAAAGGCATATGTGAGGGTCCCCTTTTTCCAGCTCCCTTCCTCTTCTGTCCAGCAAGCAGCAGCCAGGGAGGCACAGTAGAGGTGCTAAGGAGGAGCTGGGTGGTCAGGGAAGCCCTGTGTGCTGGGCAGCCTGCAGTGCTGCTCACTTAGCTCACAGGTGAGGGCAGGTTGAACAGCTGGACCTCACAGTAACCTGTGACACAGTAATCCAGGGGCCTTGTGCAGTTCTAGTCTTTCCTGGGTGATAAGTAATATGAAGTTGAGCCCCCCCTGTAAGCTTGGTACACTGGCTCACCTAGGATTTGCTGTACCCACTCTCTGGTTGGCCTACTTTTACAGTTGAAGCTCTTTGTTAATGCCTTATTTTTAAATAAGCCACCATAGGGGAAGGCAGGAAGCAGAGCAACAACGCAGCTCTCTAACAGCCAGGCAGCAGAGGATTTGCCTCAGCTGAGAAGCAGCAATGCTGAGACAGGCTAGCGCTGCATTGGTGAGCTGGGCATGTGCTGTTGGGGCTGCTGTCCCCACTCAGCATGTGAAGGAGGTGATTGTTTTCCTTTGCTCTGCCTTTGTAAGGCCCCATCTGAAGCACTGCATCCAGGGCTAGGGGCCCCAGTGCAAGAAAGATGTGGAGCTGTTGGAGTGGTTCCAGAGGAGGGCTATGAAGACGCTCAGAGATCTGAAGCACCTCTCCTATGAAGAGAGGCTGAGGGAGCTGGGCTTGTTGAGCACGGAGAAGAGAATGCTCCATGGAGACCTCATTGCAGCCTCGCAGTATCTAAAGAGGGCCAACAGGAAAAATGGGAGAGAATCCTTATCTGTTGTGATAGGAGATGGGGTAATGGTTTTAATCTGAAAGAAGGTAATTTTAGATTAGGTATAAAGAAATTCTTTACTGAGGGGAGTAAGGCCTTGGCACAGGCTGCCCAGAACAGTTGTGCATGTCCCATGCCTGGAAACATTTTAAGCACAGCTGCATGGAGCCCTGGGCAGCCTGACCTGGTGGGTGGTGTCTCTGCCCATGGCAGGGGGTTGGAACTGGGTGATCCTGAAGGTCCCTTCCAACCTAAACTATGATTTTGTGATGATGCTGGAGAATGTATGAACCCAAAAGCACAGGCACAGAGCGAGGGCTGTACGCAGGTGCCCCAAGAGCAGCACCCACCATTGGTCCAGCACAGGACACAGAGACCCAGGTCTGTGGCTGTGCAATCATAAAGTCTGTGCCTCTGCCCTAGACCCAAGGGTCGTCAAGTAACAGGAATTCTCATTTTCTGCTACCTGCCTGAGTTTAATTGCTGGCCCTGTGAGTGCAGCAGCATTAACACGTTCCAAGTATGACCCAGGTACCTTTATGGCAACTGAGGTGCACAGCAGACAAGGACAGCATATTTTGCCTTTGGTAACCATCAGCCCTCCAGCACCAGGGCAACCTGGCTGTGCTGTCAGTCACTGTTCTACCTGAGTGTTTCATTAACAATGTTCTCCTAAACGTTACCCTGACATTTCCCCTTATTCACTAATTATAAACCAGTCTAATGTTCCTGTTCAGTAGAACAAGGAGGCTACCATTTCCCTGTAGCCACATACAACTCCCAGAAGTGAAGGCTCATTCTATCTGACCCCTGTTTACTTTAATTTGCACTGAAATCTTTATGGGGGTAACAAACGCTCCACCCAGATGCATCAGAGATAATGAAATAGCTGCCAGCCAACCTCAGCCATTGGGTAGAGTAACTGAGCTCAGTCTCCCTTCTTTTATAAGCAAAACTCCCCCGAGACCTGCCCTGTAGGGTGTTGCTTTCAATTTGGACTTCCTCAGCTATTGATGCAGTAGGAAGGGCCCCAGTACAAGTGCTGGAAGCCATATGCCTCATGAACAGGCTGGAAATAATATGCTGCACAATGAAATCACCCGCTTTGTCTCCACCTATGTCAGCAGATAACAGCTGGCTGAGGGAAACAAGTACATTGAACATAGCAGGATCCAGCAAATTAAAAAAAAAACAAAAACCAAAAACCAATAACCCTATTATTATTCCAAGTGCAATCCTCATTATAAATCCTTGACACATAAAATACAGAAATTAAATTAATTGGCCACTGAAGTAACTGCTTTGCTGTTATAACTGCTGAGGCAGCCTGCACTGAACTTGAGCACTCAAGCTTCAAATACAGAGGTAGCCTCACCTATCTAAATTGGGCAGGGTTTGATTCCCAAATGCCTTTTATACTGCTAAGTCTCAGTACCCTGCCTAAAGTACAGGTCCAGGGTCATCCCAGCACTTAATCTAAATGCAGGCCACCACCCTCCCACCATCCACACCCTGGTGTACAGCAGGCACTTGCCTAGCTGTTAAAGAAGAGCTTGTAATGGCTCTGATCACACAGAAAAGGTCACACACACAAAGAAAGTGGAGAGATGTTTGAGCCAGAGCACCAGAGCCAGCATGGCAGGGAGCAGCAGCAGCAGTGACACCACAGCCTTCAGACGGGGCCTGTGGTCACCTCTACTCATCTCCAAAGCACAGGCGAGCAAAGCCTACCTGTGAGATTGTGCAGCCATTACTGCTCTTCATGCAGGGAAATAATGATCACGAAAATCCTTAGATGAACATCTTCCCATCGCCCCCCCCTTCCCTTGTCATTCCCACGCAGCGCACTTCGTGGCTTTTGCTTTCATTTTGAAGAGGCGGGATGTGATCTGTGTACACTGGCTTTGCTGACCTTTGCGGCTTCTCAGTGTCAGTGCTGCACTTTGAAGCCTGGAGGGACCTCAGAGTATCCACCAGTCCTGCAGTTCACTGTTTAAGCAGTGGGAACTTTGCCAAAACAAAGCAAAAGGGAAACAGGATTAAACAGTAAACAGAGATGTTCAGGAAGAAAGGCTGCACTGCTTGCCTCAAATCCACCCCCTCCCCCCCACTGCCTCCCATGTTAACAGCCCACGCTGTTAGCAAACATTAAATGCAATCAGAAAACTCAAGAAATGCACAACGAGTCATTTTTCTACCTGAGATTTCAGGAGCAGATTGAGCTGCCTGCCCAGGGGCTGCTTTTAATGAACAGTACATCGTGCCTGAAAGTGCTTTGGGTTCCCCCTCTGCTCACTCTGAACACACAGAGTATCTAATAGAGGGCTTAATTGAAGTTGATGTACATTGTGTTGTACTGTTTGATAGTTGTTATCCAAGTGAAAAAGGGAAAGTGTTTTAAGATACAGGAAAGTGCTTTTATGGCCCTAAAATAAGTCATCCTGCTGTGCAGCAATGCCAGACCAGAACATCTTCCTTTGGGAGCACTGCCAAAACAAAGCAAGTTCATTTCCACAGGGGACACATAACCCACAACAACTGGAAGAAGCCTCATGTTCTCAGGGGGGATTTGAATCACCCTAAAATCTGCTGCAGTCAGCCCAGCAGGGCACACTCCCAGAGTGCACTGATAACTATGTGATGCAGTCAGTCAAGGAGCTGACGCTCAGCAGGGCCTCATACCTACAAATGAGGGAGAACTGGTTGAGAGCATGGAGGCTGAAGTCACCATGAGGCAGAGAAGTGTAGGAAAGAAAAAAGAAAAAAGCCTTTGCCCTCTTCAGGCACCTGCTTAGAATAACAACCTGCAATACGGCCCTGGAAGAGTCCAGGAACGCAGGCTGTTTCTCAAAGATCACCTCCTCTCAGCTCAATGATTGTCCAGCCCAGCAAGCAGGAAATCAAGGCATGATGGCAGGAGACATGCATGGTTGAACAAACTGAAACAAAAAATGGAAACAGCAGCAGGTGACCCTGTCAACTTGGAGAATAGAAGGCTCAGTGGGATCTTATCCACTGGATATGTGGACATCCACTGTGGGATCTTATCCACTGGATATGTGGATAAATTTCTCAAGGGAGGGAGGGAGCAGGGTGCCAAAAACATGGAGCATGACTTTTCTCAGTGGTGCCCATTAACAGAAGAGGTAGTGGGCACAAAGTGAAATGCAGAGAATTCCATTTAAACATAAGAAATTCATCCTTTGAGTGTGGTCAAACACCAGAATACGTTGTATGGAAAGATGGAGTTTGAATCCCTGCAGAGACTCCAAACCCAACTAGAGATGGCCTGAATGAGACACACACACTAAAATGCTCAGTATTTTTCAGAGCTTTCTCAGGAGGTGCAATAAGTTATAGCCAATCCAAAGGAACCACCATAACAGAGTCAGGCATTTGTTTCTCTGCTTCCTAAAAACAAGACTTCGTTTCCAAAGGCAACACCCTTCCCTCATTTTTCACAAGAGCAAGTTCTTCCTTCCCTATGTAACAAGCCCAACCATCTCAGCAATTGTATGGAAAGGGAGCTGTTCCTCCCCAAGAAACTTCTGCATCATAAAGACAGGGTGAGAAATTCTTATCCAAACAAAAATCTGAAAGGAGTAATTGCATCGCCCATCATCTCAGCACCAAACCTTAACGAGGGGTCTACTTCTCTTAGCTTTGTCGTCTTTGAAGAAAGAACCTGCTTCCACCAAAATCCCATAGCATCCCTGAGCAAACACAACTTCCTTGCCAGCAGCTGTACAAATCACCGCAAAGTTTAACTGCACACCTCACATTATGTATACACCAGAAGAAAAACAAAAACCACAATCAGGCCATATTTTTCTGCAGGCACGGTTATTAGAACAATCGTGCTTTGTTAACAGGCTTAGTCTGATCCAGGGAGGAATAAAAGATAACCAAACTTCCTGTTCTCCCAGGTTGTCAGCTCTTTTGCTGCTGAGCTTCCAGGCTACAGCTCAAGGCAGCCAATTTAACATCAGAACTTGTTACAACCTGAGATAAAATTACGAGGTCTTAGAAAGGGAATGATGTCTCTATCCAGCTCGATCCGATTGCTTGCTGTTGATCTGTCTGCTCTTGTTATCAATTTATCAGTTTTATTTGCATATTCGCACACTTACATTGGAGGCCTTTGTTGTGGAAACGCTCTACGTTCACAATCAGCCTTTTTCTGTCTGCCCTAATTGAGCGACATGTATTTTTGTGACCCACTGCACTCTGTAAAGGCGGCGCCCACTCACCAGTTTCTTGCCATCCGCCCAAAATTACAGCTCTATGGAGGAGCTGACAGAAAGGAAAACAGCTCTAAACGTACTCAACCACCTCTGCAGTGCCAGAGGCTTCACTCCATTGTCATGCAAACAAAAAACCTTCAGGAGCCAGAAATTATCTTCCCAGATCATTTTAAAAAAGCAATAATTCCCCATTTATAAATATTTCAGGGCATCATTTTTCCAGCAACATATAAGAATGTTTCAAGTAGTTGAAAAATACCCCTTTAAAGTCTTTAAAGGTCAAAAGCCCATCATAGCCATTGTGTTTGTCTTCTGTAATCTACACAGTAGTAACATTTCAACTCTATAGAACCGATTTTTCTTTGAGCACATTCTTGGTAAGATCATCTCATTAAACACACCATCTTTGGAAACCCACCTTTGGGAGATGGCCCCGTGCCCAACTGCTGACATATCCACGCTTCTCCTTTGAATTTAACCAGCTTCATTTTCTATCCCTAGTAGTATTCCACATCTGTTGAAATTTGAGTAGCTCATTACCAATCATTTCCTGTGCAAGTATTTACCAACTGGAGTTAAATCATTCTTCATCTGTTAAGGATGGAACCAAAACATTGCTGTGTTTTTTCCAGTTCCTCACTCACTCCTATAGCCCTTCCCGGAACCTCCAACCTTCTATAGTCTCCTGAACTGCTTTCCCTGGAGCAGTTACACTAATGCAAACAGAGAGACGTACATATTTTAACTGCATGACGATCTTTGATCGCACAGCTTCCTTTAGCCAAGCACTGCATTAGGAAGGGCTGTACGTGTGCAGCCCATTAACAAACATACTTTCCCAGCTTCAATCACTTTTTCCTTGTGTTTATGTTCTGGAAGCACACGGCCGGAACTACGGTTATTTCCTCCCAATTGTGTAGCTTCAAATTTCTGTTTGCAGTGCTGTGTTTTGCAAAGTAAGCCAGACTATTTTACAACAGCCATTGATTTATACTTCTACAAGCCGCCCTTCCTCTCCAGGTTGTTGGATTTTACCTCAAGTAACCCATCCACATACCTACCCACTTTAGCACACTGATACCAGGAGCTCGTCTGCGAACCCTCGGTGGTCTTCGCAACTGCAGTGTCAGCCAGCATCTCTAATTCATTCCATTCCTTATGTTTACTTTATATTATCTCAGGCTGTGGTTAAATACTGAAGATACTGAGGCTCTCAAGGGCAGCTATCTGGCCCTCCCCAAGAGCTCATCTGTCAGGAAGCCATAAATCATTGCACTGACAGCACCCTGCTTCCTAAAACAAGCAGGTTGCTATCTGCTGCCCCTACCCAGCATACATAGGATTTACACTCCTCCACAGCCTCTGAAGGGTCTGCTTCCAGAGCCACAACCTGTCTGGAACTATAACACTGACATCAAATGAATGGGGACACAAGGCAAAATTATTTCATTACCACTCTATCCTCAGCACTTTTTTTTTTGACTGCTTGTCGTCATGGCTTTGAGGAGGACATGCACAGTTAATTACAAAGCTGCACCAGAACCTATGGAGGTGAGGGACTGCAGTCCCCGGGATGGTGAAGTTACCTGTGGTTCAAGTTGTGCCACATCTCTGCAGGGTGAGCTGCACGCTTTTGTCAAAGCAGTTCTCAAGGAGATGATGTCCTTTCCCACCAGGACAAGCTGAAGCCACTGCAGCCAAACCACCCAGAGGGCAGGATGGCCAGAGTTTTTTCCTAGTCAGCCATATGAGCTTACAATAAAACAACAGAAACGAAGCCTTTTCTGACTGATGCACACCAGCCATTCCCACAGCAGGGCAGGACACTGCAGCCTTTGCAGCTCCAGATTTCCAGCACCGCAGTTTCAAGATTTTCACACAGTCACATGGAAACCTTGCAATCTTTGGGTTGTCAAAAACCCAGATTTCCACTTCACGACAATAAGCACTGAACCATTCTTATGGGTTATTGCCATAGTGCTTCTCAGTAAACACCGACTGCAGAGGATTTACATGTATTTAAACATGTATTCAAATATTATTCTTTCTTCCTCCCCCCTTCCCTCTCCCCATGTGGAAAGAATTATTTTGCAAGGCAAATGACAACCATTTGACTCATACAAAACAACATGAAACCAAGACTGTCAGTAGATTTATACCACATCCTTTAGGGTTTTCGTTCAGTTTCTCATAGTGAAACATCTCATGGCTTTCATAATTTTCAACAGATAACTTGAAATTGCCCATACCACAAACACAGCAGTGGAGTTTCCAATAATGCTTAACTGATTTTTTTTTTTCCTGTGCTCTGAAGAAACAAAGACCTCATCACATGCAACAATAAAATACACTATTTTTCATGTATTTGACCATTTTTTAGATATTTTTCCTCCTCAAAGCAGCGTGTTACGCAAAAATCAGTGTGCGAGATGATGTAGCACCCTAATCACAGAGAGATGTGGTTGACGTGAGCCTGGATGTATTTCTGGAACAATATTAAACTTTAATCTCATTCTATGAGGTCACAGTTTCCCAAACAAATAAATGGACTGCCGCTTTTGTGTGTCCTCGCCACCTTCTTTTTTTTTTTTTTAAACTATAATTTTTATTTAAATAAGACACAGGAACTTCTATACCGAAAAAATACAAAACAAAAGCCACACATTTCCTTGTGTAAAGCAATATTGTGTGATAATTTGAATACTGTTCAGCACAGTGGCTAGAAATAACAGTACAACTATGTACAAAACTTTAAACAATATTTGACAAATTTCTACAGCTGGATGTAGAATACAATAGAGATAAACAACTGCTGGGAAATTTACATGGCAAAGCATTAGCTTTAACGCATTTGGTTCAAAACCTTCAAATCTGCTAAGAACAAATGTGCAATTCAATTAATATTTAGTTTCTCATGGAAAAAAAAAATAAAAGTACACAATGGCATTGCAGTTATTGTACAGAGTTCACCACTGATCTAAAAACAACTCATCGTATCCCCCGGTAATCTCACACCAACAACCGAGACTATGATTTCTTATCTGGACATAACAGAGCAAAAAAAGGTCATCGTACTGCAATGTTAATCTAGAAGGAAAAATATCAAAAGGAATCGATACTTACATCGTGAGTATTTCCTCCCCTTTATCTTCAATCTATAAAATATATAGTGTTTTCACCTAGGCCTGAGATTAGTAGGGTTAAAGATGGCTGTTGTGTTTCAAGCAGGTTTTTCACGTGAAAATGGTTAGAGACAGACCTCCTCATGTTTTCTGCAGGGGAGCCAAAAACCAGTTACTGTTTTATAGGCTGCAAATTCCACCTTGTAAGGCAGTATTAACAAAACCTCGGTAATAAAAAGAAACCACGCTTTATCTCCAAAGCAAGCATGTACTTAGTGAGCAGTTATTGGTTGTTCACTCTCACCCCCCTCCATTCTCATCTCCAAAAGTGGGAAAGAAATAAAAGAATAATGGAGCAAATTTAAATGCTCGGTAGCTGCAGGCTACTAATCTCTTCAATTCCTGGAAAAGGTGAGCTTTATTCTCTTAGGAGCAGACAGCATAAATGTAATTCCACTGAGCTGAAAGCAATGGAGCAAGAACATCAAGTTTATTTTGCCCCTGGGGTCCCTCTTTGTATCACAGGAAATTATCTCTGAAAGCAGTGCTCTTCTTGTTCCAGTACAGCAGAAGAGCACCACTAACCCGCTCTTGCCATTTTGAGAAAGCGTCCAGCCTGCAAAACCAGGATCATCATCTTTTTATTATTACAATTCATACTTAAGGAGGGGGGAGAACACACTTTTACACATACAGCTTAAAGTAAGCAAAAGTTATGGGAGAAGCTTTGATTAAGTAACAAACTTAAAACTACTGTTTTCCCCATCCCTCTTAAAACACCCACTTGCTACTTGCGGACTTCAATCCAAACACAGTTACTCACTACATAAATTAAATGCTGCTCATCTAACACTGCTCGACAAAATCTGAAAACCTATTTCCAACCAGCAAATGAATGAGCATTTCCAAAAGAGAAACTAAACATTAATTTGACTTTTAGACGGTAACAGTAGCATTTCACATCCTTAACTGCCAACAAAAACATGAGAGGAAATCCCCATCACCCCGCCGTGAAACCTGAAGGAATTTCTGTCCTCAAACAAAAACATTCTTGTCTTTCAAAATCCTCTCACACACAACATGGAATGTTTCTCATGTACAGCCTAGTACTGAACACTTTATTTGCAACAGTTTAACAGTCATTAACCGAGCAACACCTGAAACCTTTAAATGCCACATTTTACATATATTGAAATGACAGTGAATGCAACAGTTGTTTTTTTGCTTGTAAGCACATGACAAAGTGATATTCATCACAGATTTGCTGGTTCTCCTCACGTTCACCCACGTCCAGGGTCACCATTCACCTGGAGCTGAATGCACTTATTCCAAGAAAGTGGAATGTAATGAGGAAATATTAATGCATAAAATAAGGAAAGGCAAAAGAGTGATGTTCCCTCTTTAGCTTTGTAGCTGTAAAATATTTAATATCCCAATATGATATACATTCCAAGTTACCTGAGTTTACACTTCGAGAGAAGTACCTGAAGCTAGGCCATAGGATGGGCACTGTGCAACTGCTGTGGCCATTTTTTTTTTTTTTTTTTTTTTTTTTTTTTTTTTTTTGCATTGTGTGTATTACAGAAGTTAGAAACATAAACACCTGGATCAATTGTAAACATAATCCTGAAGTACAGTATTTTCCATAGGACACAACACAGCAAGACATTTTCTATTCAGACAGGCAACTTTTTTTTCTTTTTTTTATATATATATAGAGCTTATTTATACTGTAGAATTTGAAACAGAACACAGGACACAGTACTAATCTGGTCAAACATACTATGAAATGCATAGTCTCCACTTAAAACGCTTAATGATATATGGATTCTGCAGGCATCACTGCTTTCTCACAAAAGATGCTGAATATGGATTCTGTCCCTGCCAAGAACAGCGTTGAGATATTTTTCAGAATGCTGCTAAGTACTGCATTTTGTTCTGAAAGGTTGCCACCTCATGCAGATGTATCTGAACTGAACTGTTACCTCCTCAATCCTTGCTTTGGGGCAGAGGCCTGCTCCACACCTCGGTCTAGATTAGCGCATAGCTCTGAGGAGAGGAATGCTCTTCAGTCTGAATTTCTTGCAGAAGAGGCTGCTGCTGCTGCTGGGATGGTTGCTGTACCAAGACCTCTGTAGAGTCCATTGTGCTGGTGTCATCTGACAGAGATGAGAAAGAGACCCGAGACGAAAGCTGCTCAACAGTCAGGCTGCTCAAAGCTGTGCTTTGACTGGAGTTTGGAGAGTTCTTCAGTGTCAGGTCTGAAGCGGGAAGTAGGGGGCCCAGAAGTTTCACAGGACAGAAAGCTGATCCGGTTGGGATGAAATTAACCTTGTTTTTGTCAGGACATGAAAAGAGAGGGGTTGAGACAGGCTGACGAGACCTACAACAAGAAAAGAGATTACATACTCGGCCAACTGAGAAGTTTATACGTTGTAAACTTTGTGGTTCTACAGGTTGCTAAAATGTGAATGACAAGGAATGGGATTAATTGGACAGAGGGGCAAACATCTTCCATATTGGTAGTCAGCTAACTGATCCACAGCATTAAAAACAGTGCCATCACAAAAATGACTTGATTGTTACTGGATAAACATGCACCTTTCCAGCGAGAAAAATCTGCAATACATACGCACGTGAAAAAATGCCATGGTAATTTAGAATGACACAAATTCCTCTTTAACGACAGCACTGCACAAACAACACGTGGTCACATCAAATCTTTGAGAGACTCCATTAATTTGACCTCTCCTTTCCCATATTCCATCATTTGCTCGGAGGCTTCCTCCACAACCTAGCATTGCTCCTTCACCATCCATTGGGCAATGAATGCTACTAGAGCAAGACCCATCCCCTCCTTCATTCTTTTCATCCACAGGAGCTAAGCACACAACCTCAACAGCATGTGTTTACTGCTGAGTCTAGGGAAAAAGACACGATGTCCAAGAGTTTAATGTCTGATTTCCTGCTCAACAGCAAAACTATTGAGCAAAGTTTAATGTCATTAAGTATACTACCATCTAAACACACTTTATATTATATAGATCTCATGCCATTTTATGCATTTTAAACACAAGCGTAGCCATAGGTTATACAGACGCGACCTTTGCTCAAAACTGATAAAGAATTCTGGCAAGGGGAGTTTGTGTGTCAAACCAGGAACATTTACAAAAGTTAGTACAAGCATATGAAGCGAGGTTTATAAATGCTTAGGAAATTAAATGTACCTTATCTTTTCCGTTTGGATTTTTGTTGCCTTTTATAAAAGCACAGAAAGAGTTCAAGCATAAAAGACTCCATTTCCTCTTCAAACCAACATGAACACTTCAACTTCTCTTCTGTACAAACTAAGAATAGTTTGCTCCTGAAAAGCTCATCAGCTGGAATAGTTTATTCATCTGCAGTTGGCTGGGCTCAGTAAACAGGTTTACTGCTTTGCAGATACCAGCTGATATAAAAGGCATTACTTACGACATTTCCTCAAAGACCTTCACTCGCTCACATCCCTCTGGGGGCTCTCGTTTGAACATGTAGCTGTTGTTTGGTTTGGGAGATGAGGCATACTTGGGCAACGGTGAGCTACTCCCACTGTCTGAAAATTTAAAGCAGTTATATTACTAGAGATTGAGAGTGTTTTCTTGATTAAGCTTGATTTCCAAACAAGATGCCTTTTTCACAGTTCAGCCACTATGCTGGTTTGCTTCTACCACAATGATTCCTTTATCGCAGGCAATTTCTAACACCCTTGCATAGCACATTTCTTCTGAATAAAAGCTTCAGTGCAGCAGTAATCACATAACACGTAACAGGAGGATATTTTTATCCAGAGCACCGCAACTGGCATGAAGAGTTGTGATCCTGGAATCAAATTGGCTCTAATTATGTATTTCAAAAAATATAGATCAACACAGTAATATGCATTACACATGCAGAAGAGTTATGAGTGGTAACGATAATGCCTTCTCATTGCATAAACAGTTACTGAAAACGTGTGCATAGAGCATCTGTCTTATTTTATAACAATTCTTGGCAGGTATGCTGACCACATTAGTTTCAATAATAGCTCAAAATTTGCAAACAAAACACATTTTTAATACAGATACTGGTATGTCATCATTATAATGTCCCACCTCATTTGCTCTACAGTTTAGTTCTCTTAGCATCCAAAATCAAGCCTCCACAATTCCACTCTCATCGTCACTAACTATTAGGACCTAGCTATTCTTAATGGCTGCAGCTGCCTTTGTGTTTTGCAGAGGGTTACTAGGCACACCTAGAACTAAAGACACATACGTCTAGGACATAGGACAGACTTCACAGCAGGCAGACTTTCACACTTCCTGGCAAGTCTGAGAAATAAGACTCAACTCTCGTGAAGTCAGAAGAACAACAGTTTGAAAAGTTCACCTTAAAGTGAACCACCTTTTCCTTCATCTTGACAACGTTGACACTGAATTCAAGAAGAAAAAGTAGATGCAAAAATAATTACTCACTGAAATTGACCCTTCTGCAGTGGCTTCTACTTTTTCCAAGAGCAAGAGGCCAACACAAGTGGCTCCCTGTTCTATCTTTGGGCTTACAATTTAAAAAAATGAAACAAAAAGGCAAGGTTAAGGAGGATTTAGCAACTTACAAGAAAAAGCAATGAAGAGAAATTGTAGCTCCTACTTTGGCTCCTTTCAAGTGTTTTCACCAGTCTGGTGTACCTTATTCTTTTTAACTCTGATATCTTTCCTTATTCTGTTGCTGTTCAAATGTGCCTTTTCAGCAACACTGGAAAACCAACCAAAGCTTCAAGCATTACAATCTGGGTTCACTGAAACATGTAAGTTTTTCTTAAGAATTTGCAGATGGTAACTACATAAACATTTGCATACATATGACTCAAATACAGAGGCTAATCATTAGAGGTTTTGAACCATCAGTGAGACACAAATCAGCTTCAATGTCACATACCCTATTTTACTGTCAAAGGTATGAGAAGATGGTCAAAATAGACCTTTGTATAGTGATTATTCTGCTCTTGCCTGCTGCATGGTGAATACAACTTCCATTTACAGAATTTTTGGTGTTAACTGTATGAAGGCAACAAGTCTAGAGACAATGCAGGTATTTGTCCTGCTGAGCACGTGATGGTCTTCTGGAATCTTTCCACTGTTGGCCCTCATAGCTCATTCCGAATACAGAAATCATTAACAGAACCCCGACAGTTTGTTTCCCCCTTCCAATATTTAAAATTGAAGATCCAAGTTTCTATTTAAAAACTCTGGGACATAAAATGAGCTTCTGTTCATTCTAGCGAATACTGGAAAACTGTGGAGGTACATCCAAGGAAAGAATTAAACTGAATTCAAAGTTAAGTCAGCTCTTGGAAGATTCAGAGTGTTGTCTAGCCAGTGCAGTTTTCAATAAATTTTGGTTTGTTTAGCCCTGTTTGGCAGAAACTTTCTACATAGAACATCTGTTAAACATGTAAAAAAAAAAAAAAAATCATATAATTTAACCAATCTGTTTCTCCCTTTGCCTCCTTGAGCTTTTAAAGCTTACTAAATGGTTAGCTTTTCACTTTGACCAAACACACACCACAATAGTATCTGAAAAGCACAGGAGGCTGACACGTATAAGCTCGCTGTTAGCTCTTCACTTAGAGTGTAATAATGGAAGGGTGCAGGTAATAAAGCCACCAGCTGTAGTGGTAAGAGGAAGTGTGAAGCTTAAGCCAGTCTCCAGCCATGTATCCTATCGGGTCTTAAGCAATAAATCATAACATCATTACTCATCTGCAGAGTCATTTAAGGGATATTCTCAAACAATGCTATTTATTTTTCATTTTTTATATGCTTTCTCAGAGGTTGCAATGCACGATCTGGCATCTGCACCTTCCAGCCTCCCACCGGTAGGGTGTGCTCTGGCATATTTCAACAAACTAATCACATTTCATTACCATTAGGATTGAAGATTAACAGCTGTAACCTTTAAAGTGAGCTTTGTTACCATAACCACACTGAAGACAATAGGGAGCCCTATTACGTAGAATTCCTGAACATATTTCAAACTGACATATTCTATAATCTAGAAAATGTTTAAATTCATAATTAGACACTGAAAAATAATATTGTAACAAAAGCATTCAACACCACTAACTTTAGCTTGCATATGTTATAACGGACAGACTGAAAACAGCTTGTAAAGAACTTTTTCTTTTCAGTGACATAACTTGGCCAGTGAACCTTGGGATTTGGTTTGATACATTCAAAAGGATTTTCCAGCTCAAAAACGCCTTTGTTTTTAAGGCTACCCAAAGACTTCTCATACAATTTTTATTTTAAAAAACTGAATGAATCAGACACCCAGAAGTTAGAAAATGAGATCCAGGTCAAGAGATAGCATCTTCATGAACAGATTACTTGTTACAGCTGCTAGCAACAGCAGGAATATTCAATCTACACAAAAGTACCAGAATAAAAATCCCTAGAAAGCAGGTTACACTATTTTCACATAAAACAAACAAACAAACAAACATCACTGAATCCTTATGCCTTTGGATGCCTTTGAATTTTACCTCTGTTACTAAATATGTGGGACATGTTAGTCTCATGAAGAAGGATATCATAAAACAGATCTAATGAAAGCAGTAGCTTTAATGGAGCAAGGCAGTCGTTTAGCTTGCAGTGACAGTATTTCACAATAAATCACAAAGCCTGGTGCCATGAAAATACACTCTCTCCCACCCTTCTCTCTCTGCTCCAATCTTTACCATTCGGTATCATTGCACTATTTGGAGATGTATTGTGACCCTTTTCTGAAATCTTTCACTTTCTTTTGAAAAATTCAATAGACTTAGCAGCTCCCTGCAGAAACTTAAACCAAACAGCTGATGCAGTCCAAAGAGCAGCTGTGAAGGCCTCAGGCCAAAGCACAGCTTTGCACAAGAAATAAAAGATGCTTTGGAAATGTAAAGCAGCGCTGTCTGTACAGAGTGCTGGCTCCTCTCACTGCTCCTGTGTCTCAGTCAAACTGCTAACCCTCATTCTCCACACAGAATCACACTCAGGAGCAAATTTTAAGCTGATAATCATATTTTAATGGAAAATTAAGTTATTCCACTAAGGAGAAAAATAAAATTCCATCTTGAGACAAGTAACAAAAAAAAAAAAATCTTAAGTTTAAAATGCCTAAATTCTGGTTATGTGTAGAAAAACATTTTTCAAAACTTAGCAGGTCTTGCAGCAAAGTTACATAAGTTATACTGCAGCACAACGGAATCTTTTAAGATGAGCACAAAAAAGTTTGTTTTGTAATGTAGTTAACATCAATAACAGATGTTAATAAAATCACTCTCAAAATCCTTTTCTTTCCTTACAATTTCTACCGGTATCACTCACTTCGCTATAATTTAACTCTTCTGAAGCTAACATTCTGACCAACCTGTGACATCAATGTTCTGAGAGTGAAGGGCACACTTCCTAACGATTGATGCTACTTTTACAACCTCTGAACAAAGTATTTGCTCCTGGCAAACTGCTATGTGTTTTTCTAGTTTCTATCTTGTCCTTAAAGAACAAAGTTGCAATGAGGAATTCAAGCTTCTATTTTGATAAGCAGGGTATCATAAAGCCTAAACTAATTTAAAAATATAATTAAGTTTAACTCTAGAAAGCTTCCTGTTTATCACCATCACCTATATACAAAGGCAGACTTTCGATACAGACCTAAAGCCAGTCTTAAGATTGAAACCACAAATACATATCTATCTACTCATTGTGAAGTTCAGCAATGGATTTTACTCCAGTGAACTGCTCAGATCATCACAGATGGAAGATAAAGACCCTGAAAATCATTGAGAAAATTAAGTGCAATATTTCAAATTATCTTCACTTGCTAGTGCTACTAAAAACCACTAAAAAACTACACTCACTGTGATAATTGCATACCAATCATTCAATTTTATCACTTTTTAAGATATGTATGTTTTAAGGATAGATACAACAAACTTACCTGTCAAGGCATTTCCCTGACTGCTTGTACTTTAGTGGATGTCTACATATGCATACTGTAAGAAAGGAAAGTAGCAAGGGGGAAAATAATATCCACAGTTGGTTTTGGAACATGACTACCTATCACTCTGTGTTGGGATAAGACCTTATGGTTAACTTACAGGAAGACCTCATTGTGGCCTTCCAGTACTTGAAGGGAGCATATAAACCGGAGGGAGAATTACTGCTTATGAGGGTAGATAGTGATAGGACAAGGGGGAATGGTTTCAAACTGAGAAAGGAGAGGTTTAGGTCAGATATTAGGAGGAAGTTCTTCACACAGAGGGAGGTGACACAGTGGAACAGGTTGCCCAAGGAGGCTGTGGATGCCCCATCCCTGGAGGCATTCAAGGCCAGGCTGGATGTGGCTCTGGGCAGCCTGGTCTGGTGGTTGGTGACCCTGCACATAGCAGGGGGTTGGAACTCGATGATCTTTGAGGTCCTTTTCATCCCAGGCCATTCTATGATCTATGATATAATTTCTTTTGCCCCAGTCTTACTCACTTCAGCTTATCACTTAGAATTAAGATTACTTTAAGGATGATCAAACAGAAAATAATTGCAGGAAGTGCTTAAATCTTAGCTTGTAACCTCAAAATACTGTTGCTTTCAGCTCATTAGTAAATCTATGCCAAATCAAAATCTTAGCTTTCATTTCCTGTGAACATACTGCTATTAGCTTGCACATCTCTCCCAAATGCATTTTTCCAAAATAAAGCTCATATTTACATTGATTAAAAGCTCAAGTCTAGACAACCAGAAACCCAAGAATCATTTCATTGTAAAAAGAATTGTTCAAAATCAATCTTTTTATGACGGTGCCTCATTTTCACACTGTCTTGTCTGTAAATTAACTCTGTTCTCAAACTCTGATTTACTCCCTCCATAAAACTACTTTTTTCAAACTTAGACAAAACACTGAATATTGACATATTAGCACACAAATTACACTGAATTTTCCTTCTGTTAGAACAACATATGCAGACAGATAATTACTCTCCATCAGATTTTTTTAAACTCAGATATGAGTTCCTCACCAAATAGCTTCAAATGGGATGCGACTTCAGAGGCAGAGTACTTATAAAGTAGTCCAAAAACTCACTGTTTTGATCAGTAAATAACTCACCCATGATGAATACACAGTCTATCACAAACCTTCTTGAAACCCTTTTGAAACAAACATGTTACACTCTGAATTCTTTGCATTCAAATCTTCATAAATGGGTAAAACTGTTTGCTGTGCTCCTCTGACGTATTTATGGAAGATGTTTGTGAAGCTTCACAAACAAGAGGGAAAAAGATATGTGAACAAACAAAACCAATTTTAAGATAAGTCCTCAATCCCTCCACAACAATCAAACAAAAACGAAAACTGATGTAATGAGTAAAATGAAGGTAACTGTAAAAGCAGGACATCACATGCCTCCCATAGGTAAAGGTGGGCCGTTCTACTCTCACCTTTATCACGGTCATAGAGTAAGTCTTCTGTTGAGCAAGGACTCCCATCCTGAGATTCAGGAGGGCAAAAGGGAGACACACATGGTGAATGGCTGCTGCAGCTGCTGCTGCGCTCCTGGACAGACGGAGTCTGAGTGTCAATGCTTCGTGTACTACTGCTACGATAGTGAGCAGGTAGCGGGGCCCTTCGACCATCAGGGATATCCAACGGCTGCAAGAGAAACAAGCAACTCAGATTTCTGAGAAAAGATCCAGCTAGTACTCGTAATTGAACTAAACAGGTGAAATCTAAATAGCTAATTTTTGAAACAACTTCTGGGGAAGAAAATAATGCAATACAAAATGCACAACATACATTAATTATGCTCAATGCTGGGACAATGCACAGATTTCCCAAGACAATGATATGCTCTTATGCAATGGAGTTAAATTAACAAAGAGGTGCACTTTGTTGTTGATCTACACTTGCCAGCATTTTTTTTTTTTTTTTTTAGCATTTTTTCTGATATTTTAGAAAGCAATCTCCTCCTCAAATCAATAGATCTCATTATACTAAAGAGAATAATTTTCAGTAACAGTTAGCACAGAGCATAAACAAGTACCATGACAGAGGTCACACCTGGATAAGAGATATTTCTAATACAATAGCATATTATTGGCCTAACAATGAACTGAATTACAATTACAAATGAAACCATCCAAGTTTGGTTGTAATTCTCTAGCACTCCTGTACTTTCCAACCTACACTTCTGTAGCTGGCTTACAACAAATTCAGAACTAAAAGAAAACATGTACAGGTTTATATAAGGTTCACAAGCTTGTTTCAAACTGAAGAGACAAGCACTGCTTTCTCATATCAGTTTAGTTGGCACCAGCCAGTTGATCTTGCACCCTACGCTGCAACATACAGCATAGATGTTTCTAGCTTTGCTTCAGTAAGGACCATTTCAAGCCACAGAGGAATGATCAAAAGTTCAAGATAGGAAATGTCAGGCCTCCTTCCTTCTCATTTCAAGTGAAGAATTGTGTTTCATTTTCCTCTTTTTTATATGTACCAAAATTAGAGCAGCCAATTCCAGAGCTTAAAATTCAACACAACGTGCTTTTGCTAATAAAGAGGATATGAAACAATATTCATCAGCAACAGCCTATGTAGAAAGCCATCAAATTATACAGAGGCAGGCCTAGCAGAGTTAGAAAATCCTTTCCTTCTTATAAGGCTTCTAGCTAATACCTTTTCACATTTCATTTAAAAGCCAAGCAATACATTATAAGGGGAATATTACAGTTGCTACATCAAATGCTCAAAAGTTTGGATAGAGCTGTTTCAACAGCTGAGCTCATGTTGTATATTACGACAGGACCACGTGTTGCTATTCCCATTGCCCCCAACAGGCCATGACTCATTCAATGCACAAGACAGACCTGAAGATAGACCTGTATTACTACACAGACAGAAGTAGAAAACAAGACTGAAGCTGTAGAAAGAAAATTAGTCTCGTAATTAACATAACAAAAAGAAAAGAACTGCCACACAGATCAGCTTTTTTTTTTTTTAATCTGCTTCTGACACAGAGATTCTACAAGAGGCCAAAGTTATCTGATCCAACTCTTCTCTTTTATCATATCTTTTCTGGAAGCCCAGTCTATACAGGACTGATTTACAAAAGTCTTCATCATTCACAGATGGAGAAGGAAACTGTGAGAGCCGCACTTTGAAGTCCTAAAACACATGCAGTATCCTGAGCTACCTGAAGAAGCACACTATGAAAGCCTGATGGATTTGTTTCTCCATCCATAAAAGGCAAATAATATCACCTTTCTTCTAACATAGGTATGATAAAAATAAAACAACATTTCAGAGACACTCTTAATATATAGTAAGAAAAAATCCATGAAGGAATTCAGATTTCTGGCTTCAAAGCAAGGTTTAGTAGTGAACATTATGACACACATCTAATGAGGAGGAAACACCAAACGGCTGCTCATGACATGCACATACCACAGAGCAGGTAAAGCAAGGATTCCAGGGAGAGAATAAAAACAGTAAGTAATCACATAATTAAAGACTTCAGGATAGCACAGATTTCCACACCTGAAGAAACACCATAGTCTTATGTAGTCAAGAAGCATATCCCAAATCGCTTATTTCAGCCTCTGCTGAATCAAAATTGAAGGCATAGAAAGTCATCTGCATTTTTCAATACGCCTCTAGAAATACATGCAAGTATACAAAGATACATATTTAATCACTCTTTAAAGTAAAATAACAGAAAAAGCCTGAAAATGCTTCAAAAATTACTGTGCTTCTGTATTTCTTTCCCTTAATACTGAGCCCAATTTTTTTTTTTGTACAAGACCATAAGCCTTTGTGAAAACATCAACTTGAAATACTCAATTTTTAAACATGATCAACATGAAAAAAGACTTCAGAACTTACTTTCCATGAGTTATGCCTAAACTATTTTTAAAAACCCAAGTCCTCACAATCTTAAAGCACAAGAAATAGGGTAACTATAATTGAGTACAGCTGCTACTAGTTGTCATAATTCCCAATGCATGGAAAATGGCTGAAAATGACAGAATTCTGTATACTTTTTTTTTTTCTTTCCTGCAGGAGGATTCAGTCATGTACTAATTCTATTCCAAAGGCATTCCAACAAAACATCCAACAACCACTATGAGACAGTATGTTCTTGGATATAGTCATAAACTGTCCTTATACCTCCCTGCAAAAGTACAGAAATGGTCTATTTGACAACATGCACTTCTTAATGCAATTAAAAATCACCAGATTTTTTCAGTATCAATCAAATTAAAACTGTCCTACAGAGTAGCATCAGGAATTCTACTATGACATAATATACCAACAGGAACCTTACAAATAATGTTTCTCAAATGCCTTACATCTATTTGAGAGGCGTTTTCTTCAGAGTAAAGCATTCAATGCTTTTAATTTAAAAACTATTCTCCAGATTGGAGCACAAAGGCAGAGATAGGAAATTGCTTCTGCCTTCTAGCATAAATACAGTCATCAATGCATTAGACAACATGAGAGTGCAAAAATCCATCACATCCTGAAAAGACTGTTCCTTACAAGGAGCATTCAGAAGAATAAAACCCAAAACTTTTCAGATGAAGGATGTGAAGATTAAGGTATAGACCCTGTGCAGCTGTTCAAATTAGAAAAACAATCAAAAACGATTATTACCGGACTGAATTTTCTGATAGGTACGTAAAAGCATTTTACTACCTATTTCCAGAAACAAAAGAAATTAAGCAAGATACTGTGGTGAGTTGGGGGGAACATCTTATTCAAAGTCTCCAACATTTGTGCTGCAGAAACACAACAGGGCAATGAATAAAGGCCAGACAACTTCAGAGAAAGCTGATTCTCTTGTACAATTTGTAGTGGGCACAGAGACAACTACAATTTCCTGGAAAGCTGGTCACCAAATTATAAACCAGGAAGGAAAATATATCCAGAATCTTTAAATAAAGGCATTAGAAGATGAAATGACATTTTTAAGTAAACCTGAGGACAAAAATACTATTAAAAAGGGACTCCAAACTAAATGCCAACTTTAACTGTTTTTATGAAATAAAAATGAGAACGCCTTCAGCCAGCTAAGCAAGAGAGATGATCTGAAAAAATATACACACACGTGGCCAAACCAAAAAGGAAGAAATGCTTGAAATGCTTTGACCACATATCACTAAACTTCACAGTCAATTAGATTATTAGAAGAAAGACCTAATGACGTTACTGTACCATCCATTATCTTTATGAAGCATGTAAAAATAACAAGGCTAATCACTCCACAATTACCCTTCCACAAAGTAAAATTCCTATTATTAAAATACCATGGGTGGAAAAAAAAAAAAAGTGAAGAAGGTTTCCAAAGAATTCAGTTAGCAAAATCAGCAAAAGATAGAAATACATTCCAAATCAATTCATACATTTTTAAGAAGTAGGACAGCTAAAATTCAAGTCAGCAAAAGGGAAAATAAAGTATGTAATATCCTACCCCCAAAATCAAAAAAGTATAAAAATAAATCAAATTTATTTGTGTATCTGAAGACTAAAGAAGAAAGTGTGAATGTGAGAGGAAAGTTCTGCTGGTTTCCAATTTCAACTGGCAGCTAATTTAAAATGTAATTCAAACATCCATAAAACCAGATCTACTTTAACCATAAGCTTACTTCTGTTCCATGCATCACCTATTTCAAGGTGATAAACCCAGAAACAGTTTGTTCAAAAATTCACAAGTTTATACTGAAGATATGAAACAGTAACGGCAAAAAGAAGTCAAGAACACTAAACTATAATTTTTAAGAGTTGACCAACTAAAATGCATTTTGTTTTACTTAAGATATTCCAAACATGCTTATTTAAAGGAAACTGATGAGATCAGAAAGCTATTAACATACGGCTAAATTTGAATACAACTTAAGATAGTAAACTGCATGTAAAAAAAATGAAGGTAACTACTCTTCTCTATGACATGAATTTAGATTCACAATACGCTTCAAGAGATTTAAGCAGCTGGATTGATTAACACGAAGTTTTAAAGATGCACTTGCTGAAACTAGGAAGTAAATTTAGAAGCAGATTAGAAGAAACCAGTTGAGAATTTAGATGCCCACCAATATCAAGAGCAAGCTCATAATGAAGTTTGTCCTTCATGTATAGAATCATAGAATCACCAAGGTTGGAAAAGACCTAAAAGATCACCCAGTCCAACCGTTCACCTATTCCCAATAGCTCCTACTAAACCATGTCCCTCAACACAACATCCAGCTTTCCTTGAACACCCCCAGGGTGGGTGATTCCACCACCTCCCTGGGCAGTCCATTCCAGGACTCACCCAAGGCAACCACTTACCTTTGACTGTTACATCTTTTTTTAAAATAGAACATTACAACCAGAAGGAAAGACAGAAAATTGAAAGAAAAACAAATTGTTTCACTAGCAGTGAAACTAATGAAGTTTGGATTCCTATGGTTTATCTTTTGTTCAGTAATTTCTAACCTTTAACCCAGCCAACCAACACCCCTGGCTAAAAAGAAGCTAAACTGTTGCAGTTGGGGAAAGTTCACCAGCGCTAAGATTTAGTAAATCACTTTTATTATGATCTTCCATAAGTAAACTGTGAGATGTAATAAGCTCTAAGACAGTGCTAGGAGTCCCATTTTAGGTCCCACCAGAAGAGATCTGACAGAAATTAGCAGTTATATAACAGGAAACAACCCTTTGCCCACAAAGATGGACTTCAAGGGAAACGCCTAATTTATGACTTTCTTTTGTGTCTGAAGATTCTCCCCAGCTAGATGTTTAGATGACGAGTTCACTATTGCCTTGGTTGTGTAAACTGCTGAACATATCTGGCCTCAGTCCAACAATGCACTTAGGAATGTGCCTGTTTGACTGGGTCAGAGCCAGTACATTCAGTAACTTATAAGATTGGGTCCTGCATCTGAAGTAATGAGCTGTTAAAGCCTAAGGACAGCACTTACAAAGATGATTTGTCTGATAAATAAATTAAACCTCCTTCAATCACAAGACATCACAACTCTGGCCATATCAATATCAATAGTGGCAATACAATATACTTTCTTATACTCTTTGGAGCTAACAGAGTTTATTGATTTGGACTTTTGGGGTTTTTCTGTTTGTTTTTGTCTCTACTCCCCTTCTTACAACACAGATTCTTATAAAGGGATGAGACAGCTTTGGGAAAGGCAATCTAGCATGAAACATTTTACTACTGAGGTATTTAATTCAAAACACAGCTAATTCTCTGGAGAAGCCAAGAATATTCCAAAGCTTTTTATTTATTTATTTTTAAACTTTACTGCCATAGTGAAGAAACACAAACATCAGATTTTTGAATCCTATATCTCTGATTAAAGTCCTATAGCTTGATTTGTGCACTGAAGTGCTATTAGAAGACCATTCACAAGTAAAAAAATTAGATAATTAGAAGAAACAGCGGTTGATCCCACAGCAGAGAATATTCATTGGCTATTTAGGAAAGGGTGGCTGCAAAGCATTTCACATTTTAAGTGTTATTTAAGCACTCTAGTACTCTTCAATGAGAATTCCAACACTCCAGATCTCTCATATGTACAAGCTCAGGAGCCTAGCTTATATTTCCTATACAGAGATCCCCCATTACAGATCAGTGTTTTAAGGAAGTTAAACAGTTCAAATTCAGTTTAGTTTATGGAAGAAATGCATTAAAACCAAGAAGCTCAACAGAGCACAGGAAACTTAAGTCTCACCTAAGAAAAAGCACGTAAAATAAAGCAAATAAATTGATCTCCCAGTTTCTACTTACTCACTACGGTAAGCTGAATATTTAAGTGCATACATTTCTCATAAAAACTTACAGGTTCTCTAAAGAAAGGGCATTCTAAATAAAATGTTTGACTAAAAGGCCTTTAAAAATAAACTGAAGAACAAGCAGTCCTAAAATACTGAAACAATTTTTTTTTTTTTAACAGTCTGAGGAAAATTATTATTAATTTCTGCTATGAGGGAGTTTGCTCATGTATTTGTAAGTCACAAAGAAAAAGCCACTATAGACACATTAATAAGCTTACCTTGGATATCTCTTCTTTTCCACTATTTTCCTTAATGAATACTTTTTCCAGTTCAGGGCTTATTCCTTCTACATTACATGGCACACGTGAAACAGTTGATTTTGGCACTGAAATGTTTGACAGTGGCATAGGGACTGATCTGGAAATAGAAGCCTAGAAGGTAGAGAGCCACATGATTTGAAGTTGGAAAACAGAATAAAACTGAAGTATGAGATCAGCACTAAAGAACCTTAAGATGGTGAACTAAGAAACTGTATTCATTTTGCCATCTAGAAGACCATCTTTACTTGGCACGTTTAACTAAAAAGAAGCGTTTGCGTAAATCAAAGGCCAACTAAAATCACCTCTTCTTGACTCACAAGAGTTCTGTAATAAAAACATTCTACTACCTCATTTGTCAGTAGGCAGGCAGGTATACGCTCTTTCCAGATGTACTGACTACAGAATACACACTAGGGGATGCGGTGCATGCGGTGGGCTGACGTGGATGGTTTAACAGTGATCCAAAAGGCATTTCGCAACATTCCTGAAGCTTAACCACTCAAATGAAATATCTACTTAATGCACTTCTAACCTCTTTTGGTTGGTTTATGTTAAAGAAAAATAAGGCATTCATTCTAAACCCTTAATTTCAGTAGCTTCTAACATTTCAGAACTTTGTGTCAAAAATCTCAAGAGAAAACATTTGGAGTTTAAGAATCAAGCACGTAAAAAAAATACTAATATGGTTTTCAGAAAAAAAAAAGTGAGTGGAACTCTGTTACTAGAAGGATCCATTCACAAGAGCACGTGTCTTGCATAGTCCACTCTGAACATTTTAGCTTGGCAGCAGCTGCACCTACACTAACACTCATAAATTCCAAGTATATATTTTCCTGCTGTTCACAGAATCACAGGATAAGATAAAATGTAAAACATACCAGTGTACTTCTCTGAGAGATTACTGAATGAGACTCTGAGTAACCTGATGTAGCTGTCCCTGTTCACTGCAGGGGAGCCAGATTCGATCGCCTTTAAAGGTCCCTTCCAACTCAAATGTTTGTCATTTCATGATTCAGTGAATCAGCCAGTTGGGGGGAGGGGCTGTTGTTTTCTGGTTGTTGCTTCATTTCATTTTCTGTTTTGTTTGCTGTTTTTTGTTGCTTTGTTTTTTGTTTGAGCATTAAGAAACACTGCCTGCAGAATAGCATCCCTTGGAGGTCCCAGGAAAACTGAAAACTTCACTGGCCTTGTTAAACACATTCTTGAGAATCCAAAACATTGCATGAGTGAGTTCCCAGTGCTAAAGAACGTTACATCAAGCATACACCTTAGGTGGGTTTCAGTTTGTGACAGACTGCTTTTACTATAAGCAGTGGCATAGGTACATGCAACAGCTTACATTGAGATCGAAAGTAAAATCCTTTTCTATTAAAAAAATGCAGCAAAGCTTTTGATATAGAGACATAAATGTTTCAGGAAGAACATCAATTTCTTACATCACAAGACCAGATCTTAACCACTAGACTTTATCCAAGCAGAAGGAACATAAAGGAATCAGCCAACATGAATAAATAGCCATCATGGCACAACTCCTTTTAAAAACACTATTTTAAAAAGCTGTCAGGAAATACAACTACAGTGCAAACGTTTCAGGAGATCAAATAGCTGCCTCTTAGCAATATGGAGACCAAATTAAGGATCCACTGTAGGCGAAATTTAATCAGGACTCAAACACTCACACTGTCAAATGAGAAAAGATAACTGCATTTTACAGGTATCTTAAGGGTTCACAAAGTCACTAACAGAATCTCGCCTGAGCTTTAGAACCAGTTTCAGTTTCAGTTCCACTGGCAGTTTGTGACACTTACAGAACACTGTGTGAGGCATCTTTCATTGCACCCTGCTAAGAATCAGGCTCACACTTGGGTAATTTGCCCAGGCAGTTGCTCAAAGCTATTACTCAGAGCATCAGCATATTTCTTAATATGAGAAAGACACTCTCAGAATACAGGCAAGCTTTTGTAACTGATACACGAAAAGATCTAAAAATCAAAGCTGTCTTAGCCAGGCTAATACTAAAACAATTAACTCTATTAAGATTTGCATACATTTTCAAATCATTTTAGATAAGTAATAACAACACAGAAGATGTCAGACTAGGAGCCTGAGCTTTACTTTCCAGAGAATTTAAGGGATTACAGTCCTATTCCTGATTCACCAAGAAGTGTTTCCTCAGGTATACGCAGCCTGAGAGAGATCAGAGGATAAATTAGAAAGAAAGAGAAAGGAGAGCTGGTGTAATAAGCTCATTGCTGGAGAAGAATTCATCATACTGCCCACTGACTGTCATTGCATTGCTCACTGATATAAAACATGAGAACGCTTCAACATAATCTGGACATGATGGAAGCTCTCAACACATACTGTAACATAGCAATGTTGTTCTACCTCATGTAAGGCACTGCTACCACAAAGAATTATGTGAAGGTTCTCATCCTAGAGCACAGAATCTTTTATTGACAATGATCCTAGACTACCATAACAACCAAAAGGTACGTCATAGGCAAAGTTATGAAGATGATTCATACCCTGTAGTGTAAAAGATAAACAGCCCTCTATTTCAAGGATGGGATAACTGGTAAGCATCATTGATTTCAAACAAAATTAAATTTGAGGTGAATTATCGTCATCCTTTTAGAAAGCAGACAGGACAGTATTCTTTTTTAACTTGTCAATCACAGGGAATCATTGCTTCTCTGGCCACAAGTTAACCAATAAGCAAATTACCAGAAAAACTCCCAAAATGGACAAGGAAATGAGATCTTTCTTTAAATACTGGATAAAGCAATGCTCCAGTCTTCTACTGATGAATACATGATAAGGCGAATTATAAGCCTTATATTTGTTTGCAACAAATCCATTCATTTCAGAGAAGCAGAAAACTGGGTTCTGTAATCTCAATGCAAATACCTTCTAAGAAGTCCCGTTCAAAGTTCTGTCTGCTGCTCAAAGACTTACCAATTGTTGAGCTGTCAATCCAGACTGCTTACTTTTGGTACATTTTATTTATTTACTCATAAAATGAGCTCAGATGAAATTGGGTTGTGTAGCTGATAAGCAAAAACCCTCCAGAGGAGCAGAGACCTTTGAAAGCGTACCACGAAAATTAGTCTTAGAAACATGTATTCCCGGAAAGATAGTCTTATCTGGCCACTCACAGAATTTTTACAGCATCTTTATTTTAGTTTATATCCTGCTGCAACCCTTCTTTCTTTTATTATATGATGGTTATCAGATAAAATTCAGTGTAGATGCAATGGTATCAGGTTGCTAAGCATTTCAGTGTACCACATAAGGAAGCAAACAGAAGAAAGACGGGAAGAAAGAGCAAGCTATTCAACCAACACTGATAAACCAGGAGGCTGTTAATATAAGCAGCTGTCTACTTACCTGAGTCTGACTGATTGCTATGTGGTTGCCATGGAGAGGTGACTGACGTTCTTTCTCTTTACCATGACGACTGCTCTGCTTACTGCGCTGAAGCTGCTGTCTCAATTTGGCAATCTGCTGGAAAGAAGTTCAGGTGAAGTGAGTTAATGAGTTATCAAAAGAAGATCTGTTTATCTTTCTTTATGAAGTGAATCACAGATGTTTTTAAAGTCTTCTTTAGAGAATTTTACAAGCATAGTGGATTGCCTACCTTTGAGGTATGAACATTAACTGCCTACTAGACACTTTCTCCAAGGTAACTGCCCTAGTCACCAACATGCTTATGCAAGCAGATTCAGTTTACTAATAAACTTCCTCATTTACAAGGAAATACTGTAATAACTGATGCAAAGTATCCCTAGTAACAATTTAAAACAATATCTGGCCTAGAACTAGCTTAAACTGAGAGACTGTGAAGCCTACAGTCGAATTTATTTGACCTTGAGCCAAAGCAAAGTTTTCCAATAATTCATAATTAAAACAAAAGAACCTCTACAAACGACTGTCAATCAGTATGTATTGCTTCATCTTGGAGAGCTTAATATATTTAATTATATTTCCCTGCAGGCTACATTATCACAGATTTCTTCAAGTAGACAGAATTATCTTTCCTGATGTCTGTTGCAAAGATGTGTAAGCGAACAACATATATTTTAAAGGTCAAATGCAACTACAACCATTATTCACTTGACCTGCTCCTTAATAGAAATCAAAGCACTTAATCCAGGAATTTTTTCACTTACTACTCCTGAATAGTTTCTACATGAAAGAGAATTTAACTCTGTCAGCATTGTTTGAGAAACTTAGATGATATGCAAATTTAGGCAACAGGTACAGACACTTCCTTAAACCAGGGTACTTCTTTTTTTTTCCTTCACGCTCACTCTTTCACAATCAGCATGCTGGCATAAAAGGCAATGCATGCAAGTCCCCACTTATTTCAAACACAGCTAGAGATACAATTGAAAAATCTGAAGTAAGGAGATATGAGCGCACATGGAATTCATCAGCTGGAAAATATCCCCTGAGTTGAGACTACTTCAAGTGCATTCACTCTGCAGTCAAGTCCAAGTAGTTAAATATATCCCTAATGTCCTTGCAAAAAAGCAGTACTGTGGTAAAGAAACACTTCATACCACTTTTCAGCATCAAGAGTTGACGGTGCTCAGTAAAGGCTTTGATGGAGCTTGACTATAAGCTTTGGAATTTTCTTGGTTTTGTTTCTAACATCACTCACACAACAGATCTGCCTTAAATGTTTCACATCAAGTCTTGCCACACTTCATAATCCATATTCGAAGAACTGCTACTCAGAAATGTTTGGCTACTCCTAATCTTCAATAACAGAAACGGGTTGATTTCCAAATGGGTTTTGGAGAATACATTAAGATAGTCTGAACACAACCAAGTTTTTAACAAAAATGTGCTAAAGAATGAGAAATCTCTTGAGCTAAGTGCCACTCAGGCACTACGAAACTTCGAATGAATTTGAAGATACCTCAACTCCACAGAAAAAAAGTCCTGAACTACTTGATTCTCCACGTAAGAGTAACATTAAATAGAAAACCCAGCTTAACAGAGAGATGAAGAAAGTAACCAGTTTGTTAAGGGAACACAAAAGTATATCTACTACAACATAGATCAAAAATGCTGGAGAAGTGGGTGTGTAGGGAAGTGATAATCTTTAAAAAGCAGAACAAGAAAGAAATGAAGCCCAGACTAGAAGACAGCCATGGACTGAAATGGATGGTTACAAGAATATCCAAAAAGCAAGGACACAAGTCAGGGAAAACGCTGCTTTAATTTCTGTTGCCTTTGCTCTGGGCTTCTTCCTACTGAAACAGTTAATTACCCTACATTTTATTTAAATGAAATTTAGCTTTCTGAGTTTTCCTCAGAAGCATGCTATAAAAAAAGATTTTAAAAAATTCACCTCTGAGCTCTGTCTCAGATTCTAGTTGCAAGCAGCTCAGAAGTCTATAAGAAAACACAGCCACGCTGTAGGATTTACACAGCAAGAGCACTCTAATGGGCTAATACCAAAGTATGAAGCTATGATCTTCTGAAAGGAATCATGGACATCTAGATGGAAAGTTTTCTCAGCCACTTCCAGAGTATGTGTATTTTGGCATTCGATATACATAACAATGTACATAACAATAACAAACAAAATGTTTCTTAGGTCACTGGGGAAAAAGAGAAAGATGAAAACTTGAAGAATCTGACTTTTCTGTCTGGAATCGCAATGTGGCCATTTAAACCAAATACAAAATGCAGTGAATAAACAGACATACTTTCTCTGATCATATCCCTAGCCCTGAATTTGATGAACCCTAATTTCCCGAGAACCCTGTCTTTCTCTGATACAGTAGTTAACATCAGACAAAAGAATGAGAAAGTAAGAATGAGCACATAAAAAGCAACCTGCCATTTCTTATTCATCCTCTAGACATGGGAGACAGGCTTGCCAGCACAGGCTACCTGAATTCATAACAGCCATAGTAGGCAGTCAGCAGTGCCAACTACGTGGGCAGAAGAATCCTCCAAACCAAATGGCACTCCATCTCTTCACTGGGAGTACACAGTGAATCTACAACTTGCCAAAACTAATCTTGAAATCTCAATTGCTTTTTTTCTTCTACAAAATCATCTTTTTATTGTTAAGTGTCTTTCTTCTTTACCAAACTTGAAGAAAACCACTCCTTTTAAGAGGAAGAGGTAGCTGTGCTAACTTCCAAGAACCTTAATTAACTAGAAAGCCAGAAGTCTTCTTCCTAAGCAGCAGAAAAGCATCATTAGATCAAACATCAATCAAAATAAACTCCAGATACGTAAGTGATATACTAATCCAAGAAAAGCAGATAAAAATCATTTTACGTATGCTTTTTAACTCTTCAATGCTTTGGAAGAAAAAGCAAAACATTCACCTGGGAGCCTTACCCTGATAATGCACCTACTTCTTGAAAAAGCCTTTTTTTTGGTGAAGCTTGGGCAAACTGAAAGTTTTGCTAATGTTTGAGATAGATGTTTGGAACTGGCAGCCTGTTATGGTTTAACCCAGCAGATACCTGCGCACCACATAGTCCCTTCTCTCACTTCTCCCACTTCCCAGTGGAAGTCAGCTGTCCTAACTTAGTTCCCTGGTAGTTCCTTGGGCCCTTTACAACACTGCTTAGCAGCAATTATAAACACTGGTGTATTATCAACATTGCTTTTCTCCAAGAACCAAACCGTAACACCATACCAGACACCTTGAAGAAAACAATTCCATCCCAGGTGAAACTAAGACACAGCTACATTTGCTAGTATCAGTATCTTTCTTTAACAGAATCTGTTGTGATAGAACAAGAAGAAATGGTTTCAAATTAAAAAGAGAGAAGATTTAGACTGCATATAAAGTCCTTTACAATAACAGTAGCAAGGCACTGGAACAGGTTGCCCAGAGATGGATGCCTCACCCCTGGAGACATTCGAGGTCAAATGGACCAGGCTCTGAGCAACCTGATCTAGCTGTAGGAGTCCCTGCTCCCCTGCAGAGGAGTTTGACTACACAACTTTAAAGATCCTTCCAACTCAAGCAGTTCTATGATTCTATGATTCTCTACTGAACGTTAGATCTGAATAGAACTGTCTCAGAGAACTTCTGCTTCCAGAAAATGCAGATTGACAGGTCACAAAGAAACTAGTATCGAACAAAAACTCTTAACGCACAGCATGCAGGCATTAAGTAGTTTGGTGTAGGAAGGTGAAAGACTTGCATGTCCTTGCAAGTATCTCACATAGACAGAGAATGCTTGGACAGATAGGACAGTATCAGGACTTACGGGCGAGGGGAAAGAAAAAATAAGGGGTAAAAATAGAAACCAAACAACAGAAAGATAGAACAGACAAAGAACAGGAAAGTAACTGAGGAAAAAGTAATAGTAGACTAGAATTGGCTAAAAAACGTATGCAGAATGACACTGGGTCTACGAATGTGGAAATGGCAACAAAAGTGTTGAAAAGCTGGAGACAGAGAAAGGAAAACAGAAGGGAAAGACCCAGAAGCTGAAAGAGATGAGGGCAAGTTTTAGCGTGAACACCTCTTGCAAAATTTGAATAGAAACAGTTTATTTCCACACACCTTTCCACCTCCCCCCCCCCGTTTTCTTTAATGTGCTCTATCAGAAAGGAATCACGAAACTCACCAGCTACATTTCTTGTCATTCTTTTGTGATCAGCTCATAGAGGATGGCAACTTTGCAAAACGGATCACTGCAATCAAATGGCAGAGATTGCCTACACACTGAATGTTTCCCTACCACTGATAGTCAGAGCCCAGGTGGTGGAGAAAAGCTGCTTGCTGCAAAACTTGATACAAAACCACCAGATGATGAAGAACATTCTCTCAGTAGAAGTGAGAGTGTTATCCTAGAAACACAGATGTTATTCTTGCCTTTGGTTCAATTCCTGTGTGCTGATAGCTAATGTTTAAGACAAAACTTCTCAGACACAAGACTCCTTCTGTATAACTCCTAGGCACTTAATTTGTGGTTCTGAGTATCTGCTCATAGCTGCAAAATGAAGGCACCCAGGCACTTGGAACGCCCATGTATTAATAAATCAGATAAGATGGGTTTCATTAACAGGTGCTCAATGTGACAGGAATGGACAACCCTCACCTTTCCTTGGCACAGGTGCTTTTGTTTAAAAACAAGGATATTGTTACCACTGAAATGCAAAATTACTGCAAAATTACTCTTTATTCATTTGAGGAATCAAACTTCTCACTGCTTTTGACAACTATTCTTCTAACCAATAGCTGTGAGAAAAAGGACTACTGCCAATAACAGCCTCTCCTTAGACAACCTATACATTTGTCCTCATTTTTGAATGTCTTATTCAAAACAAGGAGCCAGAAAAAGGACTCAAAAAAACATGGCTTTTTCTCAACTCTCCATCACATGAAAATAAGCTGCAAAATTTTTTTGAAGAGAAAGATGTAGCTCTGGAAGAGAGGCTGAACCCTTCCTGACACAGACAGGAGGCTGACTGCAGACTAAGTATTTGGCACTGGCCAAAGCTAGAATTGCATGAACTTGAGACAGACTGCAGTTCACTGGTACATAAGACTGACACAGGGCATATTCAACTGTGCTGAAAAACCATTTTCCTGTACCTAATTTCTCATTATGCAAATCCACTTCTGTTGGGTTCTATCTTCCTTCTATTGCAGTTTACAATGGAACACATATGACTGAAGAGCATTTCAACTATGTGTCAACACTTACCTTACTATTTCATTTGTGAAACTGGCATCCTCTCCATCCTCACTGTTAAGCCCAACCAAAATTTCTAAACAAGAATATAGCAGCATAGAGTCTTAAGCTTTGTCTCTCTCAGTGCTAGAGAACAGAAAACTCATGAAGGTAACTGAACAAAAACAACAGCAACAAGCTGCTTTCTCAGTACTCACTCTGGCCACTCTCTGCAGCCAACACCATGCAGTAGAAAGGGAGGAAATCCAACATGCATAAAACAACAATCAGTTCTAAAACACTTCTAAGTAGGGAGGTAAAACCTGTTTCAAGAGCAACAGAGGGGAGGGAAAGGGTGCAGTTTCCTGGACTCCAGATAGGGATTAAAAATTATGTCTTGGCCATATCAAGACGGCAAAGTCTGCACTGTGCAAGAATTCTCACCTCTTTTAGTTGATCAGCACTTCCCCATGATGCTGAGCGCTGATGTGATCGCTTTTCTGCTCCTTCTTCAGCCCAACAGCTCGGTGTCTGGAAGAGAAAAAAATAAATATATACGTGTATAGTGAATTCCCAAGGTTACAAAAAAATTTGTCACAAATTATTGGTTTAACCTGTCTGTAAAGTTAGAGTCCAAGCATTGTAAATTAAAAAAAAAAAATAATAATAATTAAGAATCTAATATGAAGCAGTAATATTATCATTGAAGAAAAAATTGTGTTGATGATTCAGTTTAAGGCTTTGTAAATTTGTGCTTACAAAAGATGAAGACAATGAACATTACTAAAGAAGAAATCAGCTGTCTGACAACTACAAAAACAATCTGACTATTCCTATCTTTGCTTCAGCATACATTTTGGTTTGTTTTTTTTTTTTTTTTTTTTTTTTATCCAGTGAACAGGTAGAAAACCACAATATAGAAGAAATATATTAAGAAATCAGAGACCAAAAGCCAGTATTCACTTCTCCCACGTGTGTTCCTTAGTCATATAATCCCACGTGTGTTCCTGGGCCATATAATCAATTTATTCCTTTTAACTCTGACTCAGTATGTCTTTTATTATTTTTGACAATGACCTAACAAGCAGAAAAATAGATTTCTTCCAGCTTTGTCTGCAAGCCCAGAAGGCTGCTAACATAGTCCTTGAATTTAGGAGCTATAAATGCAGAACTCAAAAACTGAGAAGGTGCTAGAAGCCAGCTCTGCACCTCCTAGGTTTATTCACCACAGGAGTATTACAAAACTGTGGATATCCACCAGCATTTTCAAACAAAAAGAATCACTGGCTGGCAGAGGGGAAATGACACTTAAAATTCATAGATTTGGGGCTAAAAGTCAGGGCTACATACACTCAGAAATTCATAAACTGCAAGATATAAAACCATACCACTGAAAACTATGAAAACTCATCAAAGGTGGTTTTTATGGCCACAAGATCAATCAGAGTGACCTCAGAGGACCACTGGCGACACTTGCATGGGGGAGCTGGGACTCCACTCAAGCAGGTCAGACTGCTTCAGGGATCCATCTCCCCACATGCCTTCCCTTTAGCCTTCCCCCATCTATGCATGGAAAACCAAATCCTTCACAGCTTTTCTCACTCTTGCTTCCTGTCTGGGACTTAGAACCTTCTGAAGCACCCACACAGAGGTTGCTAATAAAAATAAAAATCTGCTAATAAAGAGCTGACATGGCCTTGAAGAGTACCACAATAAGCAGTGCCTAGAGCCCCTCACTCTTCCTACTCTGAGAAGGGGCAAAAGCAGTTCCCTGGCGCCCAGAGAATGGAACTGCTCGTTAAATCCTGTATCTTAGTTTCAGGTTGTAGGCTACACTGTTAGAATCAGAGAGCTGCTACAGTATTATATGGCCTACAGCCTGGCACCAGTGCCAATATTTATTACGGTAACAGGCACATTGTGCACGTAAGCCCACATATCCCATTTCTGTTTTCTGCCAGCCCTGATTTTTTGCTGTGTGTTCTCAGGAAAGAAAACAAGTCTTTATAAAAGTCAGACTTCTGTGTATTTATTATGAGTCTGCGTGGGGATCTGAGAAAGAAGCCTTAATGTCGTTATGAAAAAAACAGTCAACGAGTGAAGGGCTTTAAATAGATGATTTAGCTATCATGAAAATACAAGTCACTCAGCCAGGCAAATCCACAACTCAGATGCCACCTGGTGAGACTGTATACAACTATATAGGGCCAGACAACACGCACCCCAAGGTACTGTGGGAGCTGGCTGATATGGTCACCAAGCCACACTCCACCATACCTGAAAAGTCAGACGGAGAGCCGAGACTGGAAAAAGGGAAACATCACTCCCATTTTTATGAAAAGGGAGAAAGAAAGACCCAAGGAATTACAGTGAGCCTTATGTCTGTGTCTGGAAAGATCATGGAACACATCCTCCTAGAAGCTACATTAAGGCACATGTGAGACAAGAGGTGAATGTGAGACAGCCAGCATGAATTCACTAAGGGCTCACCAATCCAGAGGCCTTCTATGATGGAGTGATGGCATCAGCGGACAATGGAATGGCAACCTGAAATCATCTACTTAGATTTGTGCAAGGCATTTGACATGGTCCCACACCACATCCTTATTTCTGAATTGGAAAGATATGGATTTGAAAGGCAGACTACTCAATGGGTAAAATGGTTGGAAGGTCACAGCTGTTGTGCTTGACAGCTCTACATCCGTGTGGAGGCTGGTCACAAGAAGTGCTCCTCAGGGGGTCCATTGTATTACTGGTTCTGTTCAGTACCTTTATCAATAATGGAGACAGAAAGAATCAAGTGTAGCCCCAGCAACAACATCAGTCCCAAGCAGTGCAGTTGATACAAAAGAAGAAAGGGATGATATCCACTGAGATCTGGACAAGTCTGAGAAGTAGGCACTCCCCTACTCAATGCGATTCAACAAGGCCAAGCACGAGGTGTGGCACTTGGGTCACAGCAATCCCAGATGTGTACAGACTGGGAGAACTCCCTGAGAGGAGCTCTGCAGAGAACATGAGGTTCTGGTGGATGAAAAGCTTGACATGAGCCACCAGTATGCACTTAGAATACAGAAGACCAACTATATCCTAGGCGGCCCCAAAACAGGAGCAGCTAACAGAGCAAGAGCAGTAATTTTACTCCTTACCCTGAGCTCACAAGGCCACACATGGAATACTGCTTACAGATATAATCTGATAGTGATAGGATAAAAAAGAAAGGCTTTAAACTAAAAGAAGAGAGATTCATATCAGATTTTTGGGAAAAATTTTTCACTCGGAGGTGAGGCACTGGAACAGGTTGTTCAGAGAAGCTGTGACTGCCCCATCCCTGAAGGCATTCAAAGCCAGAGATACCGGGGGTTCTGGGAAGGCTAATCTATTGGACAGCAACCCTAACTATGGCAGGTGAGTCCACCTTCAAAGCCATTCTAAGATTCTATAAACTCTTTTTTTTTCCTAGAAGTGCCCAGTTCCATGTAAGTGTTACCTACATTTACTTGTTCTGTATTTTAATGGAACTTCTAACCGTGGGCTTTCAAAATAGCTGTATTCAGTTTTGGGCCTCTCACTATGAGACAGACATCAAAGCCCTGGAGCATACCCAAATAAGGGCAACAAAACTGCAAAAGGTTTGAACATAAGTCTTCAGAGAAGAGGATAAGAAAACTGTGATTGTTTAGTCTGGAGAAAAGGAGGCTCTGGGGAGAACTTGTCACTCTCCACAACTGCCTGAAAGGATGTCATAGCGAGGTGGGTTTGTCAGACTCTTCTCCCAGGCAAACTAGTGATAGGAGATCTACTGGCCTTTAGTTGTGGCAGGGGAGGTTCAATTTGGATATCAGAAAAAACTGCTTCTCAGGAAGAGTGACAAGGCAATGGAATAGGCTGCTCAGGGAGGTGGAAGAATCACCATCCCTGGAAGTTTTCAAGAAACATGTAGATATGGCACTGACAGACATGGGTTCAGCAGGCATGGTGGTGATGGGTTGATGGTCAGACTAAATGGTCTTAGAGCTCTTTTCCAGCCTTAATGATTCCATGAAATTAACATTCCAGTGATGCTTTCTGAACATCACATTACTCCACAGTTTGATGAATAACTCCAAAACAAAGTGCTTAAATATTTTCCTTTAGGGCAGGAGGACATGGCAGGCATCACTACAAGCTCATAGCCTTTCAACAACAGCATAATAAATAGAATAGAAAAGACAATGAGTATCTAAAAAGTCTGAGTTACTCAAACAGAAATAGACAGAACAAACCAAGGAATGTAGTGAGAGCTTGCTTTTTTTTTAAGCATAGATATTGATCCAAATAGGAAAAACAAGAACTAGTAGCAGCATTTCGAAGAATTTCATCAACAGTACTGGTACTGCTAGAAAAGACAGAGATGAATACCTGCATTGCAGTTGACTTAATGAGATCAGAATAACAAATATGTAAAATTCATTCAATCAGCACTAGATTTTGTATGTCCTCAAACTATGCTTTGACACTCTTCCAGGTTAATATTATCCCTGGAGTCAAGGATTACACATTTGCTTTCAACCTCTGGTAAATTGAGGCAAGTCACAACCTTTCAAAATATACGTATGAATACCAGGATAGAGATAGATCATGTCCATCACTTCTCTTTGCAGAATTATAAAACAGTATGATACTCTCATATCATACTGTAAACTCAGGCAGTATTGTACTAATGTGCTATTTATTATCAGCTGGAAAGAAAGAGTTAAAAATAAACCTAAGCAGTTGCTAGAGTATCACAGCAAGCTGGACTCTTCTTTAAAAGCTATACATTTCTGCTTCTACCATAACCACACTAAATGAAGAAAAACATGGGCTTTATAATCCCAAATCCTTATATTCAAGCAAAACTTCTCAAAAAAAGATTCATATTCTAATACAACAGAAATAAGAACAAGTGGTACTGCACCCCTGACAAAGCCACATTTTGTGAAAGTTGTTTTCCCATCTTTATTTACAGCTTCTACACAACAATCTTATTCACATAAGTCTTCATCTGAAGCCACTGCAAAGTGCACTCCTCACATGTTAGACACTTTTTCAAAATGGTATCTGAAGACAAATTTCTGCATCACAGAAAGCAAAATCAGAGTTAGCTGCTTCATCTCAAGTCAGAAACAAAGTAACAGAGGTCACCAGTACTGCCTGTGAAGCTGGCAACGCCACTTCAAAGCTGAAACAAATTTATTGTACTAAGCATGAGCGAACCAGGATATTTCCTACAATTTTATGAGAAGAAACTAAGGTTCAAAACATTTTAGGATGAGAACCTGGAAAGGCTTAAATAATGCATGACTCAACTTCAAGAGGAGCATGGCTGATATTTTGAAATGCGAAGGTCCTGATCTCAGCTGACACAAAGCATTTGCCCAGGACAGGGTGAGCTGCAAACACCACATCTGGTTGCTCTTCTCAGTTTTAACGTAAATCACAATTACCACTGTTCTAACTCATCCAGCCTTGCAGAGATTAGCATTTCTTCCAAAGCCTTCAGTAATTCTGCCTTGCTTTTCCATCTATATCAGAGATATACATCTACATACATTTTATTTCATTCAGATTGGAACAACGTACCAACCTACCTAAATATAAGACTGAAATAAACATCTCACACTTTATAGCCAGCCCTTCACTCTAATTACAATATCTAGCTTGCATCCCAGAAGAACTAGTTTTGTGGGATAGGTGCAAAGATTAAGAACATGAGTCTGTTTTACTATGGAGTTGGTAATGTTTCTGAAGAACTTTTTTATTTAAAAAAATGCAACAACAGCTCTAGACAGTCTGATCAGCCTTCACATGTTTCTAGAGCATTCAAATGACCTTCAGAAATTGACAACAAGAAATGCCCTAAGGAGTTAGAAACTGACTTGATTATAGGTGACTCCTCTTAAACATCTGAGAGGTTAAGTCAGAATAGTAAACTTGTAGTTGTACAGCATGCACCTTTCTCCTTGATACCTCACTCAAAAGTTAAAAAAAAAAAAAAAAAAAAAAAATCCTGTTAACTAATATTCCATTTAAAAAGCTTCAATCTCCTTGTTTATTATGTCAGTTTTTAAGCAACAGAATTAAATCTACTCAAAAGGGAAAAAAACATCACACAGGTGGTTAAGGAAAAGTATTGAATCTACATGGAAGTAGAAAAAATATTTTAGCCAAGCATTTCAGCTTAACTCTGCATTATTCTTTAGATTAGAGAACAGCTCAACAAAAATCCTGAAATGCATTTTGCAAACTCTCTTCTTTGCTGTTTGTATAATACACAGTTGCCATATACAATGAAAAAAGGCATATCCAAGCATCTTGGAATCCAGTTAAAATGGTGGAGGAATCACTGATTCAAATACCACTTGGACATTTGGTTGGTTTGTTTGGTTGGTTTTTTTTTTTGTTTGTTTGTTTTTGTTGTTGTTGTTATTCAGATCAAGAAAGATTAGATAAATTAATTTTAACTGGCAATATATGATGCTGATGTCATTGAAAATGTTTTTATCCCAAATCTCTCTTTTTCATTTTATAAAAAATGCTTTCAACGATTTAGCTACTGCCAAGTAATTACATTAATAAACTATGATGATTATCCAACTGTTTCTGATGATTCTGAGGTTAGGCATAACCATTTCAACATAGAATTATTGCTCAAAGCTGGCAGAAATTGTTACGTGTATAGCACAAAGAAGTATACAAAATTGCTCAGTCAGTGTTTCCAACCAGACAGAAGAAACACAGAAGGAAGCCAGTTGAATTTTAAATTCTCTTAATTGAAAACTCAAACTTTACTGAAAAGGAGAGGGAGGCAGGAAAGCAGAGGAATTTGGGAAGGGTACACAAGGATATATAAGGTATGTCAGTGTGTATAATAACACAGTATAGCAGTAAGTTTACCTCCATTTCTGAAATATCTGAAACTGTACTAAACAAAATATTTATCTTTCATTACCCAAAACACGCCGCTCCTTGAAGATCAGCTAGCTGCATGCATATGCACAAACACCTACACAAATGCATGAAGAGCTGAGATGCAGAATTTGTTATCGCCATACGTGAAGCTGTCAGATATTTTTCCAAAAGCAAATGAAACAGCTTCACTCCTCTTCACTGCTTTCACTCAAAACACTTAATGAACTATAGTTACTATTCTCCAAAAAGGAACAGAAATGAAAACAAAACACAGAGCTCTATTTCTCTGTTTAAGTAATAAGATGTTACTGAAAACTTTTTATAATACTGATTTAATTTTAAAGAGAGACATTTTATTCATTAGCACTGTGCAGATTCAAAGAACTTATAGTAAGACTCACCTAACCAACAATGACCAGAATACCACCTTTTTATTATTATGATTTTTTACTACATCAATTCTAAGGAATAATCACCATCTTCATCAGAACTGCACAAAATCTAGATCTAAAAATTAATGAAACATTAGGGAAAATAAGTACCCTTGAATGAGAAATCATTATTCCACCTACAACCTAAGTTGTACTGGAAGTACTGATTCTGAGATCAGTAAAATGAGATAATTTATTTTCCAATAAAAACACATACAAAAAATTAATTTTATTGATTTTCATTATCTTTTTATCGTTTCTTACCATCCTCCACTCTGATAAACTACTAACTGTAATTATTTTCAGCTACTGAAAACCATATGGACTCCCTTGCTCTGAACTGTTTCTTATCCAAGAAACACAACGTGCTGAAAGTACCCGTGCTGGTACTCATGCAAAGAGCAGGGTGTTAATTTGTCATACATACATTCTATCAAGACCTAGGAACTCATCCTTGGTTCTTGAAACTAGATAGGCTTCAAACCACATAGCGTTCAGTCAAAAACAAAATCAAAACATAACTCAGTAGTTTCCTTTAAAAGCCTTCCCACTGAACATTTTACCTACAAAAGCTTGGAAGCTGCTGTGCCAATCTCTATGCTTATTCCATTTTGCATCTGTGCACTCCTCAGTAGTTAAATACACACTTTCCCAACCCAGCTTAAAAACTGCTAATTGCTTTGGTTTTATTTATGTATAATTTGAATAAGATGACACCCATACAAATCCAAACCAAGCAAATTTCCTCATGTTAATTCCTTTGAAGTAATCCTTCACCTTGTAGAAACCGTAGTACTGCCTTTCCTCTGTTTCAATATATTTGGGGGGCAAAATATTTTTTGACCCTCACTAAGCTTTGCTTCTGAAGGAGACCAAAGGTGGCAGCCAGTAGGTCGAATAACCTCAACATTTATTTTCAGCTTGCTAGGAAAGTAATTTTACTGCCAAATGCATGGAGCTCAAGTATTTTTAGAACAAGTTTATTTCTATTTTCTGTAAGTAGTGAAAAGGTTTGTTTGGAAAACCTTAAATATGCCAAATATTTCATTAATAAGAGTACTTGTAAGGTTTGATTTGGGTATACTAGCATGAAAGGGGATAAGAAATCTAGCAACTACAAAGCACGCTACAGAAATTTTCCTGGACAGAAACTATGGTTAAAAAAAGACCTTCAAGATACAGCATTGTGAAATTCAAGTACCTTATAAGCAAACCCAGAATTAACAGCTTTTTATTTAGATCCTTCATGACTGCGAAGATGGCTGCTTATTCTTCTCTGTTAAAAATGTCTGCTTGTTTTCAAGAGGAATGAGCAGAATTTGAACAAATGATTTTTTTTTAAGAGCCACACAACAGGTTTCTGTAAATCCTAAGCTTCTTTGAACAAATTTTACTCATTTGATACCCAAATTCATTAGACAGGACTTCTGGATCATATTAAAGCTACATACCAGTGAGGCTATTAGTTAGGCTAATAGCTCTCCACAGACTACACAGGTAACATCACATTTTGAGAACTCACACAGACTTTTTCCCCCTGAGCTTTCTGCCCGTATCCTTTCCCCATTAGAGGGCTTCTTGCATTGCATAACAGCACATTAAAAATATGTGAAAAATCATTTACACATTCTAACTGGTCAGTATTACATGGAAGACTAAAACCTAGAATAATTTAAAAGAGATGTTGCATTTGCAACAATGAAATGTTGCAGTGCAAGCAACAGAGCCAGCACAGGCAACAAATGTGTGGCAAATCACTGGAAACAGAAGATTAATGAAAAACTGTACATCTACAGGTGAAGTTATGACCACAAAATCTTTGATATTTTAAAGATATTATATGCATTGCTACAACATATGCTTCCATGAAGAAAAGTCTTAGTGATTTAACAGAGTTACATACAGAAGATAAGATGACAGGAAAATATTGATACTTCTATACAGGACACCACTGGTAACAATGGACCAGAATCACAGCACAGACAACTGGCATAACTGTGAGTACATGGCCCTTAAATTAGAAATATAATCAAAGACATAGTTCTTCCTATTTTTCATCAGTTTAGTTTAGAATAGTGAAATTGAGAAAACTTGCTTCGTACCCCAGCAATGCTATGAAAAAAATGCATGACTTCTTCATTACAGATTTGAGTTTTCAGAATTATTTTTTTAACTTGCTTGATGGTGACGAACATTCTGGACAACAAGGCCAATGTGACCAGAAGCTGGGCAAACAAGAATATTTAACTTTCAGCCAAAGAGTGATGGAACATTATAAATGCCACAGCAGCCCAACTGCTAGCAGATCCTATCAAGGACAGAGCCCTGAGAAGGATCCAGGAGTACTGGGACATAGAGAGCCTCAGTAGTTTTTCCCTTTCCTTTTCCTTCTTTCCTTTCCACATAGTTTGTGTAAGACTCACTCTGAAGTACAGCTTCAATAGGTAACTCTTCCCAACAGCACTGTCCACTAAATGCATAACACTATTAACCATCAGTTGTGTAGCATGTTACTGAACTCACATTGATAAGGACAACACTACTGAACCTTATTTAGAGGGCTTTATAATAAAATTAAGTGAATCTACACTCCTCTGGTATGAAATTGTGCTGAGATTCCAGATCAAGTGAAAAAAGCATTACCAGAAAGATATCAATTACATGAAACGTCTCCGCTGTGTTGCTGTATGTTTTTACCTGAGTAGATTTATCTTTCATACATGAAGGGTAGTGTACGTGCGGATCACGTGGCCACTGTCCTGTGAGGTAAGGTCCTGTAATTGTGTCCAAAGAAGAAGTTCGCCTTATGGTACCAGAAGTTCTGATTTGCTGGGATTTTGGCCTGTCCACTGTGGAAAACCAGAACAAAATTAACAAAGAAAGTCAGGCTACATTGGACATGAAATGTTAAAAGCTAGCTATGACAGACAATGGCAAGAACATATCAGAAGCATTTGTCTAAATGCTAAGCCAAGAAGAATGCCATTACATCAATGCAGATAACATCAGACAAAGGAGGAAAAAAATACAGAAGGTAAAGCTTAGTTACAAAAAACACCACCACGTGTTTGTACCAGCTAAGAACAAGTCTACCTGTACGATTCATTTTCACCAAAGAAAATAAACAAATGGTGGTGATGCAATTCAGGAAAGCCAGATGTCTTGAATAAGAAAGCATAACAAAGTATCAGTTCAGGCTTTTATTTATTCAAGTCAGCTTGCTTAGCTTCACTAACTCTAAAATACGAACCCTGACAAGAAGGATGATTCTCAAAAAACACACACCAGATTTCTTGTTTTCATGCACTGCATCCCATATTGTTTACAATATCTCAAACAGGCCTAAGCAAGCTAGAAGCCCGTGGTTGTATTTTGCCCTGACATCGCTCAGGTCAAAGCAGCTACTACGTTTGCCTTCACTCATCACGGTGCCTACAGTCTTGTATTCCTCTCCCTGTACACTTAGATCATGGAACACTTCTACATTTCATTTGTAAAGCAAAAAGTACAGTGATTCATGAGATCGTTCCTTCCCACGTCAGAATTTTATGGCAAGTTCTCTGGATCATCTTGTTTTGTCCTTTAGGCAAAATTACTTCATATACTCATTTTCTAGACTTTACATAAGCCAGTCTAAGCCCTACATTACAGCTACTGTCTATCTTGCCCACTCCCACCAAAGGAGGTTTGCAAGTGAAATTACTTTCAAAGCAGTCACATGCTATGCAATGATCTGACCCATCAAAATCCTGTTTGCTGCTCAAAACTTGACAACACTTGCTTGTACACTTTTTTGAGGTCAAGGATCTCCAAATGCATTTTCTCTTGTTAGACTGCCTAGGTGTCAAAAGGCAGACTCCATCACCAATGCTTTACATAGCATTAACACAATGATTAGGGTATGGTTTGCACTAATACAAGAAAGTATCAGCCCAAAAACACATGCAATCAGAGCATTAACTGAGGTCTATGCCTTGCCCTACAGCCAGAGGAAAGGCAACAGTAAACCTTACATTGGGAGCCCACAGAATTTCATTACAAAAGGAACAGAAAGTAGCATCACCAAAAGCTACCATATTTTTTTCCATGGCAACCTTGGAAGTGAATTGCAGGACACTTTGTAAAGCCCTAAAGCTAAGCAAATGAAAGTCCAAGTCTTTTAAGCACCTACTCAGTATTTATTGAATGACAGGAAATAAACTGAGGACACAGTTCCTCAGCTGCATAAACCAATAAAACAAAGCTACCACTAATGTAATGACAACTCAAGTGCTGTCTGCTCCTTCCATATACACCTTGGGATGGCACAAGGAGATGCATGAACCCATAGGACAGTGATAAACTGAGGTAAATACAAAGAAAATTAAAACCTATGCAAAAAAAGTAAAATACATAGTTTTCACCATTAGAGGAAGAGATGATAGAACACATGGGGCAGAAACAACCACAGGGGAGCCAGGAGGAACAACAGGGCTGCAGCAGTGCTGTGTTCTATTAACTGCCTTGAGCACTGAGAGAAGTTTGAGCAATATTCACAAGTTTCAAAAATTGCTCACATTTCAGACTATACCACATCTAACAGCACTCAGTGTATGAACGGATTTCACTACAATAGGAGGAAGTCAGAACAATTTTGTTTTCTTTTCCAGTGATGTGAGATGCTTCATCTCAAAAAGAGCTCTGCACTGCCTCCAGAACAAATAATCTTAGGAATACAGTACTTCAGTATTACATTACTTGAAAAAGTAAGCTATAAATAACAAAAGCAAGACATACGCTTGTAGGAAGGCAAAATACCTCATGCATTCTGTAAAATATGCCACAAGTTTTAATGGTATGTATTTAAGAGCTTTTGCTAGACCTTTCTTGCAATAAATGATTTTACATAAAATGACACAAGGGCCCACTTGAACACTACAGCTGGTAAAATTCTGAGTGATCATACCTCCCAGCAGGAATCAGCTAACACAAGCTGCGTGAAATTATGGCTCTGCATGCTGCATCGACAGCCAAAAGAATTCTAACTATATCACCTAGAACGACTGAAAAAAGGTTTTCACTTCTCTGCCAGCAAAATGTAACTCAGTACAACTAACACACGACAGTTCTTTCAAAAAGGATGTAGGGTTCAAATAAAACCGTCTGCCACTGCTCTAAAATGAAGAGTTTGCCTCCCTCCCCAATGCAGAGGCAGCTAACCTGCACATAATCTCAAGCCATGATCACAGCCTGTTTTGGCTTAAATAACATGCTCTGCCATGCACGCAATAAAGCAAATTACCTGCAGAAAAGGAGCAAGACTGAAAGCCAGCATCAGTACCATCCTGAAAACTGCTTCAGCTAAATCCAAAGCTCACTTATCAGCATCTTTTCTTCCCATGTCTTTCAGTATCTAGCAGACAGCTTCAAATTTGGCCAAAGCTCTTCCACTCACATTTTGGCATGGATATACCCAGCTCCAAAACACTAAAAATATCTTGAGAACTTCTCAGACGATAAATTCCTCTCAAGTAGAATGAAAAACATGAATTAAAAATAAAACTCATTCATCCCTAAAACCAGAAGTACTGTCACCTCATTACCAATGTCACCTGACTGCAAAAATCTTCCACCAAAAGGCTAATCTTTTATTCAAAGCTCATCGGTAACTTCAACGACCAGCCTAGTTACAATACCAAGAAATAACACTACAGATTTCCACAGTACAGATGTGACAGTTTCATGTTTTTTTTTTCCTCTTTGGTTTAGTTACTGATGCTCTACAGAACCTGCTGGTTCACCATCACAGAATCACAGAATTGTAGGGGTTGGAAGAGGCCTCCAGAGATCATCATCAAGACCAACCCCCCTGCCAAAGCAGGTTCCCTACACCAGGTTGCACAGGTAGGCATCCAGGCAGGTCTTGAACATCTCCAGAGAAGGAGACTCCACAACCCGCCTGTGCAGCCTGTTCCAGTGCTCCGTCACCCTCACCATAAAGAAGTTCTTGCACACATTTGTGAAATGAGCTATATTGGATTGCTTGGAACTTCAGGGCTACTAATGAAATGAGTTCCAAGTGTGAGACTCATTGGCAAAATTTTACCTAGGAAATCAATACTAACTTCCACAGAATTTTGTCCACATACACTCAACACATGAGGCCTGCAAGACTCTTGACTCACTTGGAGTGATGTGATGCACTTCTTTCAAAAGCCCCAAAGTTAAAGTACTATTAGTCTGGCTAGAAGGAGATGTTTACACCAGAAAACATAACACAAAGGAGAATGATCTGGGACATTCCTACTGAAGATGACAAGTTTACAGCAATTGGCAATATCAGTAATTCAGAAATGCCTGTGTTTGGCACTTTTTAAATAATGAAGTACGCAGGAACACAGCACAGGAATAGAAATTGTAACCTAGAAACGGAAATAGGAATGGTGACCCACACTAACTACTGAGAATGGCAGCCCAACACTCAGGTCATGTGATGACAGTAGCCACTATTACTCATGACTACTCAAAACATTTCTACTCTACATCCCCCTCTTCTGCTACACCTTTTCCACATTTTTTTTCTTCATTTATTTCAAACTGATCTATTGAGTAATACCGAAGTAGACTTTCAGATAGAAGAGGAGCAATGGCCTTTGAACATGCTGGTTAGGTTTTTTTCAGCTTGCTGTTTGGTTCTTTGAGTATATACTGATACCGTACTGACTCCTAACATACAATCAATGGCACTTCCCATTCTAATTATGCAGGTAGATAGGCAAACCAATGTGCATTTATTTTCAGAGTTTGTCTCTACTGGCATTGTGTGAGGGGAAAAGACAATAACAGGGATTAGGAAGCTGCTAAAAAAAAAAAAATTAAAAAAAAAAAACCACCATCATTTTATCTTCCTTCTCAGGAAGGCTTTTCTCTTGTAACTGGAGCCAAAAATCTCTCAAGAGGAAGATTAGTGGGAGATTTGGGGTACCCAGAAATTTTACTCCACAGGATAGATCTATAAGCTCCAAAGACATTTCCCAGTTGCCAATGACTGACAGACTTGTTCCTGAACAAATCTGCAGACTTGCTGACCTACGGTATTAGCAGCTCAGAGAGGTGCAGAACAACTATGGGCACGCTGTTTGCCACATGTGGTTCATTCAAAATAACCAGAAATAGGATTTTATATAGCAACTCAAAAAACACCCTAGTATGCAGCTGGAATGCATAAAATATGATTTTTGCATTATTACAGTATTCCTCTGTTTAATTTAAAATTGAACAGTTTGATCACTTTAAGTTTTTTTTAAACATTCAAAATGCACTACGGCGTTTTGCTTCTAAGGGAATATGACAAGAGTCATTTCAAGCTACTCTGATCCATTAGAAACAATACCATAATTTCAGCTCCCTTGTCTGTATTGCACACACCACATTGTATTTTTGATTTGACTGTTCTGAAGTTTCCATTTTTAGAAACCGAGACTAGATGACTAAAAACGAGTGGAGATGACATCATGAAATAACTGCTCTAAATAGGCAGATACAATTAACTCCAGTTTCTTCTCATCATTCAAACTGACCAAAAAAAGGAGGTACAGAACAGCATCACGACCTACCCCAGTCTCCAACAACCAAATTGAATGCAGTCCACAGGTCTCATACCTGCCATTCAAAATAATCCAGCAGCTCAAGGGCCAAGCTGACAGAGGAAGCTGTGACATGAAGTGTGAGCAAGTATGGCCATGTCAGACAGGAGGTCACAGAGATCCAGGTCCATGAGCAATGTGCTTTCTACATCATGGATTTTTCAGAAGATGTAAAAATTATGGAACCCTTCTTCCACATACAGCATTTCACAGCTTAGCAGCTAAGTCAACGTCTTTTGTGCATCACGAGGTTTAGGAGAATTCAAACTGAACTGCATGAAACAGCAAGTATATCAATATAAGAAGTAGCTTATAATGAAGAAACAAACAAAAATAGCTTGTCCTTTCAAAGGAAAATTATAGACAAACACCCACGGTAAGACTATTTGGAAACAACTATTTGAGTCATCTTCTACAGCCATGATGAAGGAGCCTAGCCAAGGTAATTCATGTTCTGATCAGCCACTGAATCCAACAGGTAGGTCAAAGCACCTCGCCATCACCAAGGCTTTATGCATGACACCTCAATACCATACAACTCCTTCCATGTTTGCACAGGAAAGCACAGTGCTGGGATGCAGTCTCTGCCTCATGTCCCTACTGCACCTACCTACAGGTCAAACAAAACATGACTTACATGTATTTTTCCTAAGTCAGATTCCGTTCAGAGCAAAACTACTTAAAAATCAATATTATCCCTAGAGATCAAGCATAGAAAGAAAGCTTGAATCTGAGTAAGAAGAGTAAACAAAGGAAGAAAGTTTTAGCCCTCTAAAGCCAAGTTATTCTCACAAAGATTAAACCTGCCATGTATAGGACCTCTAAAAACTGACTAAGCATTTAAGACCACAAAAGCCTGCTTTGTTCAACAGATGTAACCTATGCATTTGCATTCTAATAGGACACAGAAAAGTAAATTAAAACCCTTATTTTTATACGTTCCAGATTTTTAGAAAGCATTTTTAAGATTGTTTCAGATGTAAATAATACACAAAGACCTAAACTTACCTGATTTTATTAAATGATGCTATTTCAAACATATCCCTACTGTTGGAAGGGAAAGCAAAATTGAGTAGAGCTCAGTAGCTAAACACTAAGAAAGAACAAAACCATTAGCCACTGGTCACTTCTGCAGGTAAAGGGAGAATATTTTCTTCATTTTAGTTAATTTAGATCAGCTAATGATAAATGTATCCAATATTGAGAAGTAAACTGCTGGGAGCCAAAAAAAAAGAGCACTGAAGCTGTTATTCCTACTTCTGGTGTACTAAAAATTAAAATCTTGAATGAAATTATAAACATATGGCATTAATTCAGAAACTGAAGATAATACAACCCTTGTTGAATAAACTGGATTATTCTGAGGGGATTTTTTTTTTCCTAGTAGTTAATTTAATGACATGTTTTGGAAAGGTGAGGGTTTTGTACATGTTTAATTCCAATTTCTTTCAAAATGCAGCCAGACGTTATTCTGAGTTGAAAAAACAAACACTGTAAAAAGCTAAAAGGCATTTATCACCATTGTGATAAACCACAATGGAAATCCATGAAACTGTTATCACTTATCATCCTCATCACCATTGACCACAGGCAGAAAGCACTTTCCTAGCTAGAGATATTTATATTAAGCAAGAATAATATTTTCCTTTTAAAAAGTACTGAGAAATAGAAAAGTAAAACCAGACTAATGCATGGAGCTCCAAAACACTTGCAGCACCTCAGACAGTGTCTCAGCAGGTTGCTCACTCTGCAAGACTCAACCTGTGCCCAGTACTTCTTCAGTCGCTTCATGCTGGCAGCCAGAGATCCCACCATCACCCAACTCCACCCTCCAGCATTTTCCAACACCACAAAGGGGAAATCAAATGTTACCTCACATACATAAACACACATTTTAGACTTTCAAATCTCACATTTCTGTTATTCACGTTTCTGTTATTTTGATTCCCAAGGTCCTTCAACTTTTGCTGCCTAACCTGCGTGCTAATTAAATCTCTCAAAACTCATCTACGGTTTCATCACCCTAGCTCTGAAATTTGCCTAAGCAGATTAAGATCTATTTCCTGTGCAGAAAATAATTTCTCCTACAAAAACTACAGGGTGAGCACAACACAGTTTGGAAAAATCATTTTGCTTCTCACTACTTTTAGTGGAAAGTACAATACTTTCCACTATCCCTCGGAATTTGCTCTAATGTTGGACATAAAGCAGAATTCAGACCAGTAGATCTCAATAATTTACAACTGGACTTCATATTTTCCACAATTTAAAAATGCAACTATATATCGGCTCTTCTCACATCTATACAAATAATACCACTTCCTATTCAAATACACTGCTTTATAAAGTCACAGGTAAAATATAAAAGCCCGAGCAAGCTGTTCTAGAATGTTCTAAAAGCAACCACTTAATTGATTTGATTAAAACCCTATAACCTGCATCAAAACTGAGGCAATTTCTAATTCCAAATACACAGTTCCAATAAGCCAACTGTGGATCATCATCTCTTTTTTCTCTTGCTACAGAATAGCTTCAACTACAGTTTCCAGATTTGGTCTTTAAGTGCAGACACTAATTCTGTTTGGGTTTTAACTATCCTCAGTTAAGATTTTGATCAGCAAAGTGACGTGTTACCTCGAGTTCCTTCCTGTTTCTTTCAGGTTCTCCACAAACTCCTATCAGCATTTTTCATGGATGAATGTCCATGCCATCAGATCAGCTCCTCAACTTTTAGTGATGTTTTAAAGATTCCACTATGTTTAATATTTTTCATTAAATCAGATTCTCTCCACATTCAGAGCAACCACGTTCAGCGGGATTTATCAAACTATTTCCTTTGGTAATCTGAAACTTTACTCCAGCCTTATACATCATTTACTTTTTGCAGGATTTTGTTTTGCTGTATATGCATGTAAATTCGAACAACTGAAGAAGGTCTAGCAGTAAAAAACTAACATCTACAGTACAAACAGCACCAGTGCATCGGCTGCTTCTGTTCACCCATGTTCTGAGCTGTCAGACTCCATAAATACTATCTTAGAGGCTTTTGTTTTAATCATTCTTGGAAAAGCTCTCTCCACTTCCTCCGAATCTACATAAAACATAACAAAAACCACTAAATAAAACCACAAGACTACACAGAACAATCGTAATAGGCTAATTCCCTCCCTAGAAGTAATTACAGTAGATGTACACAACCATCTTAAAATGAGCATTACAAACAATCCAAGGACTGCATCCTTCAGTACACAACTTGGTTTGAAATTACAAATTCTTCTGTTTCTATAGTAATGCCCAAATCCACTTCTTCCATAACCTGGCAGTTTCCCAACTTCTGTGTAAACCAAAGTTTTATTCTGCATTCTTAAGCAGTTAGCTGATATTTTTAGAGTCTCTGTTCAAAGTCTGCTCCAGGACACTCAGTTTAAGTCTAGATTTAATCTTCAGTGAACGAACAAGTCAAGCTCCCCACTGCTCAAAAAACAAAAGTTATGATATCCTACATAACAGAAAGACTCTGGATGATATCTGACACGCTGGATACAAAGGTATACATTCAACACTGCAAAATCCAAAAGGCTGTGCAACATAATTCCCAGCACTTCAGACTCAAAAGAAAAAAAAAAAAAAAGAAAAAGAAAAAAAAAGAAAAACCATCAGCTGAGCTCTGCCATGATGCTTGGAAGCAGTGTGGCTGAGACTATGGCACATACCCACACAGCTCTTGCACAGTCACTCACTGGCACCTCGTCTTGGTGTCTGAATTCTGGCAACAAAGTGCAAGATGTTAAAGCAACATTTCTGATCCAGTATGGGTTATAAAATGGAAAGCAGTTGTACCACTGCCCCAGAACCTGTACGTTCACAGACTCAGGCATTTATGTCTGCACTCACACTACTCACAAACAGCCGTAACAGGTTTCAACGTCATATTTGGAAGCAAGGTTTGCAATTATGGGCAAGTTTCTGCAGACCAGCACTGAATCAACAGAGTTGACTAGGGACCACCTGCTGAACCAGAACCACCAAGCAAGAGCATGGTGTACTCCTGCTATCCCAAGCCTCACATGACAGATAAAGTCCATACTGTACTTTCTCATATCAAGTGCCATTGCCATATTATCAGGAAGACTCTGTTTATCTGCACAAGAACTACACAGCCACACACAACCCGATACACTCAAAATACCCTGTTGGTATTATCCTGAAAATGTGTCGGTACACTGTCCATGGACTAAGGCAAAATAATCTAATCATTTCTCAATGAAGTGGTTACCATGACTGAAAACAATTTCAAAAAACAGACTTATACTTACTTAAAATAAAGTGTTAAATCTATGTAGCTGGTGAAATGATTTTCAAGTTCATAGTAAGAATGCCAGCAACTTCATAATGATAAGCCAAGCAAGGAGTGTTACTACATGTTACTACATTCAGCAATATACCTACAATTAATCTCCTTACTCAATGCCTGGTGTGAGAATGTGGGAAAGAAAGATGAAGCCACCCTTGTTCAAACAGGTGACTTATAGAGTTCAAGGAACAGGACACCTGAAGTACAGTCTAAACTGGAACCATTGTAGAAGACAGTGAGGACAATCCTATGGTAGGCTTCAGATAAGTAGAAAATCATGACAGAACTGCTATCTTTACTGAGAAAAATAAAAAACACTCTTCCTAAAGAAGAAATAAGATGTGTAGTCTGGGCAAACCTAGTTTCAGGTTGTACAAAACAAACTGCGCATAAAAAACACTGCTGCTAATTATCTGTATTTGATTCAGAGAATAAATTCTATTTCAAATAGTTAGTCCTCAATTTAACAATAATAGTACTGAAAGCTAAACCTTTTAAACAATTATGTCACTGTTTATTTTTAGGGCACATGCAACACTAAATAAGATCTAACCAATACAATATTTAAGAAAAATCTGTCATTAAAGTTTCAAAACTCAAACTTGTAACAGTTTATGAGCTACTAGGAAGCACCTATTGCCTCCAAAGCAGCAATATCTGATATAAAAGCCACTTAAGAGATCTACTAACATAAAAAATGAAACTTAACTACAACCATCCTCCATCAAACCAAGACTAATAGGTTTGGTTAATCCCTATTTACAAATTGTGTGGAAAACAGCTAGTGCTGGAGTAAAGACACTTACATCTAGTTTTTTTCCATCCCAAGAAAGTTAATCTGCTTTTAAAATGTGACAATCAGTATTTTGGTAAGACTCGGTTGTGGCTAATAAGCAGCAGTGCTGATACCAATTGAGTAGGGCAGGTGAAGGTGGCATGCTGAGGATCAAATCTGAGAACAGGTTTCAAGATTGCCAAAAAAACACCAGTGCTTTCATATATTTCCAACTCCATTTTCACTGGACAAATACATTATCTGCAAATTTTCAAACTGAACGTACAGAGCTGCAATCAGACATTTAACCAAAAGACAAATTTGATTACGACTCTTTGTTAGACTTCTATAAGACCTATCTTAACAGAGAAAAATACTCCCCACTTTACAATCACCCCTTATTCATGTCACCACTAGGTGTGAATAACTACTTTCACATATGAAGCACAGGAAGAGTACTATTGTACTATTGGGTCAAGAATCCCTGGCAAGCACCTTGAGAACTCACGAAGAAATGCAACCACTTCCATCAAACCAGACTGTTGCATAAGCTTCACAAAAATATCAACTATCCCACTAGTTTTATGGATTTCTTACCTTTTTATTTAATGTCTTAATAGAATTTTTTTTTTTTTTTTTTTAAGTATTCTTTCTTGTATACATCAACTATGTATTTTATATACAGACCAGGACAATTCCTCCTCACTCACTGCAGCTCAATTAAGCCAAGAGTTTGGACCCTCATGGCATAAGAGAAAAGTTCTGATCTCAGCATTGTACTTGCGTAACAGGGAGAGAAGGAACAAACTCCCAAAAGAGCACGTATTTCAGTTTCAACCATGAACAAGTAATTCACGGATGGAACCCCAGCTTCAGAAAAGGAGACTGACTTGCTATTCAGAAGGATTAACATTATGTACTACCATGATACTTCATGCAATACCCATAATGCAGAAGTGTCAAACTGCGATACCTTCCAGTACCTGTTAGCCATTTTCAAGCTTGAAAATTCAATTCCTGATTCAAAAATAACACAACTGGTAAAATAAACCAAGCCAATGGTGAACTTCAGTCACGTCATGAAGGAAAAAAAGCACAATTGAAAACCAAACTAATTTTTAGGGAGAAGTATACAGCATATAAAGGATTATGTACATTCATGTTCCTTCACTGTAATCTCTCATGAAAATGCTGAGAAAAAGAAGGAAGGAATAATCTTGGGTCCGTGAGTTGCTGTGGATGTAGTATTTCTAATGATGAGATACAAATACTATTTTATAATACTTGCCTAAAAATGCCCTGGGCCATTGTTAGTGCACTATAGGATTACATTGGAGACAGTGTTGAAAGAAAGTAAACTTGATGCATTTAAATATTAACATTAAAATAAAATGATCATCATTAACAGAATTAACTATCTCAAGTCTAGAGGCCAATTTTCCAGTTATGTATCTTCACGACAGGGCCTGTTTTTCACCAAGAAAAGGTACTTTAAAAAAAATGCTACTCAACACATTAAACTCTAGTATATTCATTCTGTTGAATGTATGCTAAGTCCAGGGAAAACCAGCTATTGCATCAAGTGTTGACAATGCTTTTCTCTACATAGGACATGGCCAACTGGCTTCAATAAGATCTTTCATTTTTCACTATGAAGAAAAACTATAACCATCTTCTGATGAAAATAATTACTTGATCGATAAAGTACCATAAAAAAATTTAATATTAACCAACTGAAGCAAAAAGAAGCATATTTCATTTCCAATAAGTCTCACATTGTTACAGCTATTTCTTTCAAGTTTGAGCTGAACAAAGATTTCAAAATTACTGCATCAGTTACTTTTCTCTCCCATGACTATACCTGGAGTAACCGTATAAATTCTATTTCAAAGTAACTATCTCTCTGTTATCAATTTTAGCAGTACAGCAAAGCTCAACAACTCATCTGCAAGTCCATATTTAGCAAACACCAGTGACGTCCTCATGGTTCTACCATAGATTCTTCTGATCCACACTACCTGCCTTTTAAGATAGTCTCCATTTCCCCACTACCTTCCTGGGAAATAAAAGGACAAAAAATGGAAACAGTGATTTTCAGGAACCAAATTTTCCTATTAGCCACAGGTTTACTATGCTAATGGAAATTGCAGTTACAGGCACTAATATTTGCTTATTCCCAAAGAATAAGAATTAAGTGTCATATATATACGCCTCTTCAAAGTTCATTTGTGTGGGGGGAAAGTTGTTAATAAATAATGCCTTGCTACAGTAGCATGTAAGTTCAATGAAGAAAACACTTCCCCATTTTTTCCTTTCCTGCAGCTATCTTAACCTGAAACACAAACAGCTACTCTGTCTTATGCTCAAGGACATCTAATAACTATTCTTATTTGAAGTGATGATATTAGAACACGTAACAATAGAAGTCTTCAACTTTAAAACAACTGGTTTGAATTTAACTATTGTCTTCTATATCACCATCTTATATTCCAGCAAGAGTTATTTTGGGAAGCGAGCAGGCCAAATCTGGAGCAAAACTGATTTGGCCATTCAATTATGGGAACACTGCTATTATTCAGGCATCAGGAAATAGGAAGCATCACAAAAATTACTTCCTTACCTACATTTGTTAGAAATAAAGGAAAGATCATCTCGATCTCTAGTACAAATGCTTACGATGCCAAAACATTGGATGGCTTTAATCCAGGATATCAAAACAGCTCTGGCTTTTGAAGTCTGAATTTTTTTATTTTTAAACACTGACATCCCTTACAAGTCCACAGATCAGCAATACTGCCTGTCCTGTTCCTCACTCCAATAGTCTTACCTGCTAGCATAACAGCTGATCCACATACTTGTTACTAAGACCTGGGTTATGCAGTTGCTCTGCATATATATATATTTTTTAATGCTGACAACTGCTCAGGAGCTATTTTGATAAGTAAAAGATATTAGGAACCCTTAACAGCCAAAGTAATTAAAGTATTTTTCACACATTCTTAAAATTTACCTCTGCTTTTTTAAAAAATCTCCTACGGAAAAACAGTTTAGTATAAGCTTGTAAGCTGAGTACATTAAAGTATTTTGTGTCAGTATTTTTCTCATGTATCACCATGGTTACCACCAAATAAATCAAAGCATTTGATGAAAACAATATTGAGATCAAACCGTACAGAAATCGCTTATACATTCCTTGTACGTGAAACATCACATACCATGTAAAAGACAAACTACACAGGAAACACACTCCCTTAGATTTACACAAACTGCTTTCCATAACATCAGAACCTACAGATTTTATCCAGGTATGAAAACAGCTTGCAACTAGGACTACATGTATACAAGAAATACACTTTGTTTCATCATCTCAAAAAGGGTTTTTCTTTTTTTGCCTTATTATTGAGTTGTCCTTTGTCATAAAACATACAGCTTCATTCTTGTTGCTCTTACATTTACGCCACCAGATAAGTACATAGATTCCTTCTAAGGAAACCATACATTGTCATATTCAACCACTTTTTAAGTTGCCAGCTCTAAAATATGAATACAGGCTATAAATGTCTATGAGAAAGGAATAACAAGGTGGTTTTTTTTGTTGTTGTTTTTTTTAAAGGGAAGGAATAGACTCACACACAGCAGGTTTATCCTATGGCATTGTAAGTTTTTTGCCCTTTTTCCTGCTTCTTTAGCATCTTGCAATTAGCATATAGCATTCATGATTTCTCATCATTCATGAACAACACTAACCCAATACTGGCAGCAACCATTTCCTAAGAACTACAAAATCCTGACATTTGCTTAAAGAAAATACCTAATAAACACAATATTTTGCTACAGAACAAAAACATACATGGCATTTTAGGAAGGAAGAAAAGGGAGCACGACGATAGGAGCAGAGGCAGCATGCTGCTTTCATTCATGAAGTAGTAGTGATGTCAATGCCTGCAATGGAAGTTGCACTGACCTGTAGAGGCTCAAAGCTGGATTGTTTTCATAGATCATTTGCAAAAAAACCCACCAACCTCTGACAAATCACCAAAATATTTACAACAAAATAGGACATATCCAGTTCAAGACAGGCTGGCATGAGGTAGGGAAGGAGCAGGTGTCTTCAGAAGAGAAAAACATTTATCCATCAGAACCACAAGCTGCCTGCAGCACAAGCACGTTTGTGGAACAGTCTAAATCAGACTGCAGAGCCAAAGACAAACAGATCTCTCACACTGGTGAGAAAAACAACAGGATTATACCTACAGCCTATGCTTACACTGTACAGCAGTGGAAATGTTTTTAAAAATTGACAAAAAAAACCAAACAACCCTTAACCAAGTAGCTTCCCCAAGACCTGAACACTGATCACAACTATAAAAAGCTGGAGTAGCACATTGTTTAACAAGCTGCAGCAAGATGGCCTGTGTTTGAAAACAGGCATCTTTTCAAGCCCTCCATTATTACTGCAGCAGTCCTTCAGTTCACCAGTTTTCTACATAGTACTACCACCGTACACACTACAAACATCATTCTCACAATCTAGACATCATGCATTAGAATGATGGGAATAAGCAGGGGAACAAAGACCAAAGGCCCACAGCACACAGCAATATTCCAAATTGTGTAAAACGGCTCTAAATTTGGGGGGGTTGAAGGAGGACAGTATTCTTTTTTAGTTTGGAAGACTGAAGAAATAGTGTACATTGCTGTCCTAACCCGCTAGGAAATGGTGCTTGCATTTCTGTAAAAATAAAGCCGATGACGTGTGCGACTGCGGTCATTATTAGGGTGATCACATTGTTTTCATTCATTCATTCAGGGTTTGCTGGAGGATGTCAGCTTCTGCAGCAGCAGCTGGCTAGACCTGGAGGAGGGGGGTCCAAATTCCTCACAGCACATACAGATTGCAGAGTGGATTTCTTGATGGACCATCTATGATTTCCTACGCTGCGCTCTCACTGCATCAGGTTGTGTGTGCTGCTAGTGTGGCTCACCAAGAGGCAAGCTGCAACAAGTTTAATGACGGAAAAGTCATTCAGCAGTAGTTTATAGCCCAATTTATTAAGGGCAAAATAGCCCACAGATGAAGATTAAAACCACTTTCTAAAATTAAAATTTCCCCTCAGACAAAAAAAAAAATCCATGAGTAATAATGAAATGTTTCACAGTTTGGAGCGTTTTTCCTCGCTTGCAGGTAACTGTCCACGTTCCTCTCTCCTCAACACACAGTGAGTGCAGACCTTCACACGCTGCACCACTACAATGTTTTGCACCAGGTTCTCGTAATTATTTACAGCATTCATCATCAGCTTCAGTGTTAGCAGTATCCATGTGCACTGCATTTTTTGGTTTTGTTTTGTTTCCTATTAGCACTTTCTAAGCTTTGAAAAGGGGGGGAAAAAAGGAAATGTACATTTAGAGCTCCATGCAGTGGGGAAAATATGATCTTGAAAATCTTATTTAGAGCTTGAATGAAGCAACAGCACTGAAGAGCAGCTCCATCTTGAAGCGTGCAAAAACTTCACAGGAAGATCATGCATTCATGCAGAAGTTACAAAGTATTTCTGTTTCAATGTTAACAACAAATTCGGCCATCTGCCTAAGCGCAGACACTACGCTGCAGATTAACTCCGCACACAGGTGGCACTGACATCTTGCTCCTTCTCAAAACGCTGCCCATGCCTTACGACCATCCCCGGTCACGTTGTTCTGCCTCCGTTACAACTACTACGGATTGTAGGGATTTACTACACATTTAAGGCTGAAAGGGGGGAGGGCTGGCGAGAAGATAACAGAACCCACAGCTACAAAACACGTCGGCAACCACTACAGACCGCAGTTTGCCACAGAAAGGGCAGGCAGCGAGGCTGGAGGAAGGGAGCGCAGAAGCGGGGGGTGCTGAGCCAAGAAGAGGCGATGCGTGATACCCGATAGCGCAGCGGGGCTGCTCAGTGCAGCCTCATTCAGCTGCCGAGGGACTGGCGGGGGGAGGTAAGATGGCCACTGCCACTTTAACGCGTTCAGCGCATCAGCAGACAACCTGACACAGGTTAAGTCGCAATTACTACCAGCCAGTTCAACATTTTAAACTTCTACAGGCCCATTCGGGCTACAGGGCTGGGGCTCCCACAGCCTCCAAGGTACAGTATTCGGTATAACGAGACAGATAGACCGGTGCTATTTGCTTTTAAGCGCTTCAATATGGGAATTTCCTTCTTACCGCGGAGCCCGTATTTGAAAACATAACGTGATTTTAACCCTTGGAGAAGGCTAAATAAAAGGAAATACTTGAGAAACAGAGCCGTGCAGAAGGGCAGACCGCTAGACGTTTGCTTTCAACACACATTCAGCAATTCGGTTGGCACAGCTCGGACCCACCGGCAGCAGCAGCCCGCACGCAGCGCTACACCTGCAGCAAGGATTAGCTCCGGCACCTCCAACCAACCAACCCCCATCCCCGCTCCAGGGGACGGCCTCGAGGGGACAGACCCCAGCGGCGTGAGGCGCGTTCTCTGCCTTCTCCCCGGGGGGCGGACGTTAAGGGCGAACCGAACGTACCCCCCCGGACCCGGGGGCGAGAAGCGGGCTTCGTCCTTCTCGGTGCGTTACCTCTGTACACGGGGGAGCCGGGGCTGCGTCTCTCAGGTGAGCTGCTCCTCCTGCTGCCGCTGCTGTCCGGCGAGCGCCGCTGCCGGCCCTTCACCCTGCCCGCCTCGGCCGCGCCGCCTCCCGCCGACAACGGCGGCGTGGCGCTGGGGGGCGGCGGGCTGCCGCCTCGCCCCCCTCCCGGCCCGGTGTTGCTGCCCACCGAGGCGGAGGGGGAGCGGGTCGGGCTGTGCTGGTTGCCCCGCAGGAGCTGGTAGGGGACGGTGGCTCGGATGGGCTGCAGCAAGCGGCTGCTCCCCGCCGCGCCGCCCCCGTTGCTGGGGCCCCCGGTCGTGCCACCACCGGCGGTGGGGGACCCGGCGGCGCCGCGCCTCATCCTCTGCGGTGGAGGCTGGTGGTGGGACGGGGGGGTCTGCGAGGAGCTGGACGACGAGGACATGGCGGGGGGCGCGGCCTCGAGCGGCTCACGCTCTCCGGCGGGGGAAGGACCCAAGCGCTGCCCCCGGCGTCCCGCATGCACCGGCCGCAGGGGAGGAGGAGAGGGGGCGGGGCGGGAGCGGCTCTTCCCGGCCCAGGGGAGTCTCCGCGCCGCCGCCCGGCTGCCCCCGGCGCTTCTTATCGGCGGCTGCTCCCACGCCGGGCTCCGGCCATCGCTGCCCGCCCCAGCGTCGTGGGCACCGGGGGCGCTGCCGAGTCCCGCGACCGCTCACATCGTACGGCGCCGCCGGCTCACAGCGGAGGGCGGCGGGGCGCGACGAGAGCGCGCAGAGGAGACGGGACGGGAGGGCCGGGGGAAGGATAGGCGTTCGCGGCCGGCTCCAGCTTCCGTCCCCCGCCAGCGACCGAGAGCCGCCGCCGGCACCATCCGCCGCCCGCGCCGACCCACCGCCGAATGGCAGCGCGCAGACCCGACGCCCGGCCGCGACGGGTAGGGGCGGGCAGTACTCACGCCCCTTGGGCAGCGCCGCCGCGCCAGCGCTGACTCTATTGCTCAGCGCTGCCTTCACTCTCCGCTCTGAGCCAATCGAAGGGCGGCGATGTGCAGAGGGGGGCGGGGCGTTACGGAGAGGGGGCGGGATGCGGGAAATGGGATGTGGCAGCGCTGAGGGAGGCGGGCCCTGCGAGGAGGCGGGGCGGGCCCTCGGTGGGGCGGGTGGGAAGAGGTGGCCATGCGGAGGGGTGCAGAGGGCGGTTGGTGGATGGAGGGGTTCTCTAGGCCCATCTGTTCGGCTTTTCAGTCGGAGCAAGAGGCGCTCTGCCCTTTGCGAAGCTCTTTCCGTCCCTGCCGCCCCGCGAGGTGTGAGGTGGCTGTAAAGATGGCCTCCAGCACGCCCACACCAATCGTGTGTGACCATCAGGCGCGTGCAAAGGTTTTCTTTTTGGCAGAAGATCTTCAAAGTCTAATTCAACGTAGAATCGTCACCGCGTATAGATTTCTATGAAATTGATGAGATTATTATTTTTTTTTAACGTATGTCAAAAAATGCTTTTCAGAGAAAGTCAAGGAGGAAATAAAGTTTTGCAGTGGCATTAAGCAACGCTGTGGCAGAAAGAGCTCCCACTAGATGAACTGGTAACACAAGGGAGTGGGACAGAAAGAAAAGAGGCGAGTAACTTAATAGTTAAAAATCAGATGGCTATAAGATTAGAGAGATGAGTCGAATCCATCAAGAGCAGTTTATGTTGAATTTAATGTGAGTAGGTTGATGTAAGAGGAATAAAGGAGCAAGTCTTCCTTCTTGGGGGAAGTCAGCTCGATGTGCTGGCTTCTCAGATTCAAAATGCAGGTTTTAAAAGCAAAAAAGACATAGAGAAGAGATAGAAATAGAATGGGTAACGTTTAAAAGCTATGTTCTTATTGTTTGATACAGTAACGAAGCAGTAGTCTCACAGAATTAACTATATCCTTTGTACCTTTTTCAGTTATATGATAGACACAATTATCTTCTACCACTGTGAAGGTTCTTACCCTTACCCTATACTGCCAAAGCTGTCTGTACCTATCCTTATCCTCTGGTAGCCCAGGAACTAGTCGATAGTCCCAATGAGAAACCGTATTCTAGGAAAATGCATCTATTCATGGGCTGTTAATGTGACTTTGTTTGCACTAGCATCATGTGATGCAGTCACCACGGTTATGTTACAAAAAGGGTAGGAATAATACACCTCACGTCCACACGAACATGTGCTCAGGCAGCAGAGCCACTTGTATAAATTAATTTTAAGAAAAGTCAGCAACCGTATATTTTTCCATTAGTCCAGTCTTTTCTTCTGGGAACATGAGCCAAATTTGCTTCTATAACTGCATTATAGAGACTTTTTTTCTCCGGGGATTTAGCACTGTGCTTAATCACAGCTTATGAAGTCCATCTAGTTTGTTTTTTCTACTTCACTGCACTGGCATCAAACTGGCTGTAGAAGCCATTCTGTAGTAGTAGTAGTCTGCTCATGCTAGTCCTGGAGTATTTTAAATAGTAAGCACACTTTCCTATGTTTTTAGTTTTGTCAGATAACACTGCTGATACAGTAATGTCTTGTAGAGACTAAAAACCATTTAGGATCATCTGAGAAAAGGCACATCTTTGCCTGCGTAGGGCAATGATTAATACACTGCAGTTATTAACAGTGCTCAGTTACATCAGATTAAGGCAAAGAGGAACTAGCGAAAGACTTTAAAATTTATATGGTATTTAGACACTATTCCACAACTCCTGCAAATCACAGAATTACAGAATCTTAAAGGTTGGAAGGGACCTCTGGAGACTGTCCTGCTGAAGCACGTTCCCTAGAGAAGGTAGCAAAGGAAAGTGTGCAGGTTGGTTTTGAGTATCTCCAGAGAAGCAGACCCCACAACCTCTCTGGGCAGCCTGTTCCAGTGCTCTGTCACCCTCAAAGAAGTTCTTCTCATGATCAGATGGAACTTCCTGTGTTCCAGTTTGTGCCCACTGTCCCGTCACTTGGCACCATTGAAAGAGCCTGGCTCCATCCATTTGATACATGCCCTTTAGATATTTATAAGCATTGATAAGATCCCCTCTCAGGCTTCTCTGGGCTGAATAGTCTCAAGTCTCTCAGGCTTTTCTCATAAGGGAGATGCTCCAGGCCCCTCATCATAATTCCATTACGTCCTTCCTCATCGAAACAAATAGGACACAAAAGAACAGGAAGAACTGATGCATAAAGACGAGCTAAATCTATGACAGAAGAAAAACCCACAAGAACAAGAACAAAAAAAATACTCCTTCCCACAATGATTGGACAGAGCACTGTAAAATATCAGTATTTCTTCCTTTCCAGACACCAAGGTCTACACTGTGACCTTACAGTCCAAGTGAACGCAGCCTTCAAAGGCTGGTCTGCTGGGGGCACTCCCAGCCAAATTTGCCAAACCCACCAACAGCTACACAGGGTAGACATTGCCCCCCACAAGTTATTTTCCTTTTTGTCACCACCTTAGCTGGAATTAGCATACATAGTAAAACAGCATCGCACCTTTCTCCCAGGAAATGTTTGTCACATCTAGGCCAAAGAAGATGAAGGATATGTTCTTCCTTATTTTTAAGTGAGGTGCCAAGTGCTGATATTTTCCATTAAGCGTTTGATATAGGTTTCCCCTCAGGGAAAACCATTGCTTTGTAACAATCAGGGGAAGGCATGACAGGGAGAGTGGAGCAAAAACTGAGCTCCTATTGGAGTCTACGTATTTTTCAAAAATCCACATTTGCCTTAAATACCTTGGGACACCTTTTCAAAAGCTACATAAGTGTTTCTTGCTTCACATCCCCATGCACTTAGGGAGTTCACATTGGAAGTAATGGGAAGTTCAGAAATTTAAGGCCTTTTGGGAGTCACCGGCATTCTTAGCATGGTTGGGAGAGGCATCCTGAATGCAGTGGAAATTATACATTAAAGCAAGAGCATGGAAACAAGAGAACAAACTCAAAGATCAGGGCAGCTGCAGGCAAGCATGGAGCAGAGCTGCACAAGTGTATCCTACTGTTATCAATTAATGGGTTCATCTCTCTGGGGCAGAAATAGACTTACTGAAGTGCCATGAGCCATGGAAACCAAAGAGGTTTGGGCAGTCATTAGGCACTGTGCATTCCTAATCCTTGTTAGTTTGCTCTTACCTGAAGTTTTTGAAGAGGAAAAACTCTTCAAGTCTGGATGTATCTTTTGTTTTGAGGCACTTACGTGGGTCTGAGAACATCAATACTCTGCTCTAAGTGTATCAGCCTGATAGCTTCAGTGCTTTTATATCTCTTTTATCTTCCTCTATCTACGTTTTCTTTGTTGCCATTGCCCACTCGACTTAGAAACAAGTCTTTCCTGACTGCCTCTGAGGTTTTCATGCAATGTCTAACACAAAATAGCAACAAAAAAATTGTGCATTTGTTTTTGCATATCTTCTGATCCATTCACTACAACCTTATTTTATATTACAACCTACAACCAATGACTTATTTCTAGTGAGCTTACATTTGGGATAATTGCATTTGGAATGAGAAAAATAATAAGATGAAGCGTTTGTATCCAAGTGGCAGTCTGGATGTAAAATCAGCTGTGGCAGAGTACTAGAACAAGCCAAGGTGCAGCCCTTCAACGATGAAACTTTGTCTCCAAAAATTGCACTTGAGGCTCCTCAGGCAGGAAGGGGATGAAGCCTCTGGTGCTGCCAGACCAGGAGTTGCGAGTTTTCCTAGAAAAAATCTATCAGGCTGTGGGTGTTGGTTTGTCTTCTGGCTTGTTTTGCCTTAAAAAGATTCCTCTAAAAGAAGAAGAAGAAGAAAAAAGAAGCAGAAAATGTTTTGGAAAGGGGTAGGAGGGCCAGGCAGTTGGTGCTGTATGGAGCCATAAGATGAGCAGCAGAATCTCATGCTGTATTGCTCATTGTCCCATCTAGAGCCAAACACTTGGACAAGTGGTAGTTTTCCTTTCCTTATAGTCTTGATTCATGTCTATCCTAAATACTTACAGAGTATTTATACTGAGTCAAATTAGTACTTACGCATACTCACAAATTAGAATATTTTAGAATTAAGTTTCATGTCAGATTTCAACAAGCAGGTATTACGGTGCTGTCTGTTTAGTCAAATGCTATTTGTTACTGTGTTTCATTCAGCACATTAGAGTTTTGCTGTGAGTAAGGATTGCATAATGAAGAAACAGAGAAACTATCAAATAAGAACCATACGATTTTTCCTTAAGAATATCGAAAACCATTTTGGGTAATGCTTTTCCTTCCTGGCTGCCAGAAGCATTTTTGTTTTTTCTTTGTGGTAGTGGATAACTCACTTAAACGAGAATGTGCTCATTAACCATTATTTTTGTTACAACAACATTTTATCTCATCTGGAATCAGACCTGCTGGCTGCATCCTCTTCTCATCTACAGGAAAACAGGACAACCACTGGGGAATTCTGAATTATGTATTCCTTGAGCATTTAGTTTAACACAAAGGCTGACATTCAACTCACAGCTAAAATCACCAATCCTTCTTCCTGATTTATTTTTAAGGCTTTCTTTCTGTCCATTGGTACACATAATGCACAAGTCAAGAATGTCAGACTGTACACCTTGAGAAGCTGGGCTGCCTCTGGCCTGCAGCTCTGCCCTCTGGATTTCTTCTACCTGTCTATCCTCCTTTCATTTTCTCACCAACAAAGCCTTGTTCACCACCATCTTACAACAAGCAGCACAGAATTTTCTTTGGAAAGCCCCTTACCATTCCTCCACAGCCAGCTGGAATGCTATGAAGTGACACGGTGTACTGCAAAACCACGGCTGGGAAATGAAGATGCTGTCACTACATCTTCAAAGCAGGAAAATATTCTCTTGTCAAGTAAATACTGCATTCTGGTAAGAAGAGCAAGAATAAAATGTATCACAACCTTTTTTTTTTTTTTTTTTTTTTTTTTAAATAGATTTTGCTTTGCTAAGGCTACATACCCTTAATAAATACGTTCCACTTTGAGATACTCTGTGCATACAGCAGGTTATGGGGTCAGATCAGAGTCACAGTACTGAGACAAAATGCTGTAAATAATAATTCTAGGAAAGCAACATGTTTGCCTGTGGAGCAAATACTTAATTGCAAATGTGGGTTGTTGGTGTGACATAAAATCTACAGAACAAGCTTTAACAATTAGCCAAATGCTAATTTACAATAAATGCACATTTACATAACTCTCTGGAACAACCTGTAAGAACAAGGAAACATACATGTGCCACGGAGATGGCATCGTTCAGTGAAACAAACAACGTGCTTCTTTTTTGACTGCACGTTTCCTTGGGTTTATGCATTTCTGTCACAGCCTTAACTGCTTATAAAAACAGGCTTTCCCTTGTAGCTTTTACATCCCAACCTAAAATAGAATGAAAAACTTAGGGATCATTAAAAGTGAGACAAAAGAAAGGGAACCGCTAGTAAGTTTCAGCAGCTGGGATAATCTCCCTAGGGGAGAGGTGGAAACCATATTCCATGAGTCATTTAATACCAAATAAACAAAGCACCAGAGAATAAACTGCAAGGCATGATTTTTCTGTTGATGTTGCTCGTTGACAGAGAGAGGGCTAATTGGCTTAACAGCTTTTCCTTTTTTCAGCTCTGTAGTAGTAGGAAGTGGGGACAATATTATGGATATAGTTTTTCTTTATTTCTAATTTGTCATGGTGATTCTTGTTGTAATGGTAATAAGATACGAGTAACTTTAGCTCTCATACTGTGAGTGAAGTAAAACTTTATATGAAAGACAGAGCCCTCAAGAGTTGCTCAAATTCAGGATTCCTTTAGAAAGTGGCCTCCACTGATGTAATTACATGGAGCTTTAATCACAATTCTGTAAAGTTTTGCTGGCCCAGCTATTAATAGCTGTGCCTTAGTGACAAGGCTCTGAGGAGAGTAGCTTTGTAAGCTGTGCGTGCTGCCAAAGTGTGCTCTTGGTCTCCAGTGGAATCCAGGACACTGATAGAAGGAAACAAATAACCCCTCTGCATCAGTACAATAGGAACATGCCTGTAATCAAACATAATTATGACATCACCACCAATCAGAGCTGTTACACTCTTGCCTGTAATCAAGAACAGCATTATTGAAGTATTTATTACTCTCAAGAGCAATCTGAGATTTTATGAGTTCTTGGAAATAAAAGCATTAATTGGTAAACCTATTTATATGTGTTATTTGCCCGGAAAGAGGGCTTTTTCCTTTGAGAAATCAGGACTGTCCCAATGATGTGCATCTGGATATTTCCTTCAGATTCTTAATATCTTTAATTGACAAAAAAGCCCACATATTACTTTCAGAAGTTCTTTCCAGGATTGTCATGTGGAAACTTGGGCTGGCCAGCCACATAGGCACACGTAAGGTCCCTGATACTTGAAATACAGTGTAAGCACTGTGACACAGGTGGGAATGTAACCACTACATTCAGATTAGCAGTTGAAATCCCTGTCATCATGCAGAAACTGAAATGTCTGATGTACTTGTTCAGTGATTGTAAGCCCAGCATGAAACATCTCAAGGGGAAGACCTCCTCTTACACTACTGAGTTACAGCTTTGGCTCTTCCAGCAAATGAAATGTCTCTGGTATGTGAGAGGTAGTGGTAAACAACAAATGTATCTGTGTGAAGAGCGGTGAGTGATAATTCATCATATGAAGTGCAGAGAAAGGGAGTAAGAAATGAAGTTGTTTACAACAGATGACAGAAGCTATCTCTCAATTTTGGAAGGGAGAAGGAAAAAGATTTATTCTGTGAACTCCTAGCTCCCAAAGGAATGGAAGGCAGCTCTAAATTCAGACACGGATTTGGGTGGGAAAGCAATGAAAGAAAGAAAAATCTTGTTACCTCAAAAATAGCTACCTCAAAAGATTTGGAACCCAATTAATAAATCCACCTCAAAGCTCCCCAGGAAAAGGGGAACGTAAATGACCTGTTGAGTTGCTTTGGAGGGCATGCAAACTGACACAGACTACTCCCATCCCAAGCGTCTGAGGTTAAGAGTCAACTCCTCTGTTTGTGTGCATGAGGACAGCTCTGCCAAATACTTCTCAGGTACAGAAACTTTATCAGTGAGAAGGATCTAGAAAGCCTTGCAAAGATAACACTGCCCATGGCATGTCAGGCCTCAGGAAGGGTGTGATTATCATTCCTATGGAGTGTGATGTGAAGCTGTCTCTGATCAAATGTCAGCAGAGTACCAGGCAGACAGGAGCTCCCCACCTTGGGCTGGCTCTGATCAGCATCTCGCAATGAGAAGCTTTGGCTGAACACAAGGACTGATGAAATCTCTCAGCAGACTAGCTCAGCTCTATTAGAATACTGCTGCCAGCTGCAGCCTTGTCTTCACACAGCCCTGGTCCCCACATCTAGGTGACATGGTACTTTGCTCCTCTGCTTGAGCACGTCTTAGAGATGGATGCTGCCTGCTGTGTCACTTTAAGGAAACTTACAGTTGGATCAGGTCTGATCCAACAGGACTCCTGAAGCTCCTGAAGTCTTTCATGTCTTTTTTTTTTTTCCCCCAGTGGCAAAGATAAGCAAGTCTATCAGAGCAGTGATTTTTCCAACTATACTGGGTTGTTCTTACTTATGCATTATAATCCAGGGAAAAAAAAAAATTGGGGCTTCTGAGGTAGTATTTGCAATAGCAATAATGGAGTTAAACCTGGAATTTACTACATACACACGCACACACGGAAAAATAATCTAATAAGGACAACAAAACACAAGCCTAAATAAGTAGCACCTCTGTGACAACCATAGGTTAGCTTTTTTTTTTTTTTTAAACTGACCACTGCACAAAAGCCCCACTTCTCAGTGCTGGCTGCACGAAGGCAGGCACAGCCACAGCTGCAGCCACCTCAGTGCCAGAGTTGTGTCTGCAAGCACTCACTCCTGCAAAAAAACACCTGGTCATGCCTAATGAAATTGTTTTCTGGAAGGTTCCCTGAGCTCTGCCAGCAGAGATATATGCCTTGTCAGCGAGAGCATAAAGAGGCAATTCTCAAAAAGCTCATGGTTTGACTTCCAAAAGCTTTCCTTAAGGGCAAAATTAATTATATATCATACAGATCTATTATATATTCTGTTTATACAATTATAAAGCATTATGGCTAATTAGTTGTGGTACAGGCTCCTGACGCAGAATATGGCTAGAGAATAAACAAGACACTCAGCCAGCTGCAGCGGTGGCTAACAACCTCCACTTTCATATCACCTTTCACACCAAACTCTCTTGAAGTGATTTATAAATTATGCAATTCAGTGGGCTTGTGTTACTGGTTTTACACAAAATTAGAACAGGCTGATTCTGGCACGACCTGGCTGGGATTGTCACACCTTTAAGAAACTGAATTTAAAATATTCCCCAGCCTTCTGGAATTGAACTCTTTTTCCTGTTTACTGTCATAGCATACTGTCACTGGGTGACCAAGTGATTAATCATGAAACTACTATGTCTGGCACCGTAACAAACACACAGAACTTAAGTGCTCCTCCATATCCTTTTACTCTCGTGATACACAGAGCTCTAGCTGGCAGCAGTGTGAATCTGCCTGTCTCAGTATCTTGAGAATCAGGGTGAACACCTGATCGGATTGACTGGACCAAACTGTGCAATACTGCACACATTTTCTTTTCTCACTACATTTTCATATTATTTCAATGCAATGAGATGAGCTGGCACGCCACACTGTGTTAATGCCTCAAATTATCACGTTTTAATTTAATTCACTTTTTACCACTACATCATTTAGTGCTGACTCTTGCGTATGCTGCTACAGGTGTCTGAGAAAATGAGGTGTTTGGGGAAATCTTATGATGTCTTGTGAGTACAGCTAAAAAAAAAAATTATTATTATGTTGTATTATAGGGTTTTCTGATGGTTCTACACACCCAAAAGCACAGTTCTTAAGGCAAAGGAGGTTATATTTATAAGAGAAACTGAAGTAAAAAAAGAAGGAAGCAAGAATGAAGTTGAGTATATATTCAGTACAGACTAGATTTCTATAGGCAAAAATGTATCACGAAGCATATTTATAAAGCTACAAGTTAAAGAATACATACCCCACTGAAATTGCCCCAGGACAATACCAATTCTTGTTTTCCTGAACGCTTCATGAAAGTGGTAGGATTTGAGATAACTTTGTAGGAAAGCTGAGAAGTTAGTTAGTTTGTTTGTTTTTTTAACAGTGTGTTTTGAGTATAGTTTGCAAGAAGAAAACGTGAAAAAAGTGAATGGCAGCACTTTCTGAGAGGATGCATGGGCAACTGAAAATGGCATAGCCAGCTCAGAACAAAGAACTGCATAGTGAAATACAAGATAAGATTACAAACAGGTGCCCAACGGAGGGCCCTAATTCATATGGCTCCCATTTGTATTCAGAGTCACAGGAGAGAGGAATGCCAGGAAAGGATACAAAAATAGGCTGATAAAATCATAGCAAGAATTCAGGAACGTTATCTTGACTTCAACATTTCCATCTCAAGGGGAACCAGGTGTGTGTAATGAAAAGCAAGGATTTGTATTGTAGAGGTGACAGTTGAGTTAATGTAATCAGAAGAAATCACCTGAGAAAACGCACAAATCGGTGAATGGAGGTAAAATAGAGCCTGGTGAGATTTTTTTTGAAAGAGAAACCTTGGCTGGAGATCCATTGCTGAAAGAAAGATTAAAGAAGTTGCAATGATTTGGAAAAGAAAACAAGAAAAGATTCCATTAAAACAGGACAAGATTTCAGAGTTACAGTAGGATCAATAATGCTGCAGGCAAGAAGTCCTGAGATTTGTTCACATCATCAATAGTGACCTCAGAACAGCCGAGTGGAGCACACATAGTAGAAACTGAAGATGACTTGAGAAAAGGTGAAGTTGGCAAGAAGCCATCTGAGGTGATTGCTGCAGGCAGTGCATTACTCTATTTGAGAAGTTACATTCAAGGGGAAGAAAAAAAAAATCGCAAAGCAAAAATGAAATTAAGTGTATTTCAAAAATATGGGTGGAACAGACATCTTTCTATGTATGCTGGGATCACCACAAAGGAAAGTGAAGAACAAGGGAAAATGGCAAATAGAAAAATATTCTGTTACTGATACAGAGGAGGAGTGAAATGAAAACATGGTAAGAACTGCCAAGACAGGGAAAAGTGGGAGAGTGGTTGAAAGGAAAAAAGAACACAAATTTGTTGCTAAGATCCTCTCTTGAAAAACAAGAACTGGTAACACAGATAAGATGATGGCAGAGGTGTGAAGTTGATGGCAGATTTCAAAGATGTTACTCCATGGTATACATTAACAGATACTACAAATATTTTAAAAACCCAACAATTCTTATTCCCGTATTTTATGCATGTAGAAGTCTACTCCTGCTGTTGCTGTTTTCCCAGCTCCCAGGCTTTTCTCTATTCCTTGATATCAATCTGATAGATAGCCCATTAGTGGGTATTTAAACATCATTTGTAGATCTGCTTTATTATTCTTGCATGTGTATAAATCAGAATTCTTGCAGCTTAATTTTTGCAGCGCCAGTGATTAGGCACATGGGAGAAGAAAAGATGTAGGAGCTCAATTTATCTACACTGTGTTTCCAAAAGCTGGAATATTCCATCCATGCAAGTTACCAGGTAAAACAGCTTTTCCTCTTTCAAGTGGTTAACTTCCCAAATGAGAATTCTCATTTACAATTTCCTATGTTTATTAAATTTAAATTTCAATGTTTTATAGCCATTTTGCATATATACAGGTTCACTAATGCTCAACAACCAATATCACACTTTATTATATGCAAGTGCAGAATTTTAATTGGTGCTATCTTTGTATCAAGGATAGAGGTGCAAGAACCTTCTACACAAGCCACTATATAAAGATTAAATATAAGATTGATGAAAACAAGGGTCACATCAGTTTAGCTTTTACATTTTCAGTAATTTATCCAGAAGCTGTAGCACACTCGTACAGCCATTTGGATCCTTTGATCTCAGCACCAGGCTAAACAGAAAACATGGATATTCCTGCAGTTAAGAAAAAATGGAAAATCAGTAGCTTGGTTTTTGCTGGTGTCTCTTCTGCATTACTCAGCTTTGATTCTTGAAAGCCAAGCATAGCCACAATTCACTGAAAATGGTCATCTGCAGATGAATGGCTGCTAAAGCTTCCCAAAGATCCAGATCTGAAACAAATCCTCTCTCCATTTGTCTTTTTTTTTTTTTTCTTTTTTTTTTTTTTTTTCTCAAAGCAGATAAAAGGCTTAGGGAGGAAGAAAGGACATTTAGTTCAGAAACTAAAGAGACTGCAGGTAATAATAGCATTTTAGGAATAACTTACAAAGATACACGCATTTCAAGCACTTCCCACCTGCCTTTAAATTATAGCTTATAGTGAGTGCATCATTTGCCTCAGTGGCTTGCACACTTGGTACAAAAGCACAGGGATGAGCCTACGTATAAACTAAAATTTAACATGTTCAGAAAGAAGCATAAATTAAAGTACAGAGCAAGTAGTTAGAAGACATTTAGGCTTGTCTGAAATGCACCGTTGTCTCTCAAGCTCTGCAGCATACTCATGAGCACACAGCAGCACTTCCAACAAACACCATCTGCTGACATCCCAGCTTTCCTAGGTGCGCTTTAATTAAAGGATTCAGCAGAACAAGAAAACCTAAATCTGTAGAAGTAAAGCACTTATTATAGAAGTACACCGTTACAAATTCACATGCCTTCAGAGAGAATGCAGTGATCACATAACAGAATTTTCAGAAAACCTATCTAGGTTTGTACAAAGCGTACAAGCGGTAGATGAACTGCACAACTACCTGAATGGCACAGTGGGACTGAACAGCTCTGCTGAACCATGGCTTCTGAGACAAACATCACTGGCAGCAGCAGTTAGGTTCATGCAAGGAAGGAGCATGATGGAGTGCCATGCAGCAAAAGGGACCCTTTGTGCAAAGAGCCCACAGACCCTTCCTCACACCTAGCACTCAGCAATGGGAATGAACCCAAAATGTCTTTCCCACATCTGGCAGTAGCTCTGACATCATGCATGTCACCTATTATCCAAAGAGTGGTTGCTACCCAAGAAACTCATGTTACTCCTTTCTGGTTTTAAGATTTAATTTTCACCTGCTGTGGAAAGATAAAACTAATTCCAGCTTAGCCTGAAGATCCTGCCTGCACAGGTGTGCTGCAAGAACATTGCTGTGACATTCAGCTCGAATCTGGGTGAATGCTTCAGATGACTGCAGTAATTATCAGAACAACCAGGTTTAGTTAACTGGGTTTAATCTGGAGCAGATCTGCCCGTGTTTCTTCTGACCTTTTCCCTCAGATAGATAAAGCTGGAAGAAAAGGAAAGGCTGGAGGAAAAGGAAAGTCTACAGTACTTGGCAATTGATTGATGTAGAACATGAGAGATGTGTATTCAAGACTGCACTCTTTGTGGAACTGCAGGAATTAAGATTCTTAATTTAATATCTAAATTAACCTTCTAATTGCCATGTTTGTCCTGGATGGGCTCCCCAGCCACGGTACTGGTGTGCCATCAGTCACTGCCCAGAGCCTTGCAGAGGAAGGCTGGGAGGAGCCTGAGGAAACCACAAGGAGATCAGCACAGGCAAGGGGTTGGAGCTGATGTTTATTGCTTTGTATAGAAACTACTGGACACACTGTCTCCCTCCTGCCCATCAAGACTGGGGAAGCTGTCCAAAACTTCTCCAGTTCTTCCATGGGCTAGAGAGGAATTCACCCCAGATTCTTGTACCTCACTACATGATAACTATGCAGCTGCTCAGCAGCAGCAACCCATGACTCCAGGTTTCTGTGAGCCAAGCCCATAAGTAAGACATCTAACTTCCCATCCAATGGAAAAACATACTCAAATTGCAGCTGTACAATTAATAAATGTACAATTCAGAGTAGCACGGTTAAAATGGTATCTTACAGGTTTATAGTTAGAAAGATTATCATGGTGAAAAGAGACAATCAAAAATGAAATGCTTACCCATATCCTAGGCTTGCAGTAAAAAAAACTCCAAAGGGAGAGACCTCCTGAAAGAAAATCTTCCCCTGTGGCAGTCAGCTCTTAAATGGGGTCTAGGAGTCATACAGATGAATTGCCTTCACCTGTGCTCATGTGGCTGACTCAGTCCTTGCCTCAGGTGATCAATCAGTAGTTCAGGAACTCAACAGTTCCCTGAACAGCTTTCCCACATTTTGTTTACATCGAGAAAAATGGAAAACATTTATTGTGGGTCAGTCTAAACGAATTTTAGTTTAATTTTTTCAGTTTGGCTACTGATCTAAAACTCATTAGCACTGTTCCACTGCTATCACTCAATATTTTCTATAAACATAGCAAGCAATTTGCACACTAAACAGAGCTTGTACAGGAAATTAAAAGCAACAACAACAACAGAAGCCACACAGGTAGGACACAGAGGTACACCTGGGTTATTTCTCTGTGTGCTAGCAGTGTGATTGAAGCAGTAATCACATTAGGCCATCAGTAACATTTTTGTAATCTGCAATTTTTGAATTCCCATCCAGGTACATCTATGCTGCTCTTTTGTTTTCAGGGGCATCGCATAGGATTAACAGCAGAAGGAACCTAGTCCTCAAAGTTAATGAAAATACTGTTGGTGAAGGTCAGGAAAGCATGTTCATAACTACAGGTGAGGAGATTTAGATGCTCAGTGTGGGGCAGTTGTGCCCAGGCTTCTGAGATTCTTATCTACAGAAGAAAAATGCCTCTGGGTCCTGGCAGTGCTGAAGCCCCAGGCAGGCAGAATGAGGCAGAGCCCTTCTCTGGAGGCCCTGTCTTCTCAGACCAGTGCTCTTACATCTTTAATAAGATCAATAATCTTCCCCTGGTTTAGCGGCTCCATGAATTCTGATTAAGCCCCATGACAGTGGCTGTGTATTAAGAGTAATAGGCAAGAAGAAGACTTTAGTGTCTCAATCCATGAGGCATTAAAGCTCCTTCTTTAGGCAAACTGCTATTGATTTGATCTTGGTTTTTTTCAGCGTGGCCTCTGTAAATAAAGCGCTGGCACACAGCACACTTACTGTGCCACTCCTCATCCCTGCAGACCAAGTGTCTCTGATGAAAAACTTTAATTGTTCCATGACTGCTGACGTGTTTAATTAAAGGCTTACATGGCTACATCTTTGGTGACAAAATGTGGGGCGATCACAAGGATAAATAAGGTAAGAAATCACAAAGGTATGCTCAGAAGCAAAACGCTCAAATGCTCTATAGTGCAGCCTTTCAGCAGAACACCAGCGTGTGAGTTTCTGCCTGACATTAAAATTCAGTTCAGTATTTTTGGGGGAGAAAAGACCAGCACTGACCGAATAAGTCATCTGACCACAGGAAGCTGTGTTGACAAAAATTCATACAGTAGAAATTGGAAACCCATGCTCCAAAGCGTTCTTGTATTAACAGTTTAATGTCCAACTCTGTAGTATATAATTTATGGGAATTCTCTAACACAATCCAGCCTTGCATATTTTGCCATTTATTATTCTTATTTAGAAAGTGGTAAAGACCAAACTATCTCTCTGGTTCCTGAAGTCTTTTTTTTTTTTTTGTCTTTTTTTTTCTTTTCTTTTTTTTTTTACCATTTTTAATACATACTGCCCATGGTAACTTTCCACAGATTCCACTGTTTGCAAATCCCTATTTTCCGTCCTTAGTGATGGGCCTGTTTGGGCTCGCTTCTTTTTGCAATTTTGTGGGGGTTTTTTGGAGATGGTAAAATTTAGGGAAATTAGATGTTTGTATGTCGGGTTGAGGCTCTTGAGTAGAAACATGGATAGAATTATATCATTGCTTCATTGGTTTTTATGAAAGTGGCTTCTAAATACAGCTCTGGACTGACTCCTGATCTCATCCGCTGGGATTTAATCTAGGCAAAAGCATCCATAAATCCATACTCGGAATGTTTTGCTTTCTATAGACTCGTCTTGGTGTTTTAAAAGTAGATTTCTTTGTTGGTTATGGTCCCTCTGTGACTACAACAGCACCTAAGCATCTTGGTGTAATAGTCTTATGTTTTTTGTGTATTGAAACCCTTTTGTTTAGGAAATGGATTGTGTGGAAAAGTGTCCTGAAAAAAACTCTTGGTGAGACCCATTTTGTTTTTAATATCTGCTACTCGTTACGAGTGCCCATTCCCCTGGGAGCCCTGGAAATATGTTAGATGCCAAAAGCTGCATATTTGAAACTGGTCCTATTGTAGAGCAAGTAAATATTATCAATATGCTTTATTTGGGAAGGATTCCTTGGCCAAATAAGGGCTTTAAAATCTAAAAAGAGAAGAGAGAGTCTGCAGAATATGAAGATATTGATGAGGATGATAAGCAGTGTGTTACAGATTAGATATTCACGAAGATGAAAGGAGAAGGAGCAGTGAGTGAGCCCCATGGTGGCTGCTGCAGTAAAGATGACCACATCCCTCAGAGCCTCTGCATCAGATGGGAACACAGATATCCACAGCGTGGGGAACAGCAGGAGGGCGCTCTGCAGAGATGGAGCTGGGGGAAATCAAACCCAGAAATGGGGAAACTGAAATTTGTCTGATAGGGAGAAGGAAATGAATAATCGGTGCATGGAGACTGAAAGAAGGGCTTTAAAAAAGTTATTTCAAGATGCAAATGCTTCCTCTATTGTTTCCTATTTGCATTTTAAAGTATTTCAGTATCAGAGCTGAGGCATCTAGAGAGGACAAACCTGCCTCGGGTCAGCTCAGAGGTGACGCAGAAGAGTATTCAAAACATGTTTGTCAAAAAGGTAAGCCTCACCAAAGTTTGTTTTCAACTTGAACAGTCTGTTGCTCCAAGAACTATTTGAGACTACTCTCAATGAAGAACAGAGATGGAGGGAAAGGTTGATTTTTATTTTTTTTTCTATGAATTTTTCATATGTACATATTTTTGCAATGCTTTCTAAGAAAGGATACTTCCACTGATTGTTTGGGTCAACAAGGAATAAAAAATATGGATTTAAAGAATGAACGGCACAAACCTGAGTACTCATCACTACTTTAAATCCCATTGGAACAGAGTGACTCTCGAGCCGTGCCTTGGGTGCTGTTATGACAGCAGGCAGTGAGTGCCCAAATCCTGCACTGATGCTATGGCCCCAGATGAAGATCTCACCCAATGACCCCCAACCTGCTCCCACATGCTCTGACTCGAGGGCAGCCAGTTCCACACGTACATACAAAAGGGCTTTGCCAGTTGTGCCATGGTGCAAAACAAAGGAAATCTCCCTCTTTGCCCGTTATAATGACTCGTGTGTTTCCAGCCTATTCTAACTCACAGCACAGCGTATGTGCAACAATGCTTAATTACAAAGAGGCCACGATGAAACCAGAGGAGCCCAGTAACCATGGAGATCAGTGATCAATAATATAATACTATTTGTTTATAAATTATCCATAGTCCCTATATCCTTTTGTAAAAGGCAAGTGAGATCCAAGCAACATGTTCAATTTATAATTATTGCCTAAAATAAAATGTGATTCTGTGGGTGAATACCTGCCCATTAATAACATTATTTTCAGATTGTTCGATATGATATGGATCGGTGGAGATAACTGTGTTTGGAGGAGAAATATAAAGCTGCTCAATAAAGTGGTGGCTGTAAAGATTCATCTGAAGTCTGTGATGTGGAAAGTACTGCTTTCAACCAGAAGTCTCAGTAGATACAACTGGGCTGTGTTACATTTGTGGTGCAAATGGGGAATGACCTAAAAGCGTATACACCAAGCACAAAACACAAACCATGCTCCCAGTTCCTTTTCCAGGAACAAAACCCTCATCGTGAAACTCTAAAGGTGGCAACTGTAATGTGAAGGCTGTCTCAGACAATGAGTAACACGACTCTGGAGGAGCTTTCAAATCTTTTAGCTGCTTTTCCTTTTGGATAAATTAAGATAAGTTCTGAGGTTTTTTTATTCTCCTCCCTTCTTTTATATAAACAACTTGTTAGTTCTACTCAGTAGTTTCCATTGGGAAAGCCAATAGTCATCAAAATTTGAAGTTTTCCATGCTTTACTGATCTGGTATATTGGGGTGATAAACAAAATGATTTTCATCTCATTACTACCTATTTCAATGTTTCTGTGGTATTTCCACATTTTTAATATTTCCAGTTTCTTTTCAAAATCACTTTGTCAAAAAATGGATATGAAATGTGGAAATGATTTTTTGATATTATTCAACAATGTTATGTAATGCAAACCCATCAATGACCTGCTTTGTGTTTCACTCCATGATGAGCTTTTTTTTCCTTTCAGCTGGGAATGATACTTTAAGAAATCTTCCACAGAATATGAAATCTGCCTCCCCAGCAGTATGAAAGGCACAGCGTGGGGAAACAGGAGCCATTTCACCACAATCTACTGTAGTATTTTAGTCAATCTAGAGAATGAACAAATATAAGGGATGGAATGATATTCCAGAACAAAAATATAGTTATGTGATTGGCACCAAGAGGATAAGAATTAACTGATTACAACGAATCCCTCTTTTGCAATGACTACGTAATATTTATGTAATTGTCATAACAAATCCCATTTTTATGGCTCCTCACAAGCGAAGTGAAAGCATTCCCACTGCTGCTGAGTGTGAGCTTTGGAAGGGACACCCAGGGATGCAGGGTTATGGTGGACGAAAGTCTGGACATGAGCCAGATGTATGTACTTGCAGCCTGGAAGGCAAATGGTACCCTGGGCTGCATCTGTGGAAGGGTGGCCAGCAGGGAGAGGGAGGTGACTGTGTCCCTCTACTCTGCTCTTGTGAGGCCCCATCTGCAGTACTCAGTCCAGTCCTGGGGCCCCAGGGATATCTCATCGCAGTCTTCCAGTACTTGAAGGGAGTTTATAAACTTAGACAGATGATAGTGATAGCACAAGGGGGAATGGATTTAAACTGAAAGAGGGAAGGTTTAGGTTAGCTGTTAGAAAGAAATTCTGCACCCAGAGGGTGGTGAGACACATGAACAGGCCGCTCAGAGAAATTGTGGATGCCCCATCACTGGAGGCATTCAAGGCCAGGCTTGATGGGTTCCTGGGCAGTCTGATCAGGTGGTTGGCAACCCGGCCCAAAACAGGGGCATTGGAACTAGATGATCTTTGAGGTCCCTTTCAACCCAAGCCATTCTATGGTTCTGTGATTCTGTGCCCAAGATCCCCTCACATCAGCTCATAGTGCCGCCCTGCTGGGGCTATCAGCATCATGGGGCTTCAGCATCCTAACCAGATGGATGGTTGAAACACACAGAAAAAGGCCCAGAAAACAACACAATGAATGTCTGCTCAGCAGAGGAAAGGTGAGACACTGTTGTCTAAAAATAGAGATGAGCTACAGCTGTAGGGAGAGCCCTGTTGATGAGAGCACACCAGTCGCACTCAGGCTGCTTGGCAGGCGTCAGGCACACACACAGCTTGTTGTTAAGCAGCATGGAAAGCAATCACGAATGAATAGACTTTCTCCCTGTCCATTTTTAGTCCTACTGCAAAGAAGAGGTCACCAGAATTCCTTTTCCCTGAGCTTCAGTTTTGGAAATAGCTGAGCTGCTAAGAATTGGAGGAGAAAAAAAAAAAAAGAAAAAAAAAAGGAAGGAAAATAAGAAAGGTAGGCAAGTGTAGACAAAAGATGTGAACAGTGTTTAGACATGTCTCCTTACCAAGAAGGATCACTGCTCTTGACCAGATTTTGTCAGTTCTTTCATTATGATGATTTTCTCCACATTCAGCACTTAAAATCCATCACTGGGAGAGGGATGAAGATGGAGAGCAAAGGGAAGGCAGCAATGAAAACAATAAACCATTTGGTTCCTGCTGGAGAACATACCTGTATATAAGGGGTGAGAAAAATGCAATAGTATGTTTTATTTTGTGTTCATGAAATCAAGGATTTTCATGCAAATTTAGTACCAATATTCTAAAACATACTTTACAGCACAGTAGGAGGTTTTGTAGTTAAGATGGTACAACATTTTAAATTGGAAATGTGAATGTAATCCCTTCAGTTAAATGGAAAACATTTAAATACTTAACCTGATTGCTGCCAACTGCCATTTTGTACAATAAGTAATTATGAGGAGAGAGAATGGCTCTTAAAGGCACATAGTTCACATGAACCTACCAGAGACTCCGATCTGGAAATTGCACCTTCATCTCTGTGTATTGCCACTTGTCATAAAATAGTAATAATAATATGATGAATGTCAGAATCCTTTCTTTTTCTTCAGATGGACTATCTGGTAATGGAGTTATTGACAGCAGATACGGCAAAATGACAGGATTGGAGTCAGCAGAGCCACATGAAGTATCTGATATCTGAATGGAAAGGACAAAAGAATTTTTTTCTGGGAAAGCTGAAGAATTATCATTTTATCTACCTACCCATCCATCCATCATTTCTGTCAATAAACCTGGGATTAAAACACACTTCTGCTAAAATATCTCCATGATGAGGACAAGGTACAGGTGCCAACTGGCAGCTGAGTGTCATGAAGGATGTGTGAGCTCACAAGGACACCTTCCTACACATTTAGAGAAAGAAGCAGATGAAAAAAAGACTGGGTGCTGGCCTACAACAAAGAATTCTAAATAAACCCATTTCAGGAAGTGGTCATTATAATTATTATAAATCCTGTACACCTCTCTGCTTTGAAGAGCTGCTCACTGCATAACTAAAACTCCTCACAGAATGACGTTCTCCCGGAATGCTATGTGTTCTGATCCCCACTGCTCCCACCGTGGCTGACAACAGAACAGCTCTTTCAGTATATTTGGAGCAAACACTCTACTGAACCCTTCCCAGACCGTGTTTTCAGGACTTAAAGCACTGAACAAATCAAAATACTTATTTAAAAAATAAATGAATTCTCAATGACAGGCCTGATCTCAGCAGGAATAATTCACCAGGAGAGAAGCAGGACAACACAGCCCACTTCCAAGCACTGAGCTGAGGCCATGGCTCGGCAGTTCAGTCATTCCTGGCTCCCATCAGCCAAAGCGAGGCTGAGTTGGAAGGGATTTCTGACCTTAAAGTTGGCTGAAGAGCTCCTCCTTCCCTTCTCTCCTGTGTGGATGGAAACAAAGATGACTGGGATTGTAATTAAGCACACTGGCACAAAGAAAGCATAGAACGGAGATGTGTGTCGGAGAACTTTTCCTCTCAAACCTTCTGGCCTGGGTTGAGCCTGCAGACCATTAGGCACCTAAAAGTTCAGGTTGGATGCATATGGGACAAAAAGTTCAAGGGTGGAAATTCTCAGATAGGGATCTCCCCTCTTCTCTGTTTACTCCATATTTCATCATCTTAATAACATAATAAACAGTGTCGAGAGACTGTCTCTAGGTCAGAGGAGTTTAAGATCAATAGATATATACAGGGGGAAAGGTAAACAGAGTAATCCAAGTGTTACTGAGTCACATGGACTACTCTGTTAGAGACTGACAGATTACTGGGTCCCAATCTCCAGACTGAAATATCAGAAGTGAATGGTATTTCAAAGAACTTTTGTACTATTTTCATTTAAAAATCCAATGGCAAGATCCAGCTTTGAAGTAGTTACTTTAACTTTACCACTGTGAGTGGATGCACATACTGCACAGTAGATGTATGTAGGGGAAATGATTGTAAATCCCTCTATTAATTCAACATCCATTGCCCATACAACAACTTCCCAGTTTGCCTGCTCCCAAGCCATGAGTTAAACTACAGTATGAATTAAACTACATGAAAATACAGCGAATATGTTAACCTTGCAGATAAAAATTTAGCCATAACTACAGTAAGACGGATCTGAAATATCTACAAGTACTGTAATGCTATTTGAAATAAAATTTGGCAATCCTTTTTAGGATAAATTTAATGCATATGTTCTACTCCATCCTAGCAAGTAGAAGGAGAAGTGTAAATGTTTTTTATTTGAAAGCTTACTGAAGGAGAACTGACCAAACTACAAAAGACAAAGTCAAACAACAACAAAAACATCCTTTGTCTCAGTGGGTAAGATAAATATCACATATTTGACAAAAGCCCTATCTAAACATATAATAGTCAAAATCAGAGCTACAGGAACCTAAAAATGTCTTTTAGAGCAGAGTAAGCCAAGCAGATGCACCAGCAGTTTCTAAAAACAGCTGAGAAAGGAAATTACAACATAGTTTCCAAAGCACCACACATTGCTTGATTTTCTTGAGCAGAACAGACAGACAGCAGATCTCTTCACAAAAAGGGGTGACATTGTGCTCAAAACAAAGTCTCAACATCTTTTCAGTTCTAGTCAGTATCAGTTCATTTAAACAAGTAGTTTCCTTCCCTTCCTGATGGCCCATTTCACCTGAGCCTATTTTCTGACCCCATCTGCTTCAAACTTATTTTCACTGTAATTTAGAAGGATGCCCAGATCCAACCCCTTGAAATAGTTAGATGAACATTTGGATACAAGTGGCTACTCTCATCATAAAGCTGATACCCACACACAGTTGGATGAGGGATGTTTATAATCGATACTCATGGTTTTTTTCTGTTGTTTGCTTGTGAGCAGTTTCTTTTATGCTCTGTTATTGAAACGCATGTGCTGACTGACTTAAGACAACAGCCTTGTAAATGAGATCTTTGGTCTCAAGAGTTTATTTTATCTTTGAAGAAAGAAAAAGTGAGTTGAATTGGCTGGCAGAACCAAAGCCTCTCTTTCTTCTGTTCTACGGCTGTTCCATCCTTCTGGGGTCATCATTACTTCCACTCCCACCACTAGATACCCTATTTTGTCCAAGGAATTAAAAAAGCTTCTCCAGTATCTCACCATAGCTGGCAGCACAAAGCCTGAAAGCTCTGCAGCTCCCGGTTCTTGTAGGAACCATGCAGCATGCTCACAAAGTTTTGTTTTTGTAGGAGGAACATATTTGACAAACTGCTGAGCTCTGATATAGCAAAGCTCTTTGAGCAACTCTGATGTCTCATTAGAAAGTAAACTTTAATATTCATTGCTCTTCTGTGGTGAAATACAGACTAGAAAGGCTACAGCCTGGAAGGCTGCAGACTGAAAACAAGCACCAGCTCTGAGATGTTGAAAGAAGTACACAGTTGTTACTCTACACATTACACTACCTGTAAATGACAGAGGCAGCAACACGAGGGACCTTTGTGCTATCTGCTGCATGTACACTAAAAAAGACACCACTGGCACAATACCAACACCAATTTACTTCCCATTTGGATCACCAATATAATAGTGTTATCAAATTGTTAGCATCTGCATTTCATTCAGTTTCTGCATTTTCCTTAAAGCCAGTTTCAGCTACTACAACAAAAACTTCTTTACATGTCCTTGCCACCCTTTCCCTCTTTAGTTTGATTTAATTCCACCATGTGTTCTTTGTTCCAAACAAGGTAAAAAAACAAAGGAAATATGAGGACTCTGCCGTTTTATAGTAGGTAGATATTTGTACAAAACCAGTAGTTTCCAATTGCCTCAAAGTAATTGCATGCAGAACAGCCAGGCTTAGTCAAGACCTTTAGCACTCCTCATGAAAGCAGGAACGTTTGCCACTAATGTGCCTCAGAAAATAAAGTTTGAAAAATTATTTTTGAGAGTTTTATTAATTGTTTAAACCATTTATACATGGAGGAAAATGCTTCCGCATACAGAATTGCCTAAGGACTTCATCCACAGAGGTCAAAGCAGTGCTTTGGATCTCATTGCTTCTTAGATCTTATTCCTTCTCAGCAGGCTCATCGGCACGTGCTGAAGAATTAAAACAGTCTTACTCACCAGCATCACACAGAGCAAAGGGAATATCAAACACAGAAATCTAAAATTTGCTCTTCAGAACTAAACAGTGAGGCGCCATGCCTTGAATTTCCTTCTTAAGACTCATGGAATCTGAAAATGATGAAATTCCAAATTGATAAAAAAATCAAGTTGCATTATGGGCAGCAGTGCTTCCGAATTAGCTGGCTGTTAACAGGAACAAGGTAGTGCCTTTTCTCCCCTTCCAGTAGGAATGAATACTTATGTTGCTTCCTTTGGATGGCTCTGCTCTGATTCAGCCAGAAGGAAGGCTTGTTAGCAAAGTGCCTATGCAAAAAGGTCCCCTTTGCAGAATGAAGGCTGGGTCTATTTTCTGGAACAGTCTCATCTCTGTAAAAGATATTGAAAAGAAATAGGCAGTTCTCTAGAAGAATCAAAGGAAGAAAATATCTAAGAAAGAATATGGCCTCAGTGAATAATGGGTAGATTCACAATGCTACTTCAAGGAATGTGACACTGATGGGAAAAAATTAGTCCTGATGTACCTATGGCTAACTTTGTGAGCTCATTATGCTCATGGAAATTCATCACAACAGATGGACTGAGCAAATCCAACATGGCTTATTAAACTTTCCTCTTCCTTTTGTGCCCTTTGGCACGTAGAAGGAGACTGCCTTTGGATTTTAAGGACTTACTCGCCAGGCTCGGCCTCTGTTGCTGTAGCAGACACACTCTGGCTTTGAAAGGAAATCTGGTTAATCTGGAATCGCCTTGTCATCAGAGGAACTGTTGCAGTTACCTAAGAAGGGAAGGAGTTAGCCCCTGTTAGTTGCAATTCTGGTTCCTCTCTGTACTCACTAGGTTGAGAAAACCCAAAGCAAGATGAATGATTATGTCATAACAAAAGGGCGGTGGGGAGGAGAGGAAAGCAGTTTCTCAAGCACAAGCTTCATGCTATTGTTCTGAGCAGCCCGTTCGTCCCACACAGGGAGGCTGCTTCAGCTTTTTGTGGACGTGACAGGTTCTCCAGCTAACAATGCAATAAACTGCATATTATTTTGAGCTGCTGCAACTAGCATGGTGAATATACTCTTTGCCTTTCACCCTTTTTTTTTTTTTTTGCTCTAGGGTCAAAACCTCTCATCCGTGACCACACAAGCATGCACTGCCAGCTGTGGTAACAAGGTTCAGGTCGTACTTTATAGAAAACAACAGAAAGGGGATCTGTAACCATCTCCTTGACTGACCTCCTTTGCACAGTGTTGTCTGGTTCCACTTCTGAGTTTGTCACCAGGGAGCTGTCTGTAGGGATGGGCTCACACTCAGCCTTCCGTAGAGCTGCTCTGGATGCAATTATACTTTGATTTACCTTTGAACATGTGGGCTTTGGTCTCCTTTTTCTACATTTAAAATTAGGCTGTTCCAGAGGCCTGTATTTACTACTTTTCCAGAGGAAATAAGAAGTGTCTTGTTATGTTTGATTTATTAGAAAGCTCCATAAGGAAGCCATCACACAAAGCAGAGTACATCTTTTGCAAGGAAAATGTACAGAACTACAAATGAAACTCAAAATATGCCACGAACCAAAGGCCGAGTAAAGTGTCCACTAATGGCAGTAGCAAAGCTCCCATTTACAGCACTCCACCGGCACAGGATCATACCTCAGGCTTTCATCATTAGCTCTGGAGTTGGCAACCTGTCTTAACTCTGATGTTGCTGATATCAGCTAAGAAATATCTTTCAGTTCAGTCTAAACAATTTACATACATACCCATAACACAATGCAAACAGCTTTATTCCAGTTCTTGTTTTAATATACAGAACATATAGAAAAGACTGCCTGGGGCGTTTTACTGCTTAGATCTCAATATTGATTATATTATAATAGTTTATACTTCCATTTTTTAAAATCAGTGGCCTAATGTTTTAAGGACAACCATTCAGCTTTTGCTGACAGTGACTGATAGGCATTTACAGTGCTATACACTTTTATATGAATTAAGACTGTTTGAAATCTTTCATTTTCCAGAGATTCTGTACCATCTTCACGTTATTAGCAGGCAAATCCATAAATCTTACTAATTTATAACAGTCTAAGTGTCTTTTTTCTTATCCCAGTGGGAAGAAGTTCACCTTTGTGGTCTGGATACCATTAAGCTTCAATCTACTTTTTATGGATGATGTTAAGCAAGGGAAAGCCTCAACCCTTGCTAAAGAGAGGGCAGCGAGGAGACGCACTCCAGTACCCCTGCTCGTTACAACTCTCGCTATGTGCAAATTTTCATCTTTATGGAACACGGCCAAGGATGCAGGCCAAATGCTTAACCTACCGGCCATATTTCTCACCATGGGTGAACGCAACCTCGTCCTCACACTCTTTTGCATCTTCTTTTCTTTTAAAAGGACACCTTACCGGCTTGCGAGCACAGCAGAGCACGACTCTGACAAGATATAATTATTTTAGATGGATTATCTAGCTTTAATCAAAAACAAATGCCAAAAAAAGTTATGTGCTGTCAGCTGACAAGGGAAGAACGAGTATTGTGAGTTTGTTGGCTTCTCAGCAGCATCGTGCAGCTCTGCTTCCAGTCCAGCTGAGCTGGAGAGACATTTCAGGTTTGAGATGAACATCTTGGAAACATTCTGTTTGCTGAATGGTTAATTTTTAAAGGAGAGATATAAAACAATCATGGAAATTAAACAGTGCTTCAGGTATGTTCTAACTAGAAAAATAGCAAACAAAACAGTTTCAAGCAGCTTTGTAAAATTAATTCTTTCCTCTGAAGGGTCTGAGTACTCCCAGCTCACAGCAGCAGTGTCCTCGGAGCAGTGTATCAATACCAACCAACCACTGCACATCACCAACACAATGCACAAAATACAGCAGATGAAGGTGTCACAGTCTCACTGAATACCCTGATTCTAAAGTGACACTGAAAAGATTTTCTAAATTGAACAATTTCAAGCTCCCACGAAGTCTCAATGGTCACTGGTACAGAAAAAAAACAGGTCGAGCCAAGTATTAATTGTCACACATTATTTGACAATTATTTATTGGTATGCAGTACACTTACTTTCCCTGAAGCAAGTATTTCAGAACATTTATGAACACAACTGTTAAACACGTACTAACAAATACACTTATATACATACATTAAAAAAGATTAAATCTTAAACACGAATATGTAACAGCCTAAGACATTCACAATGCAATTTTTCCATCATTTATGGTATTTATCTCAAATACCTGCAGAATGTAAGTCTGAAAAAATATATATTTTGAGCTACCACAGAGCATAAAAATATATGGAATTACCTACCAAGGTTTGGCACGATATAAATACCCCAAGAGAGAAAACAAGTGTAATCTTTTGTGCAACACAGAGCATTATTCACACAAATCATAGTATTACATCAGAGAGCTGCTGCTCATACAACAGCAACTCTGGTTTTAGTTGGAAAAAACATGCTGGAAGCATGTGAGCTAGGGACACAGTGGTCTGTGAGAAAGCATGTTTAGGTACTTAGCCATCTAATTTAGCTGGATAAGAAACAATGTAATGTTTTCCTGTTGTTAAACATTGCCATCTGTATCTCTGGCACACAAATTAAAAAAAGGAGGGTGTGACCATTAAAAGTACGTGTCCTGAGATTTCCTTCTTTAGGGGGCAAAGAGGTTAAAATGGAAAAGCTGATCCGTTTATAAATCAGGAACACATGTGGTAGTGAGAACAAACAGCAGCCAACAGGCAGCCTTATAGGACTTCTCCAGGCAACAGGAATGGCACAAAACGAGGGCACAAAAATACCATCCACAGGGAAGAGAGTGGAGCAACCCATGGTCACTGGTAATCAATCGTACCAAGTACTCCAAATTATTTCAGTACTCAGAATTAACTCTGAGTTTTAAAACTTATCTCTTGGAAAACTCTCTGTCCAGTAGTACAAAGAAGCATGCTTTACTATTAACACTGGCTTCTATCTGCAGAAAATCAAAGGTGATCTAAAGAAACACGTATAGCAGGATCTGCGTGTTTATTACCAGAATGAAAAACAAAACAGAGCAGTTGTACTCAGACTTCATCTTTATGAAATGTTTGTGTCTACAGCCTACCTACGAGAAGCAGATACCAACATCCAGCATCAAACTGAAACAGTTCTGCTTGATTTCTTTGTAGATAAACAGAACCTTAACATAGTAAGTTACAGTCCACTTAGATCTAAGGAATATAACACAGCACTGAATAACAATCCTTTTGATCCAATGGATCTTATATCAGTGGTAGGCCCCCCAAAAAATTAAGCTGCTCAAACTAAATCTTTATCTTCACATTCAGACTTTTCCCTTGACACACAGAAAAGATCAAGAAAACATTATGGCTCACAAAGAACAGAATTTTCAAGTGTAAAGTCGTACCAAAATCTTGATAAATTGTCATTGATGTTGTAGGTGAGCAGTCGGTCAGGAACATCATTATGGGTGCCTTGCACTGCTAACACATGTGGTGCCAGGGCAAAGGGTACATCGCTTAGAAGATCTGACATGAAAGGGCTGCTTTCCAAATTTTGGCTCCTTTCATTTCCCACCTCTGCTCTCGATAGAGTCAATTCCGATTGGTGCCCTGTATTTATCTGAAGAGAACAGAAGAACAGTAATTTAGATGCTACACATCAGGCAGATACGGCTTCCTCTCATGAAAAAAACAAAACTAAACTAAAAAGTAGTTCCAGAGTTTAGTTCAGCTAGATCCAAAATAGCAAATCTTAATGCACGTTGATAGAATTCTTTGAGGTAGGTTGGTTTGAATCAAGGCTGAAAACAACAGTTTTTTTTCTTGTTTTTTGAAAGATTATCATAATTTCTCCTATTAATGTCACTCCGCCTTTAAGAAAATCAAGGCAGATGGGACATTGTCTTCAAGTTTAGGGGAAAATACTCTACACAATTCCATTCATAAACTGACAAAGCTCCTTTTTGGATAGAAAGTTATGTTCCTTGTACCCTTCTATACCCTTTCAGAAGTCATCTATAAATGTAGGACTCTGTTTAAACAAACAACAAGAAACCCGAATTACCAGCTCCTGCTCTAGCTCTTTCAAATTACTACTGATCACGATCTCCAATTTAAAACAGAGTTGTTTCACTGACTCGTAAGGTCTGCTAACTGTGCTTTATAGAGCATTAAAAAAGCACAGTAAACAAAACTATAGCAGACAAACTAAAACCAAACGTACAAAACCCATAAAACAAAACCAACAGTGAAATAAAAAAAATCCTGACTTACAGAATAAGTTAAGGTAATTTAAGGAAAATGCCATCAGATAGAATGGTGAACACAACAGTCTTACAAGCTTTGATACTGGCTTACCAGAATGACTTTAGTAACCATCTATCCTAAAACTTTTACCACTTTAAAAACAAAGAAAAGACTGTTCACTCTGCCTCTGAAAGCAAATCTAACTTATTCTACTATTTCTAGCAACCAAGTGCTATTCAAACTAAGAGTTCACACACAATCTCGAAGAATAAAATGATTGTCATGGGGATTTCCATTTTATATAAGTACACATAGAAAAATAGTCCAATTCGACTCCTTCCAAAGTGCTTAACAAGTCATATAAGAGCCAAAACCATTACACGTTGATTTCTGATTGCAGTCTGGACTTCTTCCTTTCAACCCTCCATGCTCAGCACACATTCAGAAAAATCTGTGAGTAGGGAAGAGAAAGTACTGAAAAACCACAAACCGTAAGTCAGTAAGTTCAGGAAAACTCCTACAACCTCTTGTATTTGTCTCTTGTAATTAGCAGAGCTATCTGCAAATTGAAGACCAGCAGCTCTCACTTTCAAAGGGATCTCAGCTGCTATAGTTGATGATCAGTTAGCAACACTTAAGTCTTCCTTCTTAGTCTTCCTTCTTGTCATGGCCAAGCAAGCTTAAGGCATTGTAACAAAACTCAAATCCATTTTTCTGATAGAGACAGACTGGCTTGCTAAGAACACTGGTGAACACACAGAACATTTCTTTATAACAGTAGTTATACTTAACCTAAAAAAAACCAACAACACACCAACAAAAAAATCCTCCACCACACTCGAAATATGTACCTAAACTTGTAGCTGCTCAAAGTTTCAAGACATCCTACACTGTTCTGCTCTGCTCAAATCTGTTAGACTCCTTCCTGAAAGAACAAAGCTGTGGAGCTTTCACTGAGGTGCTGGTATTTGCTTCTATTACATCAGTCTCATATTCTAAAGAGGAAAGTGGAGCCAGAAAGGCCCAAATGGAAAACAGGAAAAGGTTCCATCTAGGAATCAATTAAACCAGATCTTCAAAGAGCCTCCCCCACTCATGTGTTCCAGGGAAAAATGATCTCCTGCCGTCTATTCCCATAGCTTGGACAATAATTTGAAATCCCTACAATCTAATGTTTATTTTATTTGGCAAATTATGCTTTTAAGAACATCTTTTTCTGTCTTAATTGTCCTACAAGCTGGATGAACTCAATTTACAATGGAAATCAGAGAATCAGCTGGCAAATCTAACTTCAAGGAGAAAAAAATTGCACAGCGCATAAAGCATCCCACATTTTCTTCTTTTTTTCTTCTTTTTTTTGTTTTTCTTTTTGTTTCCAGAAGCCTTACAGTTGTTAGAAGGGTGCCAAATGGGAACCCCCACAACTTAGACCCCTACTGCACACAGAAACAATGTACTGATAATGACAGGACAAGGATGAGCTTCCCTCATTCTCAGCCCCGCTTCATGTTTCAATGCAAGATTGAGTAAGAAAGGATAAATTAGAAATATTTTACTCTTAAACATCATCTTACGGCACTTAATATCTATATACCGGTTGTAAAGTTCTTTGCAGCTTATAGATGCTAATACTGATTGAATAGTCAAAACAACATCATAAACAAAGCCTGAAATGGAACATAGGATATGTAAGCCAGGAACAAAGGGGGAAAAAAAAGGCCAGTCAGTGAAACAAATGCCATAATCTGACCTCTCATTCAATAGTTTCTTGGTCTCAGTCCACCCATGCCCTCATAAGATCTTGGATGCAGTATCACAACATGAGCTCACAGCAGAAATGAGAAAAGATCTCAAGATTTCCTATTCCAGTTCCACACATCAACCACTACTATCTTTCCCAAGAAAAACAAAACCAAAACATGCCTAAAATAGTTTAAAATGTTCACATTCACAGAAAGTCGTATTTTAGACTGTCTTATTGTATCGATTCACCAACAAATTATACAATGCAAAAGATACATAACCTGGGGAGGACGGCTGTGTAATACAATGTGCAAACCCCACCAGTGGTAGGAAAACTCCAGCCAAAGTCAGCCTGGCCATACATCCCTGCTGCTATGCTGTTCAGAGAAGAACAGCTTAAAAATGAGAGGGAAATTAAAGTATGCCACAGAGGTGAGGGAGTGAGGCTGGCCCTTCTGCCTTCTTATCGCATTCCAAAAGTACAGCTCCAGAGTGCAGAGATGAAGGCAGCAACAGAGACAGCAAGTGACACCTTGCCCTGAAAATAGGCTGCTGGAGAACTGTTATGTTTGCAGTTTTAATCCTTGAATACTGTGAATCTCATCTTTTTACCTGATGTACAGAGTCACATGCACTATGGCAGTGTCTGTTATCTACCAGCTATCTACACACACAGAAAAAAATGTTCCTGTCCTGAAAAATTCAGGGTGAATAATCATCTGAACCCTCTTACGATGATATTCAGATAATGGCTTCATGCGCAAGATGTTATCAAGCTAGATACAATTTTGCACTTCACAGAATCATAGAATCACCAAGGTTGGGAAAGATCATCCAGTCCAACCATCCACCTATCAACAATATTTCCCACTAAACCATGTCTCTCAGTGCTACATCTCCATGTTTCTTGAACACTTCCAGGGACGGTGACTCCACCACCTCCCTGGGCAGCCTGTTCCAGCTCCTCACACTCCTTTGGAGAAGTTTTCCCTAATGATCAACCTGAATTGCCCCTGGTATAACTTGATGTCATTCCCTCTCGTCCTATTGCTAGTTACATGTGAGAAGAAACTGACTCCCACCTCGCCTCAACCTCACTTCAGATAGCTGTAGAGAGCAATAAGATCACCTCTGAGCCTCTTCTCCAGACTAAATAATCCCAGTTCCTTCAGCTGCTTCTCATAAGACTTGTGCTCCAGACCCTCACCAGTTTAGTTGCCCATCCAGGGCACGATTTTCTAATTATAAAGACAGCCACTCCAGTTAAAAGTCTTCAGTACAGCCAACCTGACCAGCAGGCTTTTACAGCATCTGTGGTAACAAAACAATGAACTGGAAGCTCCAGTAGAGAACATCAGGCACCCACCAAGGCTAAAATTGCCCAAGCTGGTTAGAATGCAAACACCAGCACAAAGCCACGCTGCACAACCAAAAGTCAAGGTTATGAAATGGCTCATGTTTTCATGCATGCATTCCTCAAGCACATATAGAACTGCAAGTCCTAGAGAATTTGATATCCCACATTAGTCACACTGGTTTCTGCTTAAATGTCTAATTTATTTATCCCAAATACAATCCATTCAGAGTGTATTCTCTGGACATTAGCTAAATAAAGCACTGCCAAATGCTATGACACACAATCCCACTATGAGAAATATTAATTGAATGCACTTAGAATATCATCAAACAATTTACATTTCAGCAAGCACCAGGGAGTTGAAAAATCAGTTAAAATTACAGAAGGTATAGTGCTCAGATTGCAATAAGCAAGGTGCTCTCTTCACTCTTGGCTTGGAATCCAAATGAAGAGGGGATAAAAGAAACTGTGTGTAAACATACATGGTAGTTGGCTACCAGATACCAACTGTGCTATGACAGCAATGGCACTGTACGTTATTTCAAAACTAACAAAGTATAAAAGTATCCTCTAAAGTAAATTCCTCATCTTATGCTCTTATACTGTTACTTTTCATGCTCCTCAGATGCATTTAAAAACATCTAATTTGCTGCAGCTACGTGTGCTAACGACAAAGTCTGCCAAGGAGTCTCGTAAGAAAGAAAATTCATGGTTTGCAGTGTACTTGGAAACCAGATTTACAGTGCTCTGAAGAAGAATCAAAGATCAGTGCTAGCATTATTATTATACACATTATTGAACAAGCTTTTCTACCAAGAAATGATTTACCTCAAGAAATTTGTACTTTCTGTAAAAGAGGCTTTTTTCGTTTTTTTTTCCCCAGAAGCAGATCCATTTCCCTTAAAAAGCCAGCCATAAGAAACTATCGACAGGTTCCATATTCCAAGCTGTCTAGTAAATATTCAGCAATATCATAACTCTGCAAAAGACAGAGACTGATAATACTGTTCCTTATACAGAAATATTTTCTTCAATTCAGGCAGTTTTGCAGTATTAGGGCAAATAGTGTATCCTAATGCATCTTCAAACTTCGGTAGCATTGTGCAGTTAGCTCTGATGTATCAAGAAGCAGAGACTGTCTTAGTGGACTGTTCTTCCAATTGTGTCTCAGTTGATGCTTTTATGATATTCATTGGGCCTTTTTAGAAAATCTGTAGGGATTCCAGAGGCATCACCACTAATGACAATGAATGGCTTTGCCATTACTTTTTGTATTCGAAAAGAGGAGCAGGTGGGAAAATAAAAAAACACTTGAAAGGCTTGTTTGCACTTTGTATTCAGAAGTTTAAGCTTGAAATAAAGGGCAGGAGGGGTGGAAAAAGTGTACATGACGTCATAGTTTCTAATGTCACAAGAATGCAAACCTGAACACAGGAACAAAAAACCCCACACCCTGCACACCAGTAAGTTTGTGGCCTATGTCTTCACAGAATATACTCAGACCAGTAAAACAGGAACACCACTGAAATGGCACAGAAACCTCATGTGAATCTTGAGAGCTGAACGGCTTGAAGGTTTGACAGGCTGTTGTGCTGTTTCTACTATGGGACAGCAGAAGTAGATAGAGGGAAGAGTGCAGGACACCTCGCACTGGCTGCAATACCATAATGCCTGGTGTTGGCAACGGTCAGAGAATTTCTTAAGAGGAATGCAGGCATAACCATAATGCTAGTGGCCATCTCGCACACAGAGCCAGGATGGAGTTCTCTCAGAGGCTTTTAGAGCTATGGTTGCTGTCAATGGAAATCAGCTTCCCCGGTCGGTTTGGGCTCTTGTTTCCCAACTTTTTATAACTCCCATTCTGTAACACAGCACTGAGCTGTTTGTCCTAAAGAGCTGCTGCAAAGTTCTTGTTATGAGCCTGCCCCAGCCTGAGCATTCAGTGTTTAATAAGTGTTCCTTGTCCCTTCCAACAGCTAGAAATGATAAACAGAGAAAGCACTGCGGGACTGCTATCTGAACTGCTGATATCCTGAATGTTCCATGCTTAAGATACATTAGTTTAATGGTCCTGGTAAATACTAGAGATGCTTGTGAGCTTTATTTATTAAATACCTGTAAAATGTAAGTTCACCCTGGAAAGTATTTTTAAGTACCACAAATGACTGCAAATCTGGTGTGTAACTACCTCATTTACTCATGCTAGAGGAAAAACACTGTTTTCTTAGTTAACAGTTTTGCAAACTTCAACTGAAACAAGATTGAGCTTCTGTTTTACTCGACTTCCTAAAATGCTGATTCAACACAAGGAACAGCTGTCTCAATGTCTTAATTTCCAAACATAACTACAATAATATTTGTGTCATAGGAATTTGGAGTACCTAAACTTTTAAAATGAATATACCTAGATTTCTATACACCAAAACACCATCAAATTGTATAAACCAAAAAGGCAGAACTGCAAAGGTCCCAAACCAATAACTGATCTAAATAAGAGATGGCTCTGCTCTGAGCTCTGCCATAGACTTGGAGCTCTGCCACTCAGCGTAGAAAAATGTCACGTAGTCAAAGAAGCCTGATCTTCAGCTGAGCATTACGAGAGGTTTGCAATACCAGGTGCAAAAGCTTTAAGCCCTGCACTAGTGAGGTAGGGCCCTAATTTCTTTTTTCTTTAATAGAATTCATTTTCTTTTACCCCTTTCCTGGAGCCAGGGGCATTCTTGCACACAAATGATTTTGCCAACAATAAGACATCAGAAATCAGTCTATCTGGGAGAAGTTTGGCACTATATCATGAGATCCTTCTAAAGCAATATGTTTTATGATAAATTCTTTGAACAATTATAGTTGCTCTGGAAGCAGAACATCATTCCTGTCCTTATCCCTCCTTTTATCCCAGCCCATTCTAGCACTCTGTGCTACTTCAGGATGCTTATTGGGCTTTTATGCCCCTCAGCAGCAGGGTTCCTGCTCCTGCTGCCTCCCCATGCCTCTAAGTGCTCAGAGCACTGTCCTATCAGGTGAATTTTGAACATTTCCCCCTCAACGTGAGTGCTGTGATAAGAATGATCTTAGAAGTGAGAGTGGTTCAGCCTATCAAGTTCCCCTGTTCCTATGAAGCACCACACAAGCTATTCATAGCAACAATCTCACACAGCACAATAAGCAACACCAACAATATTCAATGTGCTGTGATTGTGCCGGTGCCAGGAAACGCTGCTAACTGGGCCAGATCGTGGCTGCATTTTTTTCTCTGTAGTGTGTATGCTGAAAGATTAAAAAGGTCATGAAAATTACTACAGTGAGTAAACGGTGAGCCAGAAGAACTGTGATTGAAAATACAGGCGGCTCTAAGCACCCAGCCGTGCATCCCACAGCCACAAATCTGAAGTGAAGGACAATATGCTGCAACACAAACAGAGGAGGATGATAAATGCTGATGAGGGATTTCTTCTGCGACTTCAGTGCAAAGGCACAAAAAACTCAGATTTATTTTGTTACCCTTGTTCCTGATGTAATACTAACCTCATACTAACTACTAAAATGCAGTCATCTGCTGAAGCAACTGAACCATGAATGAGTACTTTGTATGTGGGGAATAATTTCTGAGTAACTGGAATGCAAATATTCCTCTAAAAATACTCTTTTAGTAGAGCTGAAATGAGGAGCAAAGGTTGTGTTTTAACTGTTCATTTCTTCATATCTTCTCAAGACATATTGATTTTTCTATGAAATTGATTGCATATTTAAACAAACAGTATTTAAATAATGAGTTTAAAGTTAGCAGCTACGTTCAATCTCTGTGGTTAATGACAGGATCTGAGTTTCTCCACATTGCTCTAGGTAAAAAAAGAAAAATTCTGAAGACTTTTTGGGCAGCTGATGTCTGACCAAGAGAAGCAGATGGAGTCCCTGCCTCCATGACTTTATCTCTTGTTCCCAATCCCTGCAACAGCAGAAGCTCCAGAATGGCAAGCTAGAATTACAGGAGAAAGATAAATTTCCTCTGAAATAGCACGTGGTCACGGAGCAGAGCCTCTAAAAAGGAGTGACAATGCTGCATTTTGCTACATTATTCCACGTGTATGAAAATGCAAGGATCCTCTAGGTCTTCTCACCAGCATCTCTCCTAAGTTTTAAGGCATTTCAGGCAGATATACTGTGCAGTACTGTACTAAGGGCTTTACTCCAAGGTTTTTATCCTGAGGTATAAAATCAGTGTTTGTGGCAAGTCTAGCAATATATTGCAGCTAAAAATTAAAAATATTCCAATGCTAAAAAAACGGTCAAGTATCTACTAATGCAACTTTCTACCTGGTCTCCCTACAGAGATTCAAGCCAATAGAGAAAGGAAGGATGGATATCTGCCTCTAAGTTATGCCATGCACAGTGTGTAATGGTAGCACTTGACAAGAGCACCTTCTGCACAGAGAGGGCTTATCCAAAATCAGAGCTCACAAAACAACAAAGTTGTCCTCAGCACCTATTGCTTAGGCTTTTGTGACACATGGATGAGAGCAAGATGATTTTCAGAGAAGAGGAATAAATAAGATAAAAAGAAACAAATACTGGTCATTTCTTTCAGCTCTGTGGACCTTGTGGTTCTCTGTAAAAGGAAGATAACTGGACCACAGTGAAAAGAAAGGGCAATTTCTCAATACTTAAAATAGATTCATTTTTATCAAACATTGACAAAAATTGCATTGTGACACTAGAGAAGTATTCTAAACATTTATGATCATGTGGAATCAAACAAAAAATTGCAAACAAGCCCATTTTATCTTCATATATAATTAAAAAGCACTTCAAGACAAATTTTGCTATGAGCTACCCAGTGGAGAGTCTTTTTAAATTCCAACACAGTGAAGGAGTGGTGAAGTTTTGAGAGAAACTTTTTAAGGTATGAATTAAAGCAAAAGCACTCTGTGGAGGAAGGATCAAATCACACTGATGGAAATTACACAAAAGCGTATTCCTGTATTATCAATACTTGCATTTTGGACTGAAATAGGGCAGTTTTCACATCATTTTTTCCTTGACTTTAAAACAGACTGGTTACTGCTGGTTTTTGTTTTATTTATTTTTTCCCTGATAGTGGCAGAGAAACTAATCTAAGGACACTGCTACTTTCCTTACGTGACGTTTAGAGTAATTATTCATAAGCTGACCCATACTGTGGTCTTTCAGCCACCATTTTGCGCTAATGCATCACACTGTAAATATCACACTTCCATCAGGCTGTGTTAGCACACTGTTTCATCAAGTGATGTATGATCTAAAATGTATTTTAGATCAATTTTAATATTTTGAAAGCCCAGAAGGGTTACTCCCAGAGGCAGGATGACTGACCAATCAATGCGTTGACAGCAGCAAAGTGAACCAGCATTACTGGCTTTTAGTCCAACCGCATGTGTTTGGGCAAGAGATACAGGGTAGGCAATTGTTTTATCTAGGGATTAAGTTAGTCAGAAGATTTCAAAATTAGACAAAGCCTGAAAATGTGAACATCTGGGCATCCAATTTTAGCATCTCCTTTACAACTAATAATCCAATGTAACTGAATAAGCATGCAATTACAGTAAGCGTACAATGAATCTCTGCCCAAACTAAATAGCAAGGTATGCAAACTGTGTTTCTGCATACACGTGCCTTGGTCATCATATGCAGCATATTGAGCTAGCTCTCAAAAACGCAGAGGCTGTCAATCAGGACAATTTTACTGCTTTATTAACTTCTACATGTGGGTGTATATGGTGCTCATTATAGGTACTAAACAACGAAAATCTAACACGGCTGTGTGCCATTCTTTCCCTCCAGGAGGCAGTTCTCCCTCCTGTTGCACACATCCCACCGATGGACAGATCAATCCCATCCCAGCTCCCAGTTCCAGCATGGCAGTGGGGATCCCAAATGTCTCTGCTGGGGTTATGCTCCAAGTTACAAGTGTATTCTAACCACACAGAATGTTCAAAGCTTCTTTTGAAAAGAATGTTAAGCATCCTCAGTTCTTGTCACAATGAAACCTCAATGTAAGTTAAACAAAGGGACTACATTACAAGTAGCACTAACTTGCAAAGTACCACAGAAAAGTGTTTTGTAATAAAGCTGCATTACTTTTTTTTGAGAGTGAAGAGGAAGCTGGTGGCAGCCACATCAATTCACACCTCTCCATTCCCAATCCAGTTCCCTAGATCTAAAAATATAATACTACCCTTTAAAAAAAAGGACACTGACATCATTCTTGACATTACTATAATTACTACAGATCTGAAGTAACCTCCATTGTCTATGATGATATACAGGTGAGTTTAACTAATCACTTTAGGACTGAAAAAACTCCTAGAAGGCAGTACTCTTCTAACACATGACCAGCTCTTACTGGTTGACTCTAGGTCACTAGATCATGAGAGTTTATAAAACACTGCTTGTGAAGCCACAGTAACTTATCCTTTGTGATGTACAGAAGCAGACTTTCTTATGGATGATCGTACTGCTTAAATTTTATGCATGCATGTATACATAATACATTTATACATAACACGTGCACACCCACACACCTGCACCCCCCAGGTTGCCCACCTGTGGATGGCAAGCAGAAGTCCCCTGGTCAGTACATTCTGGAGATCTTCCTAGTATGAGAAGACCCCTTAGATATTTTGATTATCAAACAGGCAGCAATACAAACCATGTAATTAAGCTTTATGAAGTACAGATGCTATTAGAGTGTAAAAGCTGATTTTTAGCTGACTGGGCTGTTTACCTTCTTTCCCAGTAAGATCTCAACCACATAGTGTGACTTCCTTATCATACAGTAGCTCTGCTTTGAAGGGATTCTCAATCTGTGTCTGCACAGTAAATGCAAGCCCTCCAGCTGCGTATCATACATGCATGGAATGGAGGGAGCTACGAACGATGATGTTCATTGCAAAGCATCAACACTGAAAACAATTAATCTCTTCAAAAGTTTGTAAAAACTTCACTTCCTATAGCTAAAACTCATACACAAGAGTCGAGTAAAGCAGATCTTTCTTCTGAAGGCACCAGCATTCAGAGAACAGTATGCGCTTGATGACCTGATGTTACAGTCTTATTCCAGTCCCTCCTAAGAGTGGATAATTTCATTAAGTGATTACTGCTAACATGCCCAATTAAGAAGAGAGAAAATATGAACCAACACACTTTAAGGGCTTTATAGACGAAGAAGAAATACTTGTAGTTAATACGACATATGACAAGCAATTAATCTAACCAGGACACAGCTAGAATCCCAGCTTAAGAAGGCTTTCTTTTTTTTTTTTTTTTTTTTTTTTTTTTCTTTTTTTAATAACATTTTCTATAAACATTATCATTTGTCAGAGTGGAGCAGACTAACCACAAACACTGGCCAATAATTGTAATGATTTTGATATATCAACCACTTTCTCTAAAGCAAATGTGGGGAATTTAAAATGATGCAGTAAAACTGACCCAGAACATCCATTTTGAGCCTTTAAATGCAGGAACTCTGAATGGAAAACTAAGAGCTGGGTGACTAAATGAAGGCACAATCAGTAATACCTCGTTTTCTGCTAACTTGTAAAAATATTCACGACAGCCAGGGTTTAGTAAAAACTGGACAATACAAGGTCTGGAAGAACGAATTAGTATTCACATATACTTAAAGGAAAAGAAGGTAACATTAGCGTTATTCATATCCTGGAATTATATCAGACAATTGCCAGGTGATCTGCTCTAAGGAGATCTTAGAAGCCTAACACATTCAGCAAGACTTGCTATTTCTTCAGAACAGTAGAAGTAACAATAAATTCTTTTCTGTTCACTTTTTTACTGTGCGCTCAACCTCCACTATCTCTTCCTTGACATTTTATATCTTCTGTCTTCCCCATTAACAAATACAGCCAAAGAAATTGCTATTTACAGTTATGTAGAATCCTTAAATAGCAGAGCTTTAAAAGGGATCAATGTAATGAGGATATTATCTGCAAATTCTGATACAAAAGTTTGGGGTTTTTTCTAATTTATTTGGGAACTCAGCCAAAACAGCGCACTGTGCAGTGTCTCCGTGCAAAAAGCCATGGATAAGTGTAAATTTACTTCAGGAAACATGGCACTTCTATCTGCTACATTCCCAGTTTGTAATATTAAATTATGCCAAGAAAGGTCACGAGCTATAACAGAATGACTGCAATTCATAACAAAGGCTATGTCCTATGAAGATAAGTATCACAGCAAGGTATATAATTAAGAGTGGCTATAACAACAACATATAAATTAGGTACTTATGGATTAAGCAATCCCTTGGAGGATTCTCTCTTGCCCTAGAAAGCGTGTAACAAGCTCCTTACATAGAACGCAATAGCAATTGAGTATCTGAAGGAGAAACAGGACTATAAAATAAACCAAAATCCAACACGCAATAAGAGAAAAAATCTTAATTCACAATCTAAATGCAGCTCTCATTTTTGGTGGTTTATTTTAACACACTTACTGGTATGGTTTCCACCCATTAAATCTGCTGACATGTGTTGGCTAAAGAGCATACGTCAGATTATCCAGAAGTGCCATATCAAATAAACATGAACTGCTTCTTAAGGTGACAGTAGGGAGATGCAAAACACTGCAACTATTATCAGATTTTTTTTTCTTTCTTGCATCAATGTAATAATCCCAGGTGCCCTGCACACCAGACGTACAATAATCTTCATAAATCCTAATTCACAGCCATACCATCTGTCAAAAGTATTTTTCATGTCTCCTAATAGACACACTATATAATTGCTCTCACAGTAGGACAAAAACACACGGTTGCACTAATTTGCTCTACCAGTGGAACAGCTCATTACAAAAAATAACCCCATCACATTACGGGGGCTTCTAGCACTCTGCATATACAAACCTATACACTTCCATTTGGTTACTTTCTGTAACCTTGAATTCCCAATGAAAGCAGATTAAGATTGAATTATCTGGAATGGAAAACCCACAAGCATGAAAAAAACAATCCATAATCTCTCTATCGTGATGGTGTTGCAGTTACAACTAGATGCTTTGCGTTTCACTGTCACAAAGAGACAAATCTAAGTTCCCAGTCCTGCAGAGCACTGAGCACTTTGGCCCACATCCAGAAAAGCACTTAAACATGCATGCAACTTGTAGTCCACAAGCCTGAAGCAGCTTCTGTGGGATGGCACATGCCTGTGGGATGGCGCATGCTTATGGGGATGGTGCACACCTGTGGGTGCTGTGTGCTTGACTGTGCCCAGAGCACTCATTACCCTGCCTGACCTCCAAGTTCCCTAGCATTAAGTGGGCATCAGAACCCTTGCAAGCTGGTGATGGAGAAGATGCTTTACGTGGGACTCTTCACAGCAGGAGATTCTGTCTCCACTGTATAGCAGAGTGAAGCTGGTCAGTGAAAACACCAACGAGGCTGCAGATACCTGCAGTTCCTCTAACAGCACCACACGCAACATGGAAACCTCACAAAACAATGCAGATTGCAGGGACTGCCATTGCTACAGGAGCTTCTGTTAAATGTTGCAAGTTGCAGCAAAACAGTCTTGTCTCAAGATTTAATTTGTGCATTAGTTTTATATAAATACAGCAACACTGCACAAACATATGTACTTGAGAATTCAATAGCTGTGCAGAAAATGAATCCAGTAGTACCTAAATGGGAAATTCCAAGGACTACAATGGTTACAAAAACATACTCCAGAAAACATGTTCTTCAAAAATCAAACGCAACAACCTCATTTCCTTTTCAGATAAGGAAGTGACCCATAAACAAAGCATGACTTTATTCTTTAAATCATATTTCTAAAAGAACCTATTCATGTTCCACAAAGTCAACACCTATTAAGTTGTCAAATGTATAATGTGTTAAAACAGAAGCAAATTTCCAGCAACTTTACTGTTCAACTATGCATGGAAAATATCTGGTATTACATTGCAGCTTAACAAATCTATTTCAACGTACTGTACTATGTTTCTGAAGTATTCTTGTTTTAATGATAACAAGTTTATTATTTCAATTAATGTCCCACGCCTCTAGGACATACTGAGTATATAAAAACACTTTTCCAGTTTTCTTAAATTGGTAGATTTCTCCCACAAATTTATAAAAATACACTCACTGCTGTAAACAGAAATATTGCTTTCCTAACAGCCAAAACTATCAATTTCATTTCCATGGTCTCTACTCAATTTGAGAAATTGAGAACTCCTCCAAGTAAACATGAAGTTCAAATACATGAAATCCAGAGACTGGAATTAAAATGCTGTCTCTCAATTTAACTGGCGTTGATTCATACAAGCATTTTGGTGACATGTAAGCCTTTCAATATAAAAAATAAATATTTATTCTATTTTCATGGTAACACTTGCTATTTTATTTTGAAAACTGCTTCTTTCCTCTAACTCGTAAGCATGCAGTTCCTACTCTGAAGCTCCACAGAACTGCAGCCACTGGCAGCTCACAACACCTAGTGAGAACACCACAATAAGGGAAACTATGTCTGTGCAGTCAGTAACCACAATACCATGGCATTTTACCTCCTCAAAATGGCAAAACACTTTGCTCAGATGTGCCTGGATTCAGAAATCAGACTAAAGTTTTGCTATTAACTCGAGCTGATTCATTATCCTATGTTATCAAAAGGCAAAGCTTTCACGGATGGTGAATGAAAAATTTCCATATAAGGCACAGTTTTTAATTAAAAATTAAAAATGAGAATCTAGAGTGCACCCCCACAGGCATTGCCCAATCTTAGATTAGCAACAGTGACACACGCACCTCTGATACTCCAAAGGCTTACAAGGGCTTAGCAGTAATAAATGCTACAATGGTGCTGGGATGAGAGAGAGATATGGTTAGTTCTGATATGAGAAAGAGACAGGGAAATAATGGATTAAGGGGAAAAAACAGGGCCACAAAAACAACAAAAAATAAAGTGAAATGTTATCTTGTAAATGTCTAAGATTATGTAGCAATGGAAAACAGGCTCATGCTTATTGCAAAAGCACTTTTAAAGCAGAAAAAAATGCACATAGGCTATATGCTGAAATCTTTTGGAAAGGTATACATAGATTAAATATTAAATAAACAAGAGGACGTTCATATTTACAGTCACACAGCACTGAAACAGAAAGCAAATACAGTGAAGAAAGTCCATCATACTCACACGTTTACAACATGTGAGTTACAAAGGTGGCTGTGGAAATAACTTATGTAAACGTCTGACATTTTCCATCACTGCACTAATACTTGTACACAATTCATTAACACCCTCGCCACAGTTCCATTGTTGCAAATCTCAAGTATAAAAACAAGATACACAGCAATAACCACACAGTCCAGCCTTATACCTGCATTTTTTTCCATTCAATATTGGTGGTCATTATAGTATTACCACCTAAATTTTAATAATGCTTCTTTTATGATGGATGGCAAGAAAGGCTGAGTTAGCACTTAATCAACATATATGAACATGCTGAAATCTTCCACAGCACATTCACACTTCTCACATGAGCTGCTATCAAAGCTTCTTCATGCATGAGTAAAGTAGCATTCTCCTACCTGTGGAGGCTGGTTGTACACTGGTCTGGTCTCAGGAAATGAAGCTTTGTCCTTTGCCTCTCTATTTTGGTCATCAGCTGTGTCACCTATCAAAGTCAGAAAATACCTATTAAGTCACTAAAATCCTTCATCTTAGGGAGGAAGAAAACATCTTAAGTCTTCCTAAAATCAAATTGCACAATTTCTTTAGAAAGGGAGAACTCTGTTGCCCAATTTACATTTTATACTGAACACAAGCATTGAGAAGCAGTCTCTAAAAACTGGAAGTAAATATGTCTCTAACAGTTAAAGCGAAAGTTACAGAGAAACAAGGAAAAAGAAAGAAAGGGAGCAGGGCTTTTCTTTTTGAAGACTTTAGGACCATTAAGTCCTAACAGTGGCAACACCTCAAGCAGAGGAGACATAACAGTGGGAGGATCTGGTGTAATGGCCACAGCTGAGCATGTGTCAGTTATGTCTCAGGCCCAGGTCAAACTAGGACACGTGTGGCCACTCCATTCTCATTTACAACCTAGGCTCTGCACAGGGCATATCCGAGCACGAGTGCCGAAACAGAGGCGTAACGCATGCAGAGCATATGCAGATCCCTACTTTGTCCATCCAGGAAAATTACTGGAGGACAGGCTGGCCACTGCTTTTCTCCCATGGCATGGACATGGCTACCTCTGCCCAGGATGGCACTGACAACACAGACACCAATTTACTTAAAAAACTGCAGCTGGTGCCAATCTCAGATGAGCAGACCTCAGCAATAAACTGACAGAGTAATTAAGTGGTATTAGAGAGAGAAGTAACATCAGTAACTTTTTCAAAAATGTGAAGGTAGTAAAACAAATCTACCAATAAAAAAAACAACCCAAACCAACCCACTATCTTCTGTAATTGTCTTTGTCTGAGAGAGGCTGTACAACAAACTGTGAAGATCCTGTGGTTTATCTCCTTATGCTGTTAGTGCTACTCAGCAAATAGTTTGTAAGAAACAACGTAGAGAGATGAAAAAGATTCAGCTGCATAATTCTGGTTTTATTTTTATTTGAATGGATGGTGCTTTCTGCAGCAGATTATTTTGAAAGCCTGCATTCTTAAAAAGAGTCCTGCAGCCACAGTTCTAAATGAAAAGGTTCACGTTACTTTAGTTTTATTCCTTTGGTAAGTCTGTGCTTGTGGCTTTGCTAGAAGCAGGGCACCTGGAAGAGCCCATCAGGACAGCGGCCAGCTTCTGCCCATGCCCAATGAGCCTGGAAGCTGGTGGCACCTGGGGCCATGCAGCCCTGCACCAAGCTGTCATACACCCCAAAGGACCCTTGGGTACATTGCAGTACCTAGTAAAATATCTTATAAAAACAAGTAGAGACATTTAGTCATTGGGTATGCTTTTAATGTGTTTTAATAACTGTAGGTCACTAGTGCATACTAGCTCCATTAATGTCTAAGCTTGTCACAATCCTTTCTGGAACTGAAAAATGCTTCTTGGTAAACTGGTAATTCTCTGTATAAAATACTCCAAAGTATTCGCATTCACATCATCTCTTCTAAAAAAGAAAGGGAGTGGGAGGAGTGGAAAAAAAGAGAACAAAGGAGATTAGGAGTCAGTTCATCTGCACTTCTTCCCCACAGTACTCCAAGAAAACAAAATTCGTAAGCACCTATAATGATATAAGTAATGGCCATGAAAATAAACTCCATCAGACCTTTAGTTTACATGCCTAATGAAGGAGACGACTGCAAAGAAAAACTAACTGTGGCCTTGTAAATGCAATGAAATGTTGCAAAAACTTGAGGAGGCATGAAAATAGTCTGCAGATGCAGGAAGGAGAGACTGAGGGATGATTTTGATACATTTGCAAACAAGTTTAAACTAGCAAATTTAGCAAGATCAGCTTCACCAGAAGCAAGGCTGCTTAAGAATCAACTACCTGAGGAAGCAGCAGAATGTCCACCTCTGAAGGATTTTCAAAAGAAGTTGAAGAAACATCTGTTATGAATGCTTTCAGTCCTGCCAACACAAGGAGGATGAATGACCTTTTGTGCTCCCTCCCAGTCCTACATTCAATAAAAGATGCAGGAGGAAAAACACAGGATACCCCTCCCTGAGATCAGGATTTGTCAGGGGAACTTGTGCTGGCTGCAGGCAGCCTCGCGAAGATGTGAGCAGGCTGCAGCTAGCTGGACAAAGCCTAATCCGGAGTGAAAGGGCAGAGCCGGTTAGCCGGTCAGCAGCAAAGGGACCGCTAATTGAGATCAGTGAGATGACTCACGGTGGGTATAGTCGGGTGTATGCAGAAGCACAGCAAAAGAGTGTTACAAGGGAAATTCTCTCTTTGTCCTTACAGATCGTCCTTAGAAAGCGCTTGAAAGTTTTTATACTCAAAGAAACTGAAGATCAATTTGATATGTGTTAATGCCATCTGGAATATACTCTTTTTCCTGTGATTAGATTTCCTTAAGATGAAAATAAATGATAGCTTGAAATCAGAACCAGAAAGTCAAAAATGTAAAAATGATCACAAGAAAAGAACAAGAATAGCTTACTGGGAGAGAAAAAAAAGTATCTTTTCACTTCGAACTCTGACATCCAGCTCCCACAGGTGGCAAGTTCATACTATCTACGGTTTTTCACGATTCAAGCTGACTTTGTAAAATGAACTTTAATGCAGATCTCTTGCTAAAACAAAAGTGCAAATGGGAAAACCTCAGCATCCTTCCAAGTTTTCAGTTATACAATCCTGCAAACATAACACACAAATATTTATAAAGATGAGTATTATTTGAGTTAATGAAATTATAGGCAGCTCTAGATTAAACTACCTCAGATGACCATGAAAATAGAACAGTCTTCTGGAGAAAACACTATTTCTGTTTTTCTTCTTTGCTTGGTTCCTATTTCAAGTACCCAAATAGATTAATCATCCTAATTTCTATTAGCCCAAGTGATTAATTAACTTTCACATACCTGCCCAAACCCAGGCTCTCCTAGCTCTATCAGTTCCCAGCCTTATCATGTTTGCCATAACCAACCCATCCTGTTTTGCCACCCCCAATTTTTTTGCTCAGCTTGCCTTGGTTTCCCATTGACCTCAGTTCTAATCTCTTCCTTAACTGCAAGTCCAAGTTTCTCTTCCCTTGTCAGTCTTGCTTCTCAAATGCTTCCCTCTGATCCGATTTTCCCCTTCTCCCTACAATTTCTTCTTGTCTACCCAGATGTTAGGAAGGTAGAGGAAGGTGAACCCTAGACATCACATGAGAGCAGACTTTTGGGAGCAGGACCTAAGACGTAATTTTGAGCACCTTACAAATTAAACTTTATAGTCCTTGACCTAAAGAAAAAACTCTTACAGATTCCTGATACAAGTAGGAATGTAATTATAATTTTGCCAAACTAAGCAATGGAGATCTGGCTCTGAAAAAAATCAAGAACACACAACCTCAGTAGGCAGGGCTATCAGCACTCCCCATCCAGCCTTTCATCAGAACTGAATGGTAAATATGTTGATAGATAAAGTCAGAGGGATCACTGTAATCATCCTGCCTAACCTCCAGATAAATACAGGCAATAAGATTTCTTGAATTAATTTGTTTGAACTAGAGCAAGTTTAAAGCTGTATTTTAATGAAGAGATAACAGGCAAAATGATTCATTTTACAAGACAATTAGATTCTGGCTCATATATCTTTTGGCTTAAAAGCATTATGCAAAGTTTTAGTCATAAAACTCATATTAAAAAAACTGAAGTCATGTATTTAATACATCATGTACTATTTTGAGAATCTAAGCATTAGTAATGAAGGATGTTGTGTGCAATGTAATTTGGTTTAAACATCGGCAGCATAATTAGTGACATACAGGAGATCACTTGGTGAATTTATCAGGAAAAAAATCATGCTTCTTCCTGAAAAATATTCTCTTACTAAACAATGGAAATATATCTTCAAATTTGAGAAGAGAGCAGTAGACAATTATCTTGCTTTCCAGACACTCTCAATTCTCAGCCCTGGGAGGCTGTTTTTAGGTTGTATTAAGCCTCTTTCGGGTCCAAATGAATGATGTTGCAATTGAAGGTCAGACACAGGTTTTTCTTCCTCTCTTTGCTGGATTCCCCAAGTTCCACCAGTACCTTCTTCTTTTCCACAAACTGCAGACAGGTGTTGACCAGGAAAGAAACACCCAGGTCAGTTTGCAGTATTTACAACCCCCTCAGATCTCAGAATTTTTGGCATCTTCAACAACTGGCTTTTAGCTGCCTATCCAGACCTCAGAAACTCTTGTATATAAAGGTTCAACCACAAGTTTGGCTTCTACTCAACAAGGAAGTGGGGTTTCTATTTATACTCTTTCCTCTCCCAGCATTTTGTCATCCTCACGCTGTGTAGTCTCTTGATCAACAGACAGCACTTAAAAGTCTATCCCACCCTCAGCCCAAAACAGAGAAATTACTGTAAGTACATGTTAGAGCCTTCTTTAACTTAGACTGCCATTTGGCCTGGTGTGGATAACCCAATAAGAAAGTGAACCATGTGTAACACAGCAAGCAGTAATCAGATACCAAATACAAAAATTTCCACCTTTAGCTTCAAAATGAAGATTGTTATTTTCCATTATACTCTACTTAGTCGTTTTAAATATTTCCTGCTTGTCACCACTTTTTCTTTCCTACCTAAAAAATGGCAGGAACAAATAGTATTCTGACTTCTGGTTAGAAATAAAAAGACAAATAGCTCTAAGAGAGGATTAGTAGGATCTGAAAACAGGAGATGCTGACGGTATGGAAGCATAGAGGTTTTACTGCCGTTTCTCACCCCTTTTTCCTACTCCGAAACCTTCCCCTCCTTCACGGAGACAGACACAGCAATTTTAACTCAATGACAGAATGTCAAATTTCAGTTCATTGACAGATGCAACACTATCATGGTATCAATTCTGGGGAGGTATTTAAGTACAGTAAATCCCTCTCTCCTCTGAACATATGACTCTCAGGCTATTCTACAGCCTCGCTTCTGTGCAAAGGGGTCTGATAGCACTGCTCTTCTCCTGCCTTATTCTGTAGCTTTCAGCTCCTTGAGCATCCATTTGCTTCCAGTCTAACTCCATCCAAAGTGATTTACTAAAAAGTTCCTCTTCCTTTCCTTGTGAATATAGCAGACAGGCAACCAGCAATGGATGCCACGTTGCTGCCGTTCTCCTCACCACTATTTCCAGCCTCAAGCTTTGTCTCAACTGCTGTGGCTCCTTACAAGAGAAGTCCAAAGCCACATTTAGTGCCAGAGAAGAGTTCTGAGCTGCCAACTCAGAATATCAGTGAAATATCTTTCCCAGGTACATCCTGCCCAGAGTGAGCTGTGGACTGTAGTGGAGTCGTTCCAAAGAACACAGATGGCAGCATCCAGAGCACAAAACTGCGCTGATTTTGTGGAACCAGGACTGTTAACAGAAGGCAAAGGAAAGAACTTTAGAAGAATTTGCTAACGATCATGCATTGTATAAAAGTACAGCAAGCTGTAATAAATTGTAAGTGATTTGACACTTTCCATTACAGATTAACATATTACTCACTGATCTATTTCAGTCAAATAAGGCACTAGACATGTGCTGTCTTCTTCAGTGGGAGAGATGGGACACAGATGGCTGGGTGGTTCTCTTCTCTTAAAACACAACTACCAGTTCGTACAGCATTTCTGCCATGCAAACTTCACATTAATTCTCGGCAGCTTCCATACGCATATGACCAAGACATAGTAGACTCATAAGAATATATATAGTTGGCAAAACAATGAAGTCATCTTAGTTTCAGATCATCTCATCCTGGTTTCATATTAGAGCTTTTCATATCAACAGCAGTTTCATTTCAACAAGCTAATAATACCTCCTTAAAATCCAATATATCAGCAAAAAGATTCTCCACAGCTGCAACTTTCAGCAAACCAAAAGTTTAAGAGTTCATGAAGCATAAGAGTGAATGAGAAGGAAATCTGCCTAAGCCATCCTAAGGCACAGGTCTGTGTTAGACTAAGCAGGCCCACAGTAAATCTTTGTCAGCCTTATACTGAATTTCAACAGTGCTTTTATAGCTGGTATTAAGATACCTATAAATGAAGCTTTTATAACAGTAAAACTTACCAGTATCTTCTGTAATTATTCTGATGAATCATAAGAAAATTTATATAAACACTGCAGAGTGCAGATTCTGAAAAAATAGTTTCTTCAAACTCGTGAAAAGGGAGGTGGAAAAATCACACACACACAAGAATCACACAAGAATCACAAGGTTGGAAATGACCTATAAGATCATCCAGTCCAACCGTCTCCTCATCACCATTGCCACCACAAGCACTAAACCATATCACGCAGCACGTCATCCAGACGCGTCTTGAACACTGCCAGGGACGGTGACTCCACCACCTCCCTGGGCAGCCATTCCAGTGCCTGACTACTCTCTGAGAGAAGAAGTTCTTCCTTATGTCCAACCTGAACCTCCTCTGATACAACTTGCGGCCACTGCCCCGTGTCCTGCTCGTTGCCTGGGAGAAGAGGCCAGATCCCTCTTCACCACAGCCTCCCTTCAGGAGGTTGTACAGTGCAATGAGGTCTCCCCTGAGCCTCCTCTTCTCCAGACGAGAAAATGTAACAAGGTAAACATTATCATAAGTGTTTTGCATTTGCAAAAGGTCCAGACCTTAGTAAGAGAAAAAGCAATCATGATACTTCCACACCAAGCAAAAAGAAACTCTGGGGATCAGTCCCATTCCATTTTACTGGTCTGATGCTTCCATGCATGTACCTTCTCCAATATGTGCTCCTACCAACCTTCCCCAGTAGCCCACACCTTCCTTCACCACTTTCAGCAGACCTCGCTCTTCTATTCTGCTGTTTGGGAATCCTGTTCTCGAGTTCATTACTTTATATGCTGTCACACCTTCCTTATCTTAGATTATTATCAGAGTCTTGCTACCCAACACATCTTTAGCACTGAAGCAACCAGTGCAGTACAGATGTGAGTAAGGGCTTACAACGGATTCAATCACTTTATAAGCAAGAAGTTGAAAACACCAGCGACACCACAGAAGTGTAGGTCCTCCAAATCACCTGGCCCAACAGTCATGCTTACCTGGATATGTGTGCCCATGCCTAAGGGAGAGCTTCCAAACTCTTCGCTACTCATCCCATGCTGAACAAACTGACAGTGCTCTACAGATAATCCATAGCATATCTATGATATGCTAATATTTTCCGTGAACGTTGTCCCTAAAGAAGTTTTACTTGATTTCCTGGCACACACAGACTAGATGCCATAGGTGAACCTGCACACGAATTCAGCTGCTGAATCTGAAATTACTAAAGAATCTACAGTCCTCCCTGTCATTCACCTTCTCTGTCAACAGAACCCGTCTTCTTCATATAAAAACAAACACAACCTTCTAAGCCCAATTGAATCATACTTCACTGGGGAAAAAAGCCACTTAATGTACTTTTTTTTTCCCCTCTTGTTTTTAAGAAAGTTTTATAAAATTAATTAGTTTTTCTTTAGACTTACTGAATAATAACTAAGAGCTTACTGCCATGGTCATCTAAACCAGCTTAATCATCCCGTAGAATAACTAGATTGTTTTCAGGTTAAGAATGAAACAAGAAGCCCCTTAAATTTTTTAGATGTTTGGAAAAGTTTAGACTTAAACTATATTATCTCTTTCCACCTCATTCTCAAATCTGCTTCCTGGGTAGTGACTCATTATAATCCACCTTTGTTATATGGATAGTCTGGTATGCAGCAATTGCAAAAGAAGTAGTTTGAAAGCTCTCTTAGGGTTACAGTTTCTTCCTGGATCCTTTTTGTTTTTCCAAGAGAGGGAGGTAAAGATAATATTCTCTGCCTTTATTTGCTCTATTTCTCTTGCCTAACTGCATCTTTACCTTTTATGAGGATATGAAAGTCTACACAATCTCTCTTGCATTTTCTTACTTTGATTGGAAGGATGATAAAAAGTTTAAACTCAGAACAATAAAAGTCTTTACCTCCTCGTTCCTGATGAGCAAGCAGTAAAAGGCTATGTGGAAACAGTAACAACAACAAACTTAGCTGAAGACAATGGTACAGCTCACAGAGTACAGAGCTAGCGAGAAACCTTCTCTTAAAAACATTTTAACAGCACTACTTTCATGCTACTTGCTCAACTAACCTAGAGAGAAACATTTATAATAACGATCAATTTTTCACAATGAAATTAAGATTTTTTCACTGTCCACATGTCATCCTGAGGCTGAAGCCTCCTCCTGTTTTGTTCATGGTAAGGTTCATTCAGCCTGGTTGGAAGAAAACAGCGCATTGGAAGCCACCTTGGTCAGCATAAAAGAGCTTCTCCTAGCATGTAAAAATCTGCAGCATAGACTCCCTGATCAGTCTTTTGGTTACACTGTAAAACTTCACACCACTAGATCCAGCATGTATTAAAATGATTTGTCTATCAAAAATTTCAGTGTGAATAGTCTCATATTTGCATGTGAGAGTTGCTACATAAATGCAAATCAACAAATATTGCAAATTTAAGCTGGTTTCCTAAGGGATTAGATTTACATGACCAACTTCTGTCCCTGATAAGAAAGAAAAACACTGTCAAACATGACTGAAATGGCACAGAAGAATAAGATTTTTGCAAAACATAATCATCTGTAGGTGGGCAGTAAAATGAGACCAATTCTTCTTGCTGAAGAAGAATCCCATTGCTCTCTATTTTTCTTGGCCTGTTGGCAGCACAATTAACAAATACTGCTGTGGTTGGCCACTGCAAACGATGACAAGGGAAGGGTAAGAAGCAGAAGTCGCTACATAATGCAGAGAAATATCTAAGGCTATTGTAGAGGGATAGGAGGACTAGGAGATCTTCAAGGAGCTCTTTGAGAAACTGAGGGTTAGGATTATATGGATTCACCGACACACAGTTTGTATGTGAACATGTGACTCACAGGCACTGATACATCTGATGACAAAAGCTAAGTCATAATATCAAAGCTTTTCTTCAACACGTTTCAGACAACAAAGCTTACAGAATTCTGGCTCGAGAAGTTTCCTACCCTTCATTTTTCTAAGTGATTTTTTAGAAGGCAGTCTTACTGCTGGGATCAATCTATGTATATAATGGCAGTTGTAAGGGGAAAACCTTATGTTACAACCACTGTTGCTTTTGCATTTCAAACATGTGCCTGCAGTATATTTATGAGCATAGCATATTTTGTTTTCCTCTAAAAAGAAGCATAAATACTCTGGAGTTTGTGTAGTAGCAAATACATGCTTATGAATACATCTAAAGGTTTTACACAATGAACATGAAAGAAGCAAAACCTCCATCCAAAAGCAATTAGAAGACATTATTCAGGCACCTCTGCTTCTAAAGCTCCTTGATATATTAGTCCTGGTTTACAACATTAATTTCATTTTATTGCTACAACCTTCTGAACTACCTCAGCCTCAGGAAGGAGATCTAAAATCTAAAGGCAAACCAACAAAAGAGGCTAAGAATTAGGCAGTCTCCACAGAAAATAAAACATAAATCCGTTTACTATATCCTCAGAAGAGGCAAGAACAGTACAGCAGCTAATCTTCAGGCAGACTTTTCTCATGAACAGCCAGCTTCACAGATGATTAAAAGGACAACACAATTTTATGTATTTATTTATTTATTTAGAGCACGTAGGTCAATAATGTGGATTAACTTGGATTAAAGTGTTATTTTCCAATTACTTCTGTGCTTTAAGCTGGTTTAGTATTTCTAGGAACTTTATTTTAAAGCCAGCTTTGTAGGAGAAACTACACTATGGAACTTCTTGTTTGCCTTTGACTTGTATGTAAACAACATGGAAATGTTCACTCTAACACATTACCAGTATGCTATTTCATTTGAAAGGCAATGAGACAAACAGCATCAAATATTCACAAATTTTTAATATGCATGGCTTCAGTGCATTAAAACGTTTTTAACCACTGCTTGGATCTTCAATTACATGACAATATTACACAGAGTTGCATCAATTTATAACAATTTAAAGCATCAGCACAAAAAAGCGCAGCAGAATTCCTTAAAATCATGCAGAGAGGAAAGTAGAAGCTATTATGGTGGACAAAAAGGGACAAACCAGAATTTCTGAAAAGACAAAGAAGCTTAGTTCACATAGTCTAAAAGAAAAAAAAAAAAAAAAAAAAAAAAGAGCCACACTAAAATATCCATTTACAAAGATAATAGATCAAAAGATTTGGCTGTAATGCTTTTGCATGGGTTTTCAATGAAACAGCAAAACATTCACCTGCACACAAAAAACTGACACAAACACTGCCCACAAAGCAAAGAGAAAAAAAATAATCAAAAGAATTGTGCAATATTCTTTTTTTTTTTTTTTTTCCCATTAAAAAAAAATTGCTGGGGCTTTGTACTGCATTCTTATCACAAATGGAAAAAATGAAGAAAGGCCACAGCTCCTTGTAACTTTTATTATCAATTGCTAGTGCTGTGTGATGGCAGTGATCAGATATTCCTACGCTGTATGTCAATCCCTTCCCAAGGGCAAGTTCCCAGGAAGGAACACCCAACACATGGAATTTTTCTGCAGAAAGCTGTCATACAGCACAGAATGGAATGAGTACCTATCTCAAAACCCAGCATAACAAAAACAGACAAGGCCACCGTACAAAAACAAACTATGCATCTTTAGCAACTCCCTCCTGGCTACTGTTTGAAGAAGTACTATTCAGTCTGCAGTAACATCACTACCCCAGGGTGAGTTTTCACAATGTGGCTGAGTCAGGCTCACAGCTCCATGTGCCAAAAGAAGCAGCCCTGCCTCTCCTCTAGGTGAAATACCAGCCAACACGTATGGAAGATTTGCAATTTTGATGCATTTTGTTTAAGATGCATTGAAATGAACCCTGAAGATCAAGAATTTTAAGAAGGTGAGATCAGAACAATCACAATTATGCCGTTTCCTGTTTCTAGCCATGTTCCTAGCCATTTAAATTCTGAATTCAGTACTCACAAAAGCACAGACCAACAATATCATTGTGCTGTTTACGTATAAGACAAGCCCACAAATTAACCCAGCCCACACACAAAGGGCTGCATTATTGGATCCTATTCAATTGGCTGAAGACTAGCAGATGAAATTCTAGGTCACAAAGACCTGAACGCTTGTGAATGATTGGCAGCTGCTGTGGTGGATTAATGATTTTCAAAAAACAATACCACATCCAGTTTCCATGATGCAGTTACAGCATAACACATACTCTACTAAGGAACATACGCTGTATTTGGAACCTAGAATTCTCATGCCATAACCTGCCTACAACTATTACATAGCCAGGTATGCAATGAGAAGTGGAAAAAAGAAATACAGGAAACATAAGCACAAAATGACACTCCTTTGTCCGCCAAAGAACACAGCTTCTGCTCAGAAGACAACTGATTTCAAGTCTCCTTCTAGGAGGAGGTGGGGAACACAGGCTGGGTAGCAGGACAGATCCCATACGTGGATGTAGTCAGAACTACTCGGCTGGCATAATGGTCATCCATTCTGGAGCCAGTGAAGCTTCCCAGGGCATCAGTTCAGCTCTCTAGTCCAGAAGGACTTCTGGCTGAATGCGCTGTTGCTCTAGCGAGCAGTCCCAGCTATCGGGTACCTTAACAGTGCTGCCTGATGAGAAATTAGGAGGTGATCCAGCAGCTCACTCATGTCTTCCCTTCTCTATCACTCAACCCCTTTGAGCCAATTCACGTTATTAGAAGAGCACAACACTAACACAAAAGAAATACAACTCACAAAACTGCAGAAAGCCAAACAGCAAGACTGTAGAGTTTGCAGCAGGATTAAGGACCTGGCCTTCCCTAAGGAGGCCAAAAAATTCAGCCCAATTAGCCTAAGATGGGGAGAATTTCCAGAGGGAATACTTCTGTGTAAAATGTAATAATTTGCTTTCATTTATTTATTTTTTGCCTGGATAAGGGGGAAAGCCTGGGAAGCCACCTGAGGCGGTTTGCTTCCCCTGAGGTGAATTCCTCTTCTCTCTCCCTGGAAGGCCCTGCCCTTAATGTGACCTAAGCCAACAGAAATCCACCCACCTTTTTGTCTGAAACCGAGCTGGTTCACAAAGAAGCCCAGGGGACACTGGAACTGGGCAAAGGAAGATCCAACGGAGCAAAAGCAGCACCTTCGTTTTGGGAGGCAGCAACCTCATAAAATTAGATTACCCTCTCTCAAAATCGCTCCTGGCCAAACAACTCAGAGTAAGGTCAGACATGGGAGAAGATAGCATACAGGACTTTGTCTTTGAGATATCCCACTGTAGCAACCATTGAAGCTTTTGTGGTTAGACAAAATTCCTTTGCTTCACTGTCCTGCCCCAAAGGGATTAATAAGGGACTAAGGCCTAAAACCAGTCTCCACTTTCTAAGCACCCTGGAGGTTAGAAGACAATGATGGTTTGGAACTTGCTAAAATGTAGGTGTGTACATAAGCACAAACTGGAGGCTTGTTTATTGGAAAGGAGCTGCAATACAGGCACTGAAGCTAGGAGACCAGGTTCCCCATGCTGCCCACAGCATTCCCCAAAAGGTGGCAACTGTACACCTAGGGATGCATCTTTCCATCCTGTGACTAAATTGGAAGAACCACTCCCAAATGAAGGTGCCTGCAGTCAAACCCTCCTGTAAGCAATATTTTCTGCAGCATTCTCTCCACCTGAACACCTCCCTGTGCAGCCTGCTGCAGGGGGGCTGCTATGCAGAGCGTTTTGTCGACGATCTCTGGACGTCCCTTCCAGCCTCTACAATTCTGTGATTCTGCAGCACAAAGGATAAACCTAACCTAGGCAGCTCTCATGAAAGGCTACAATCAGAAGAAAAGCTCTGAGACACTGACAACAACTTCAGATGAGAGTTGTGAGCGTGTTTCTACAGCCCTCAGCCACTAAAGTGATTTGGGAAGAAGAAAATGCTTCAGAGCACAAGAGATGCTCTATCCTGCTCCAGGTACCAGAGGTCCATCCCAAATTGCTGCCACCCCACATGTGCTTCTTTTTATGCATCAGTGCAGATAAAACAAGGTCTGCGGTGAAAGAATGAGCTGCAAATATGAATCTCTGGGTCTGCGGTGAAAGAATGAGCTGCAAATATGAATCTCTGTCTAAATCACAGGAAGATCCAACAAACAGCAGGAAACAGAAGCAGATGCTTGCTTGGACTTACACCTTTTTCCAATTTTATGCATAAAAGAGGGACTCTAAGTTTCCCTTACTCGAAATTATTTCTAAATTAATAAAAAGTACTGTAAAAAGTAACAACAAATTGCTCAGAAGCATGACTTCCTTCTCTGCATCTGAAGCTTTAATCAGTTTCCTTAGTTGCAATCAAAAGTAATGAAAACACGTTACATCTTGGAATTAATATCTCTTTAATACTTTCCCAGAACCATAAATTAAAATCTCAGGACAGATCAAAGGAACATTACCGCTGCGTTAATACGTCACAAGAGATGTCAGATTCAAAACAGGGGCTCCCAGTTGCACAGACCCTGCACAGAGTTGCCCAGCTATGCAAATAATGGCTCTTTCATCACCTTACTTCTAACGTACAGCGCCAGGTGAGCGCAGCCACAGCCTGAACCCCAGCAGCACAACAGAACCGAGTTCAGAAAACAACCCGACCGTCCTTCCACATGCCAGCTAAAAATATCGCTGCCCTACCAACACTCTCAGTGTTCCCAGGGGTCCAGCAGGAAAACAGGATTATTTTCTTATCTCAGCCCACATGGCATGAATATATTTACCTGCATTAACCTACGACCAGGCTGCTCTCATCTGAGAGCCCTACCTACCATCCTCCCAGCCTGCTCCCCCCGAAACCAAGAGTCATTTGTGATAATTGGTGCTAAGTGAACCAGAAATAAGAGAATGGTAGGGATTCAGCTGACTCATTAATACCAGTGTAACGGATTAACCCTTTTACATTGTCTTCCCCACCCCCCCCAATTAGTCAGCATCAAAGAGACTTGAGACTGCACTCATTGGAAATGTAAAATGGGACAAAGTGTTTGAAAACAAAGGAGGACATCGAGGAGCAACATAATATTTTGCCACAAGGACTGCTATCTTCAGGGATCCCTTCATACAGCTGGGAAAAGTATTTTAAAAAAAAGTTAGGCTAAATGTTATGGAAAGGGCAGGGAGAGAATGACATTGCTGGTCTGGAAAGAGTGGAATGCTCTGGTCTGTACAATTACCCACAGCTCCATAGCAAACTGGTCACGTATATGAGGAATGCATAGCGCAGCACGAAACACACAACTGGCCAGCTCCAAGTACAAGCTACTTATTAACTGTGACTATGAAATTGTTGATGAAATGTTAAAACTCAACCCTTTCTTTATTTTTATTTTTAAACACGTGGGCAGCACGTTCTGATTTGTGATGCGCAGCAAGATATTTCTGGTTTAGTCAAACAACGCTATTTAGAAAAGTCTCTTCTACAGCAAACTGTCAGTCTGAGGTTTTACATCAGATGAGATGGAACACTTATTTCCCCACGTTAACTTGCTTTAAAAAAAAATCTTCTAAATGCATAACTGCCATAACTGCCACTACAGATTAATGACTGCCCTCGGTGCCTCTGTTTGCTTCTATTTCATCCCATAAAATACAACCACTTTTATTTCTCAAAATAAGCATACGTAGAGAACTGTGACAGATGCACTGCCATTTAGACAAACGTCCCAGACAATTTAAGAAAAAGACCTCAGCCAAATTAGTAACAATATTTTGGAAGAGCGCAGCATTTCTCACTGTGCAGTGATGCACACGTGCACCATCACCAAAACCTGGATTGCTGCACACGGTAACTTGTGTGCCAGCGCCCAAGACTTCAGCTCTGTTTAATGCAATATATGTAAGAACATCGCTTGCTTTAAAATGTTTCATCATGGAGTAAATTCCTGTCTGTATAAGTGCTCCTCATCCTTTTAAAAATTCAGTTGCAGTTTAGTGAGTACTCCGCTCTTAAGACATCCATTGGGCATTAACATTTGTTTCACACAGTCTGTCTCAATTATACTGCAGCTGTCTCCCAGGGCAGAGCTGGCCATCTCCATCACCAACAGCCACTGCAGAATCTGAAGTTCTTGATTAAAAAGCGAATGGTTTTGTGAGCAGAGCTAAAACTACCGCAGCTGCTCCATTTCACAAACCCAGCACCATTCAGCCAGGAATAATGGCACCGACTCGGAATTGTTCTTCCTGAGAGTTTTCACAATAAAAACAAACCACACTACTTCCAAATTGTCAAAGACTTAAAAAAAAAGAAAAAAAAAGAAAGAAAGAAAGAAAGAAAGAGAGAAAGAAAAGGAAAGGAAAAAAAAGTCTCCACTATTCTGGAAACAAGTGTTTTCTTTTTACTCTGGGCTTTTGATTTCTACGTCAGAGTTCCTCTATGAATTAAGAAACAAACTGAACACAGCCCCTCCCCCAGGCACGCACACACACCACGCGGGTTCCTGTAGGCTCCCTTGATAACTGTTTACAGCAAGTTTGCAGATTTATTAAATGAGAACTGCAGTGCTCCAACCTAAACAACCCCCCCCACCCAATAGGACTATAGGCCCTTGGGCTAATTGTTGCTCATACTGGTACGTACCAAATTCAGTGATAGGATAACTCAGGGAGACATTATGATAATGATTATTATTCACATACATTGATGCTACGATACAAACTGTAATTCCCTTCACAAAGGCAAAATACAGCTCAGCTCCTGATCCCCTGCACTCCAAAAACTTATCTATTTTTTTTGCAGCATATGAAACAAAATGTCAGTATAGAAAAGTGCATCTAAGTAAGCCAGAATACGCATTTGAGAAAAAAAGTTCTATTTGATACAATGCAGTGCACAATTTTTGTATGCCAACGCCTTTTCTTTTAGGTAACTGCAGCAAAATGTAACGATTCACAATAACAAAAAGTACAAGCCACCCAAAACACAGCCACTAAAAAGGTGAAGCAGAATTTTGTTGAAATGACTTAAAGGAAATATCAAAACCAAAACCCTTACTTAGGTTTCATACAACATCCTAATACCACTGTCTTAGTAGGCAACCTATCACGTGGTTAGGAAAACACAGCTAAATTACACTTAACGTTTCCAAAATAAGGCATGGCCAGTTGGATTTTTAATTTTTCAGTTACCTGGCTACATGAAATCCATTTGTTGTCTTTGCAAAAAATAAGCAGTATGCAGCTGAAAACACTTTCTATTTGATTCAAATGAAACTATTCAGGAATTTCCCTGAAGTTAATGCTGACTGACACAAAAATCAGAACCCTTTCATGGTGTTAAAATTCCCTCATTTCCAAGTTATGTGAAAGAAAAGTTGTGCTCCATTGGAGAATTTTCTTTAAAAAATTGCCTATAACTTCCCTGTCACCACTTTACTCATTACACCTTTATCCCTTAGAAGTATCAGGTTAAACACAGACTGGACGTTATAAAATGCTTCAGAACATTGCCTTTTTAGCATAGAAAAAGAGGAAAAAATCGGAAAAAAAAATCAGATCTACTTTGCTTTTCCTGGAGCTGAAGAAGGGTTGGTTTTGTGTGGCCAACTAATGAGGACAGTTTTTAGGCTACAGATATCACTGCACCGTTTTTAGCAAAATTAATATTCTTGCTGCCTTTTAAATTCAGTCTGAGAGTAGTAACAGGATGATAAACAGACACCACTGGATATCTTCTGAATATTTCTTTTTAAAAAACTCACCGTTTGGAAAAGAAAGGAGGTGGGTGGGTTTGGCTTCACAAATCAACACCTGGCATCTGAAAAGGTTATCAGATTTAGAATTTGTTTTTGAAGTTTGTTGGTATTTCTTTTTGCCCCTACTGTAAACAAAAAAGACATTCTGAAAGATGAAGAGAAACTGCATGTTTATCTGCAAGCAAACAATAATCTCAGATTTCAGTGGAAAGACTACTTTAATTCTGGAAACCTTACACGCCATGGCACAGAACTGATAAGTTTGAGCTCTTCTGTTTATTTGTCCTTGATATAAATGTTCTGCCCCTATGAAAAATAAGGATTCCACTGGTCTAACTGCAGCTGCTGTCACAAAGCCATTCTGCCACTTTCATTTTTGAAATGTCTTCCAGGTAGTTAAACTCAGCACAAATTCTGAACTCCTTTAAGCAAAGCTACTTTCTTTTTTTTTTTTTAAACTTTATTTTTAAATCTACTCCTTAATAACTGTCAAACAGTATTTCCACCTTAGCAGGACTGCTTGCAAAATAGAAATACGAATTCTCAATACTGACAGTAAGAACGAAGGCTTACAATTTGAATCTATGTTTGATTTTTACTCCAGGATACATATTTATCTCAAGACAGATAAGAATCCTGCTGTGCATTTGACTTTCACCACTGCTACTTCAGAAGACAAGGAGAACACAGACTATGTGGAGCCCACGTGCCAGGGAGAAGACTTAAGCTTACCATGGCAGCATGGAGTCCAGTCCCAGTGACCCAACATGCTGATGTTCCCCAGCCTTTTCCATACAAAAATGCTGCTGAATTTCTGGTTTTTATAGAATTATACACGCTTCCTGATACACTATAATTCAATAAAGAGACACAGCATTTACAATTTTCCCCAAAGCAGGGCTTGCAGTAATATTCGTTCCAGTTTCACATTGAAAGAACCAAACGAAACCATGTACAATGCAATGTGTGTGCATCAGCCCCTGCTTCAAGGTGGTCTGCTAAGAGGAGCAAGCAACTCATTTCAACCAAGTGGCACAAGGATGTAAGTCTCAAAAACAATTACATCTTCCCAAGTTTCATGAACAAAACATGGACAGACAGAAATGAATCCTCTGACTGCAGAAAAACTTTCAGACAGATCTTTCAATAAATGATGGGATAAATCCAGAAGTGTTGGGGCTGCAATGATTCCGAAAACACCAATGTAATTCCCATTCTCAACTTCACTATCATTGTCATTATTACTTATTTGTGCATTTTTAGGTCATGCACAACGAGCAGAGGGGAAAAAAGAGAGACTGCCATGACCTACATACTGAACCCATATTCCCTTTTGAATATTCACATCCTTTTCTCCTCCAGCTCCTCTAAGGTGTTTAGAAAGAGACCAGGGTACTTTGCTGTTCTCCCATTTCAGAGCTCAGGTAAGAGCAGGGAAATTGTCTCACCTGAATTCATCAAATTTGGGGGTGGGATGGGGAGAGACAAATATTACAAGTTTTTAGTGAAAAATCCATTTGATGTCTGTAATGTTATGCATATTCCATGGCAACATTTTTACACTTCATGGATTACTCTTATAAAAACTGACTGTTTCTGAACAGGGAGACTGAGAAAGAGTCTGATCTCTTTGTTAAATTTAATAAATGCTTCATCAAGAAAATTATGTAATCAGGAGGCTTGGAATCAAATGAAATGCAGAATCATCACTGAGATACAAATTAAATAAACTGTTTTTAACCGTAACAGAGTATTACAAAACTACTATTGTAGTTTTTACTTTTGGAAATACTCTCCAATTCACTCAGATGGAAGACCTGCTGCTACAGCAATGTCAGTAAGATAAATCAGGTGACATTCCTTAAGGGCTCAAGAGAAAGCTACTCCAGAGTGTGTAAACTGAGGTCAGAAAGGAGTCAGCCTCAAACAAGTCTTGAGATGTGCCATTTACAAACACATTCTTCATAAACAGCTACTTCAAAAGGAAGCTAACAGTGGCCAAACATTTAGAAAAAATAAAAACTAAACACGATCAATATATCTTTATGAACACGAAAATGTGCTACACATCCACAGCAGTTAGTGTTAGATATTCAGCAGGTGCAAAAATTCATATTGGGTATTACAAGGCTAAAAAACACCTCTTCTGAAATCTCAGCTATTTAAGACTGATAGGGATTTTGTGAGCAAATGCCAGGTACAACCTGCAAAGTCTAGCTGAAAAATAGTATCAGAATCAGAAATAAGTTGACCTAACAGTATTCCAAGGGGCAAGAGGGAGGGTGTTTGGATTCCATTCTTGCTCTGTTAAAATACCCAGAGAGCAATGGAATCAACTGGATACTATCATAAACTCTGTTAGGAAGTAAATCTTAATAAATGTTTTGAACAAGCTACGTACATTGTTGCTTACTATGAAAAGCAGTGAAATGCCAAGCGTTTTTTCTTCCCACTTTGTATGTTCTAAGGTGGAATTCTGACTGAAATAATCCTGGATTAAAAACATTCAAGTCACATGAACTCTTTGTTCTCAATAATCTGCACTTCCTTTAATTTGAAAAAGGCAACACTAATACTGATGTTTGGAAGAGTATAACACTGTTGGATTCAAAATCTATCACAAATTTTTTCCATTACAAAACCCCTGATAAAAGTCCTTTCTAGTATGGACAACTGAAAGACAATTTCAAGAGACAATGGATTAGCTTCAGTATTACAAAACAAACATTAAATACGGGTGGATATACACCACAAAGCAACACTAATATCTTTTTACTGTGATGGAACACTTTCTGTATTCTACAAAGTTTATCCTTACTGTTACCTCACTCCGTTACTCTTCTACTACAGCTTTCAGGACATGGGGGAACAACCTAGAGCATGGTTGTGTAGGATATACTTTTACAGTTTGCATTCTTTTCTTACTGATTATGATAGGTGACAAAATTTTTATTTCTTCACATCGCATTGACACAAGTTTGTCCTGAAAAGGCAAGTCAGTCTGGAAGCAGGCAGTGTGCATGGCAAAGCTGTAGAGCTGGGAGAAAAGACTGAGAAGCTGAAGTCAATGACATACACAGCAGCTGAAGAAAGCAAAAGCATACAGTTTCAGCCCATGTTATCAGAGCCACTGTGTAGTCAGGTTCCCACTGTTACAACTCAGAAGGACACCCCCAGTTTGCAAAGTGACCTCCTTTCTCAGCCGAAGATTGAAGGCCAAAATGCTTCAGCAAACTTTCGGTCCTATTTCTTGCTAAATGTGTATCATTTCAACAAATTGGCAAGGGCTGATTTTACCACTTGAACACCTTTGAGATTAGAAATAAAGTTACTAGAGCACAGAATCAGCATATCACAGTCTGCAAGCTTCTATTTAGGTAATGAAATATTTATTTAATGGTAATATATGTTTTAAATCTCTTCAGCCTAAGGAATCAATGTAAACATGAAGTTACTGGCTATGAAAGGGTTAAACGTTTAAAAATTAATTTAGTTATGGTACAGCAGAAAAATATGCCATAATGCAGCCCAGGTCCATTTATAAGTCAAGGCAAATAGGAACCACCATTTGGGAGGGCCACGCTCCTCTGAGCTACCAGACACTCCCCAAGCTTACATCAGCTGCTCTCCATGGCAGTATTCATCTGCCAGGGCTATTGGTAGATAAACAAAAAAGCCATCCCTTGGTTCGACACCTTCTGCTTGACTTTGCACTTAATGAAGCCCGTCTGTGCATTTTTATCTCCCTGCTATGCCACTTCCTTTCTATGCTCTCGTTACTGCTTTCCACTTTGTTCAGCAGCAGCACAACGTCTCTGCGCTTTTACTGCAGCTCCAAACACGTGCCCTCTGAACGGTATCTCAAGCTGATTTCACAAGGCATTTACATGAAGTAACCCAATTTTGTTCCCTACAAATGAGGCACACAGCCACCCCCACGGCTGGGCCAGCTGAGGGCCTCAGAGCCGGCTGCAGTGCTGCTACTTTACCTGACGTTCTGCTGAGAGCTCGGTTTGTTCAGCAGGCAGGAAACGCCAACACGTGTGTGTGTGGTGTGGGAGGGAGTGCCTTGTTTTGTACCAGCTTAGTGAAACGAATCAAATCGTCAAAAAAGCAGACAAGCCACTAGACTGGTGCTAGGTGCAGGAAGAACAGGCCTGCAGCCACTCTAACTCAGTAGCCCTACCTGCGCCTGAAGCAGAGGCCGCTTGGGTGAAGATCTGTGAGCTTGGCCTCCACTGGTCACTGATCTCACCTCTTTTTTAAACAGAAGACTGGTGTAAGAACAGTACATGGAGCTAGAGCTGGGCTGTGCCTTGGAACTGAGGAGAGTGTGGGTACAGGAAGACAAGTATTGCAGACAGTATCACTGGTAACTTCAAAAATTAATAAAAAAAACAGCAACGCATTGAGCTCAAATATTTCATCACCTATCACACATTAGTCATGGAACTTCATTACACAAGGTTTTATTATGCAAACGTACCAGTGAAAAAGCACCATTTCTTTGGTGCCATTTTACATGCAATATATTTGTGATGGGTTTCTCCAGGGGCAGGTACTGTTTTCAAGTTCTTCATCTTACTTTCAAATTATCCAGAATTAGGACATTCTTTTAAAAAATCTTTAGAGCAGAAGCTGCTGGCGTTTTGAAGTTACAATAGCAGAGCAGCACCCCCACGGAGAAAAAAACAAAATGAACTAAGGTGATGTAAAAAAAAAAATCACCTTATGCTTGTCCAATGGAATTTAATGTTACTTTAAGTTGCAGCCTGGGATTTAGTTCAAAATGCTGTGTTGTGCACACCCTAAATTTCATTTGCTTTTGATTCTACAGGATACTCCTCAGGATATCTGTACATTTTCAAACAACTATTTTAGGACAGTCACAATTCCCAGGATGTTTCCACTGTTGCCCAGAATTTCACTTTAATTACCTCCACAGTGGACAAAGGTCTTAAAACATTGCAGAAGGGGAAAAAAAAAAACAAACTCAAAAACAGTTATAAGTATGCAAACCAGAGACAAAACAGTGAAGTTAAACATTAACTTCCGGACAAGGTTGGCATGCTCTTACCTGATGGCAGCGTGTTGTGCTATGCTCATTGGGCCAGACTGCCCTGACAAAAGACTACCTTCATGTAGCTGCACTGGCTCAGAAGCAGATACAAAATACACCCCAAGCCTCTGCAACTCAGACATATTTATTTGACTTCTTTTTGTGCCTGATTTCCAACAAGCATCTATTCTTGTGGGCAACATTCCTTTCTGGGTAAAAAAAATGATGCAGATCAAGTTGTTTTCCTCCCACTTTGTTCCCTCTCCATCCAGGGTTTCTGGAGTTGATTTACATTAGAATTACATTTGCACCTCTCTATTTTAAATCAGGCCCATTATTTCCTTCCTTTTAATTGTTTATGGTGGCTGAGGAAAGAGGAAGGATTTATTTTTCTTTTTTTCCTTCTCAGATAACTAGAAAAGCACAACCAAGTAATGTATGCTTTGTAATATAAAATTTAAAATCACCAATTAAACAGAGTAAAGAGCAGCAGCATCAAACTTCTTGGTATCATTAGAAAACTTACTACATCTATCAAAATCCTACTGAACATCTATTTGGCATTAGTCTTCCTGAAAGCAACTCCACTACAAAAAAATGGCCATGTAATTCGGGGACTAAATGGAAATGTGCGCCTTTCCCAAAAGCTTTGACATGTGATGCTTGGAAAAGCTGCAGAGGAGCCAGAAATTCCAGATAACAGAGCTCTTCCACATAATGTTACTGCTTCCCTTAATTGTGTTTCCCTTAAAATACCTTTGTATCCTCTCATGGGGTTTGATACTGGTCCTATGAAAAGCAGTGAGCTTTAGCGATGCAAGATCAAGCCTACTATAAGGAAAGTCCTACTACCCATATGCTGCAAACAAGCTTGAGACAGATAAACTAGATGATGCAATATAAGGAATTCAATGAAGGTACCTAAATTAGAGCCTAGTAAGTTTATATGGTTACCAAAACTATCTGGGGGGCAATTCAAGGTATTGAAGCAGAAACACAAAATGTTTTGTAGCAAGATTTGACTTTGTTACAAGAGCTCTTGATTTGTTTATAACTGCTTTCTCTCTGAATGTAACACAACAATGCTTCTTTGCTTCCCTGTTTATCCAACTTAGATCACTGCTATTATTCTGGTGCAGAGGAAAAGGAAAGGAAGAAACATTAATCATATCCTTACTTGCCAACTTTGAACTGATAGTTTGAAAGTAGTTAGATTGAATAAGGATAGCTGTACCTAGATCATCAAGCCTACAATTACATTGTCCCTGCTATTTACCACAACACACACAGCTAGGTATGTACTCCTTTTATACAAAACAGTACCACTCACCTGTTTTGTTGCTGTTGTTGTTTTAATCTATCAGTTATCAGAACATACAGACAGATTTCTTTGCAAGAAAATAAGATCAGTCTCCTTCCCCAAGCCCTCTCTTTTTAGTTTAACTTCATGACTTCTGATCTATTAACTGCCTCAGTTTTTGATTCTTTGTATAGCCTTTATGCTGCAGAGACAGATGATGTTTCTTTGTTAAATGCTTTGCTGTTTCCCGTTGTGAGAAATTAATTGACTGTTACTATTCAAGTCCTAACAAACAGCATTACTACTGTCCTTTGCTAATTACGCCATGCCTGTGTTTTACATCACATTTCACACTCCATTTGTTTTTCTACTTTATATTTTAGGGAAGCTTATTAGTAAGAACGTGCATTTTTGTTCATATTATCTTGACCTAGCAGACCAGATCTGATTGCTTTTTAAACGTATGCTAATAATTGCCTTGGAAACAACAGACAAATACAAGTGCTGCATTCAGTGTGACTGCAAGAAAAGTTAAATTGAGCTGCCACTTTGAATAAGCTCAACCTGCCATTTTTAAATGCATATTTTGCTATGGTCCCAGTGATTATATAATGGATCTACCTCTGTGGTAGCAATGTCTGATGATCTCACACAAAAAAAATAAGCCCAGCCTGTTGGAGAACTCAAACAGTAGATTATGGCGACCATAAAATGGCTGGTCAAGAAAGAGTGAAGGGTAAAATAGCTAAGACGACCTCTTAGTATTGCCATGCACACTACTCAGACAACTAGCAGTAGTTTGTCAAAAATATACAGGATCTTTCTACTATTTTTGCAACAATTAATTCATATGAATTCAAAATAAAAGTACTAATATATGTAACTGCTAAAAGATAAGTCATAAAAAAGAAATTGTTCTGGTTTTCAGACAAAAGTGTTTCTGAAAATTAGCTTCATAACAGGGTGCTGTAAGAAAAAGAGAAAGATTAAAAGGAATGTATTGGCCAGATTGAGGAGGAAAAGCAACAGACATCTTTTCCTTTTTGAAGGTTAGATCAAGAATCAGCAAAGATTTTGACTATATGAAAAGACTTGTTCAATGCTGTAACAAAAGTTCATAATTACATACAGTCTTATCTAAGACACATCTTTGATTATCACGGTGTATCTTTTAGACCAGGATTTTGGGGTTTGTTTTTTCAATTTTAACATGGGAAAAAAAAGCTGAATCAGTAGGCCTAAGTGCTCGCTGAAGTACAGAGTACAAAAAATTTTGGTAGCTGTTAGAATACAATAAATCTGTGTTAATGGACAAATAACAAGGGTCTCTTAAAAATAACTGCAGCAGTGGTTAGCTGTACTTGTAAAGGTCTAATAACTTGAGAAAGACAAAGTCTACATGCAAAAGTAGGGTAGACAGCCAGAGCAGGCTGATATATTAGGCTTTGGTTCACAGAAGCCCTTTGATACTGAAACTGGAAGCAGTAACTCTGAAAACGAGTGACAAGTGTTAAATTATTCTTTGGAGCTGAGTACAGATTTGCACATTGTTCATAAGAGGTACTTGTTATTTTATCAGATGGACATTAAAAACCATGGCTTTAGGAAAGATCTTCGTTTTACAGCAATTACAAATGACTCCCTCCTCCCTACAAGACAATGAATCCCTGTCATCTCTCCTCCCACCACATCTCCTTTAAAAACATCAACCATCTTTTTTTTTTTTTTTTTTCTTTTTTTTTCTTTTTTTTGTCCCAGAATGGTTCAATTTACCTACATTTTGAGACACTGTCTCAGCTCCTATCTGGCTGTGGAGCAGCAGCTTTGATTTCCACACCTGAGGAAGGACTCGTCTCTCCAAAAAGCTGTTCTAGTTTTCTGTAAAGATTAATGGTTATTAGAAGATATTACCTCTGGCTATGACAGTTGCCCTGCCTAAAGGTCTTCTACCAAACAAACTCATAAAGTAAGTAAAAAAAAACCTAAATGAATAAGAAATAATTCTGAAAGACAAACTCTAAGCCAGTTGCAGAGAGATCAGGTTACCTCAGAGTTACAACTGTTCAACATTTCCTTTCCAAAGCAGAAGCTTCCAATACATGTAAGGATGTTTTCATACACTGTGGTTTACTGAGAGAAAATCTGAAGTAAAAATTCAAAGACTAATCTGCTTTTGAAACACAAAGCAAATTTAATGAGATATCTGTAATTTTAAGTTCAAAGATGTTAGAGCAAATAGTTCATAACGTACAGCAAAGACCATTTTTAAGGACAGAAAGTGACATAAAGGTAGATCTTAAATATTTCTATTTGAAAACAGCCTGCTGCCATTAATTAGAGTCGTTATTGTGATGTGCACAGACAAACAATTAACACAGTGTAATCAAGCCTTAACTTCTGCATTTCCAGAGTTCGGTTCTCAGTTCCATAACTGACACCATCTGGCCCAAGCGTCGCATATCGTCTCTCGCCATGTCACAGGACAGTAAGCTGATCTCCTTCTATGATAAAGTCACCTGCTTCATGACCACTGCATCAGTTCATATGCTAATTCTGTAATCAGAAAGTCTCCATGGAATGCACAAAAATTTTCAGTTCTGATCCCCACGCTGTCTGTGTGCATAGCTTGAACATCATTTCAGCTGAGACCACGACAATTTGCTCTAGGTAACTCAGTGACTAATGCCGAAGTCATTGTCAACTTTTCTCACTACACCTCAATGCTGCCCCTTCCACATCAGCTCTTTACTCTAAGCCTTCACCATCTTCATTGCTGCTATTTTTCTTTTTCAAATTTGTTAATGAAAATAACATCATCAGGTTTCTCTGTGATAAACTTCCTGATGCCATCAGCCACAAGTGGGAAAAACTATAAAACAAAATCCATAACAGTTTTCAAGACAGTTCCCAAAATTCTGCTACCTGTAATACTTACACCAAATTGCCAACCGACAACAACCACCACAACTTTACTTCTGAAAAATCAAGCAAGCAAACAACAACAAAAAAAGTTCATATTCTTCTTTATTATGCAACTCATCTATCTTTCAGATGACAAATTCTTGGGACGGGGTCTTTTGGTGATATGTACTCACCTTTCATAACATAGCATAAAGAAGTTAGCTACTAGACAAAACTAGGCTATCACCAAACAGGAATGACAACTACATGCTGGTATTATTTAAATAAGAACTGCAACATAGCTTTTATTACAAAGACTAATGGAATGGGATGAAAAAAAGAATAAAAAACAGCAGCTATAATTTTTGGAAAGCTAGGTGCAACGTTTTTTATTGCATCCCTGAAAAAGGAAAAGTGTCTGGCTTTAGCCTTTAACACATCCATGTCCAATAGAGAAATTAAGCTAGTTTAGCACCTTGTATTTTGCCTAACGGACTATTTCTGCTCAAGCTATAAGGCTCTGCACCAGCACAGTAAGATTGTATTAAAAAAAAAGAAAAAGTAGAAAAAAGAGTTTTGTTTCAGCAAGGACTTCAGAATAAGATTCTCAGAAAATAATCCAATATCTGTTCCTCTAATGACTAGCCAGCAGGAGTATTCAGGCACAGTGTAATCACTCCTCCACCATACCCAACACTACTGCATTAAACTATAATTCAGTTGACCTGCTGCTGAGAGTCACTTTTTACATTCGAGTTCTGTGGATGATGATAGTGCATTCAATGATGCTACAAAAAAAAAGAACGTGCCCTTACCAGCTGGACATATCTATCTACTACATAGATAATGGGCTTGATGCTTGATAAACATGAAGATTACTTCAGCGAAGCTCTACGAGAACACCGTTTATGCAGGAAAGTGGTTACTTTTCTTTCTCATTCTGTACTTTCCTTCATTTGATGCTTGCACTTTGTCTGAAAATTGGACTGCTTACAGATTTTTAAAGTACACGTGCACATCGAAGTGAGATTTAATTACTGACAAACTACAACATAATTTTTAAAATTATGTCTGCTGAAGTCTGAAATATATTTTGGTGTCAGTATTTGCATGGCTTCTTTAGATTAGTGAGCAGTGACAGTACCACGAGTAGTTGCTCTGAACTGCCCTGCACCTAGTGGTGTGTTCTTTGAACAGGGCTTGTGAAGGCTGAAGTTTTATATTGATCAATTAAAGCTGCATGGGTGTCAAATAAAATCAGCTTTTTTCAATTTTAAGGAAAATCTTACCTTAAAATACACAGGCTTGGGGTTTTTCTTTGTGTTCTTATTTCATGTGGTAATTGAATGATGGGATTCTCACAAGCATGAGCGAAGGAACAAATTATTCTCCACTCCAGCATGTTGCTTGCTTCATTTGAAATTAATTAGCTGAAGCCTAGATTCTAGATGTCTTCTCATAAAGCACCAAGTGTCTTTAATTGGCAGACTTCATTCTGTTTACTGCAGCATAGAGTCTGTACTAGGTCACCAAAACCACTTGTGTTACTACCAATGTAAATACTGAGCCTTTACTGCACAAAAAGCTCACTCCAGCTGAGTCCTGACTTGTACAGACTACAGACAGCTTCAAAGTTTAATACCATGCAGAGATTTCAACTTCAATAAATTGATAAGACAGAAATCAGAATTTTCAACATAATAATTATTTTGAAGAGTACACTGCATGGATGTATGATTAAAAGCCAAAACAGACCTTAACCCTGTAGTAACACTACAATGACTCACCGAATACAAAACTCACCCAGAGATCTCAGCGAAGTCCATCTACTTTTAATACATTATTTGGGACCAGCTGAGCACAAAAGTGAAAGAAAAGATCATAGATGAGATTCTTTGCTAGCTAAACATGCTTATCACAGGATGTAGTAGGAAATTAACCTGGTTCACCATGCAAATGTACAGTTAAAGCAAAGAAACAAAAATGAAACCATCAACACTCATAAATCAGGATACAATTCTAAAAGGAAAACAATTAGTAGTAAAAGTATGGATTTCCCCATACCTTCCGAGTTGGTAGATGCAGTCCTTAATGGCAAAAAAATAGAAAACAATCAGACAAGCTCTTTAGTAAACATTTAGATGGAACTATTACAGACCAAGAGTACAACCTTTCACTACAGCAGACTTGTGACATTTCGTGAGCAAACAAAGAAAAAAACCAAAACCAAAAGAGAGTCATTCAAAATATTCCACACGTGCAATTTCAGCGGCTTTCCTAAAATCAGCAGCTAACCAGAGATACGATGGCAAAAATCAAATGTAAATATATCTGACAACAATTTGTTACATGCTTTACCTATTTTACCTTTTAAGCTGACATCTACAGGACTTCCATGTTAATGGAAAACTTCTCATAAGACTTCTAACACCCAGTTCTGCCAACCTGGTTTATCTTGCTGTGTTTTATTAAATATAGTGAGGGACAAAAAAATGCCATCTCTCCAACTTTTTTGTGTGTGTGTCAGCTACTAATATGAAACACTTTCAGACCATGACAAAATGGAAATTACAGTGGTCTTAATGTTAACAGTGTTAAAATAAATCTTTACAGAATGTGAGAGCACCTATGGCTAAATAGATGCTCCTAAGCATCCCCATTCAGCTCAGGTTTTGAACCAATATACACACAGTCATATTTTGCTATCAAAATCACACAGCAGGTCTTTCTGAATTCTCTCAATCAAGAAAGTATTCATATTCAGTATATTCAGCTGTAAAAATCAGTGACTTTCTTTTTCATTTGGTTAAAGAGGTTTCCTCAAGAAGTCAACAAATCATTTCATTGGCCTGTCCCCAGATCCTCAAATGTTTGTTTCCATCCTATTTTGAACAATCTCTTTATCTGGAGAGTGGGCCAGAACTGTAGATGCCATTACTATAAGAACAGTAAATTCCAAGTAAGCATAATATGAAGAATAGGAAAAGATATTCAGATACCCTGCCATATGCAATGCTACAGAGTGCCTTGATAACATACAAGATCTGTCAGTGAAGATCTACAAATAGATCTACATCTATATCAAAACAGATCTACATCTATTTTTTTTCCATATGTTTATGTACAAATAGGAATAGTTCTAGATGGTGTTCTAAAAATCAAATAATCTGTCTCTGATCACTTGATCAATGATAAGCTGCAATATAAAACCAATTAAAAAAACACAACTTTGCTTCAGTTTCTAGAGTGGGACTTGGACACACAACTCAAGGAAGAAAGTTTGTAACAGTATATGCTTTTTAAGGATGGCAAACTTTGTAACTGTTTGAGTTAAATACTAAGTTTTAAGGAAAGCTCCCAGTTTCCATCAAAATGCTTCACTAAAAATAATCACGACAGGGAAAATGATAATGATTGAAAAGAGATTTAAGTGATCATGTTACTAAACCAGCAGGTTTGGATTGGGGGCTTGATGTCCAAAGAAGGTATTTAATGTGAGTTCCTTTCTTTGAACATGCTTAAATGATTGTAAGACATGTGACCTGCAGTTCAAACACAGCCTCCCTGTTTTATATCTTACAGGACTGACACTATAAAGTAAGGTACAGTACAAATTTTGTAGCAGTTACTGGTCATAAATCAAGGTTTTTTAAGTTCTACTGGTCTTATGAACCTGAAGAACCCTGTCATCTCAAAAGTCTTTGAAACCACCTGGTTTCCAGACACAAATGAGTTACACATTTACCCTTGAGTCTGAGGATGTGCTGATATAGCTATGTACTGGCAGACAAGCTCCTTTGCAAACCTTTCTACACAGGCAGGAGTCAAGGCAACCCCCACTTGGACCAGGTAGCTCCACTGCTGTGTCACTGTGCCGAGGTAATCCAAACCTTGCTATCAGCAGGGCAGAAGCTCAAGCACAGTTCCAACACTGTTGCATTTTAATAAGTATGGAAGTCTCATGTACAGAAAACCTGCCTCCAAAATGAACTCAAATCCATCTGGACTTACTACATAGATAACCTAGAGGTAAGTTAAACTGACTGCAAAAGCCACGGGCCATTCAGGAAGAAACACTTTAGAAAATCCACAGCAGTATCACTGTTATTCTCTTTCCTACAACGTTTTACTAGACCAAATGTACAGCAATAAGAAGCTTGAAAACGCAGCCATGGCCTTGCAAACTGAGAAGCAAACTTCTCAGGAACAATTCACAGCTTCACATCCTGGTTCTGATACGTATAAGTAGCAATAAGGTATTGTACTCAAGATGTAAGAGGGCTGGCCTAAACAAACCTGCTGACATGCTCTTCTTGCAAATTTTGGTGTTCATCTCCCCCTGGTGGACTACGTGCAGAGAAGGGGATCTGCTCCACCAGGGAAGTCCTCTCCTAGAGGAGAAGTCCTCTAGAATCCACCTAACTCCACTCATCTTCCAGTTATTACAGAATCTTTGACCTCAATTCACCAACTGGCAAAACCAGCAAGACCCTCTGAAGTAAGCAGGTTCTGAGACATCAGCATGGTCAGCATGTTGCCAAGAGGAAAGGGGTAGCTCTTTTTCTGGAACATACATGTGTGCTGAACGTGCAGAACAATTATTCTAACAAGTACAGATTTCTAACTAAGAAATCTACTAACAAGTAGATTTCTTCAAACTTATCTGCTGTGGCACTGGAAGACTGAGTTCAGTTTATGTATGGATGGGATTGATTGGTAAAAAATAACGCCCACAATTAGTGTAGACATATGAGATCTGGATCAATAACACAGGAGAACAAACAGAACCAGAATTCCTAATAGACTTACTTGTATATTCTCTGAAAGATGCCAAAATACTGTGCTTCCAATATTGTGCAAATGCTACAGGATACTCATCAACTGAAGCATGTAAGGACAATGAAAAGTCGATCAATCTTCCTCAGCTGCTAACAGCATTAAGCCTTCGCCAGCACAGCCAACAGAAGCTGTCTATACCAGACCTACACTCAATTTCTAGATCTACTCAAGACAATCAGTCTCATTAATTTTTGCAGCTCCCTCCCTTTTATGCAGAACATTTCCTTATATTACTTTTCCTCCATATTCCCTGCAATTCCTCAGTGCTTCAGGTGAAGGAGCTGAAAGAGAACATATGGCTAAATGCTAAAATTAAAATTAAAATTAAAATCTTTGGAAGGCAGCAAAATAAGAAATCATTTTTCTTTCTTCAATTCTCATGTTTGGAAAAATGAGGTTCAACTTATCCATCTTTTTACATGATACATCCAGCAGGACCTTCTCCAGGTTCTTCTTGCTTTGAATCTAATAATAATCACAGATTACAGAATCACAGAATCACCCGGGTTGGAAGGGACCTCAAGGATCATGTAGTTCCAACCCCCCTGCCTAGCAGGGCCACCAAACACACACATTCAGATCAGGTTGCCCAGGACCCCGTCCAACCTGGCCTTAAACACATCCAAGGACGGGGCATCCACAACCTCCCTGGGCAGCCCGTTCCAGGGCCTAACCACTCTCCTTGTATAGAACTTCCCCCTAACATCCAACCTAAATCTTCCCTCCTTCAACTTCGATCCATTTCCCCTAGTCCTGCTGTTGTCAGCCCTTTTGAAGAGTTTACTCCCCTCGTGGGTGTAGATTTCAGACAATGGGTAATAGTTTTTGGCATTTGCTCTGCCCTCACTCAGCTATTTCCAAAAACCTACCTTCAAAGTGTGGGTAGCACACTTGAGAGCGAGTCTCAACTACAATCAAATCTGAACTTACAGCAGACAGTGCTTCATGCTTTCATTCTGCATTTTTAAGGCCCCCAAAATTAAGTGATGTTTACTTACTAGAAGGGCTTCAAAGCAATGTAGACAATGTAATGGGTTAACTCCTTCAATATCAAACTAGGTTGAGAATAACACTGTGTTATTCTTACAAGTCACCATAGTGAGCAGACAGTAGGCATCCCCAGTCTGAGTTAGCACAAGCTAAGACTTTCCATTACAAACTTTCAAGGTGACAACTGTTCTCTCTAGTCAGCACTTGTGAATTCCTAAGTACTTACATTTTATTAAAAATAAATTTGAAGTCCCTATCTGTAGGCAATATTAAACACCTTATCTCAATGCGTCAAGTATACAAAACTGTTTAACTTTCTACCAACTGCCATTAATCATATCAAGCCTTCGCAGTTCTTAGTGAAAGCTAACTCAGTAAACATGGAGGAAAAAAAAAGAAAAAGGAAGTCTGTATATGAAGAGCAGAAATACTGATGACTTCATTTTTTCTGGAGATTTACAGATTTTTTTTGCAGCCTGACAAAAGGTTCCAACTTCACCTGAGTCTGCTGACAATCAGCTGTCTTTAATACCAGAACCAGAATAAATTTTCCAACCTTCTTCAATCTGAATTCACTGTGGGACACAGCACATGAACTTCATTCCTCTGAAAAAGCCTGCTTTCACTCCATTTGTGAGAAAGTTCTGATTTAAAAAACATGCTTTTTAAAATGTATTAAGGTGATGTAGTAAGCACGTCAAGCATACCAGTAAAACCACCTACACTTCAGCTGAGAACACCCAGCTTGAACACCAAATTCGTAATGGGCACATAGATGCATCCGTAGACATGCAAACATTATGTCAGTATTTTCATCAACATCAATCTATTTAAGGATCCGCTTGCTTTGGACATTTGTCTTTTATTTAGGTTGCTCTGAAGCTTCCAAACAATAGACCAGTGTTTATTTTCCACTATGTATCATAGAATGATAGAATGGTTTGGGTTGGAAGGGACCTTTAAGATCATCTAGTTCCAACCCCCTGCTATAGACCAGGTTGCTCACAGCTCTATCCAGCCTCTCCTTGAATGCTTCCAGGGTGGGGGCATCCACAACCTCTCTGGGCAACCTGTTCCCAGTGTCTCAACAAGAATTTCTTCCTAATATCTAATCAACATCTACCCTCTTCCAACTTAAAACCATTTCCCCTTGTCCTGTCACTACTTGCCCTTATAAAATGCCCCTCTCCAGTTTTCCTCTACTGCTTCATCCACCTATTCTCAGTAACCTTCGCTACAATTCCAGTTAGCAATGTGTGCTCTCACAAATAGGCAGTGACATTCTGCTCCTTTTATTGGACTTCTCATAGCCCATACTTTTTTTAAACGTTTCTCCTTTATACTTATTTTTTCTCTTAAAAGATTCACTTTGAGATCTCAAACCATCCAGACACCTAGAACAGAGATTTGCAAAAGCAAGCAACTTTTTTCTTCTCAGTGAAACATCTATGAAACATCATTGGCTTACCATACACACGTCATTTCCCAGCGCATGGCTGCTCTCACATAGGTGGCCTCAAGTTGCTCCTACTCAAACTCGTCCACTCACCAGAGACAGATTATTGAATTCACCTTATAAGATGTTTTTTAAGGACTGCAAAGCTTTTGTTTAAAAAAACAAACAAACAAACAAACACAAATCCCCTCCAAATATACCGAACCAATACAAAAGAGGTGGTGTCAATGCACTATAACAAGATTTCACTTGTGCTTGTGAGATAAGCTTAGCTACAGCTACTCGAGATTTTGTAAGCAAAAAAAAAGGATCTACCAGGTCTACCAACTGATATACACAATGCTGTTATAGCAATAAAAGAATACCTTGCTGAACCACCCAATTTTAAAAGAAAAGTAACATAAGCTCAGTATGAAAATCTAAGATTTTTGTGAGTTTTAATAAAGTTTTATGTAAAGGCTACAACGAATGAAAAGGTTTTGACAAGTTGAGAACTGCTCCTAAAAGAAAAAGTTAGCTTAGAATAACAATATGTACCCTTTCACAGGTACAAAAAAACATAGGTTTTCACACTTGTGTGGCTCGTGTGTTTGTTACTCATTAATAATTTTATGATTGCTGTACTAATTAAGCTTCAGGGAAGTCTCAAGAATAGAGCTGCTAACCCAGCTCCACGCAAGGAAGGGTTACATGATTGAAGCAGCTGCTCAAGCCACTGTTGCCCATCAACAGCCCAAAGCCAAGCACTTTGCTGGGCTTATGCAAGAGCAACTCCTGAGCTACATTGGTGGCTACATGATTTCAGACTAACCCATCCCCAGTGTGACACCTCTCAACAAACTCTAAGACCAAATTTAAAGGAGTGATCTGAAGGGGGCATTAAAGGACTGACGCAAGAAAAAGGAAAAAAAAAAAAAAAGAGAGAAATGAGCTAAGGTTAGTGAGGAGAAAGTCAGAGAAGACCAGGCTTTATCAGTTTTGCTCGTAATGCAGCTACCAGCTACTGTGAAAGGGGTTCTTCCTTTCAGAGCCATTGTCCATCGCTTATTACTGTAGACTGCACTTGTGTTACTGACAAAATACATAATTTTCATACTATTTAAAAGCAAGCAAGCTAATGATTCACTAGATGATGATACATTTAGAAAGCATAACTGTCCTATTTAGAAGTTCTACTTTTTCACTTAGAAATGAATATTAAGATAGAAATACTGTAAAAGTTTATGGTTTTGTTTTTTTTTTTAATTTATATCTAATTAGCTTTCACTGGAAATAAAAACAAATATGAAATGTATGGTTTTTCCTATCAACAAATAAATGTACTATTTAGTTTCCAAAATCACTTACATTTCTAGCCCAAGAATATATTGCATTTCTTTGTGAATGATCTGTGGAAAATTATTTTCCTCCTTAAAAACCAATGAGCAAAACATGCCCAATTCTTTTGGATAAGATAAACTTTACTTTGTACCACAAGGACTGCTCTGAAAGTAACATCCTTTATTATGCTAGTCCACAACATCAGAGGCAGATGTCAGTGGAACAGCAGTAAGGCTGCAACAGATGGCAGCACAGGGGCAGCCTGACAAAATGGCGTCTGACATGGGAGCGTGTACAAAGCAAAGGTGTGGAACTGAATTTCTCCATATGGAAAAAATGGCACCCACTGGCATTCACCGATGCGTGCTGAATGTTGATGGAGAACAAACAGTGGATGTGAGCACAGTAAGGTGGTGGGTGGTGCATTTCAGCAGTGGAGACAACAAGAGCAGGTCACTTTCGCCGGTGCAGATGTTCGTGAGCGCAGCATGCAGGCTCTTGTTCATTGCTGGCAAAAATGCACAGCTAATGGCAGTGATTGTGTTGAAAATGAATGTTTTGTAGCTGAGAATTTGCTCTGTTTAATAGTGTTGTTGTGCTCTTTGTCAATTCCATGAAAATAAAGAGGAAACTAATGCCTGCTATGTATTTTTCTTGAGTACGGGCACCACTCAGTGCCATAACTTATTTTTTTTTTTTTAGATAAATACGTAACATTCAGCTTTCATTACATCACACTGATTTTTAAAGAGTAAGGCATATGACATAAATGTGAAAAGGAAACGAAGGTATTTTCTAGAACTATTTATAGTAATCCAGTCACACTGAACTGATGGTATTTCCTCCTGTATTGAAAATGCAGACAGCTGCATACAAAATAGATAGCACCAACTTTCAATTTACACCTAATGCAGAAAATAGTACTAAATCCTACTAGTATGGAAACTTAATATTGCTTTCAGTTTACAATTGGAACGAAAACTTTACTGTGACCAAATTTTGCAAGTAACAATCTGTATGGATAACCACATATTTCTGTGGAACATATTCGCATATAAAAACTACTAACAACTACACTCATTTTCTTAAGAATGAAATTTTAGCATTGGTAAAACATTTATTTCAATGAAAGCACTTAGATACAAAATAAATTGTTGGCAGAATGAAGTTGTTTTGTATTTTAATTAAAAGAAGCTGTAAAGCAGAGTTTGTATAACACATCATTTCTCCCGAATGTCTGGAATCCAGCCAACAGCTATTGGTTTCTCTAAGATTTAAGTCTTCTGAACAGCAGAAGTTGAATTCTGAACTGGGAAAGGTAATAATTTGCATCATGTCTTTGATAAGTTATGCTTTTTCTACCTGTCTACCTACTCATTTTAAAATTTGTTAGCTTTAGGGTCAAAAGGGCACTCTAATTTACATGGACAAACTAATCTAGTGACAGGCCACCTGAAATTGGTTAGTTCAAGAGTAAATTAAAGCCATACTGGGTCCCTTTCACATTTCTTCTCATGTTCCAAAGCATTTACAAATAATTCAATTCCAGTGGTTGCATCATATACAATATTTAAAGGAGGCATTATTGTGGAAGATACTGACACACCTCACTACATCCTAGTATGCCTATTGTGAACACCAGAAAGAAAAGATGTTGTGACATTGGATCAGATATTTCATCTTTTTCAGTCTTTTGCTCCTCTGCTTACATATTGTTTGACTGTTCAAGGATCTTCCCTAGAAGATCTCACAGCAGCAAGTCTGAACTGTGAAACTCTGCTTCATTACCTTTGAATTTACCTTTGAATCTTTTCAGCTTTTAAGACTGTGCTGAATCCTTCTCCAGTGCATACGCATATTTTAATTTAGACTATTCCTTCAATTCACTGTTATGAAAATAGTTCATTAAACTCAGATTGGGAACTAAAAATCATAAACATATGGCTCACTAGAAATATTCTGTTGAGAAGCAGGTGGTACACATGCAGCAAAATTTTAGTAATGTTCCATGAGAATCAATTCCACAATGTAGTATTTCCTCCAAATTTTATAAAACAGGAAAATAAAGGCAAGAATTATCCCTCCCATGCTAAGATACAGCCAGATTTTAGGGGAAAAAAATGTAACCAGACAGTCAGTTTAGAATAAACTAAACATAACAAAATCTCTCCCATCCGAATGCTGTTTACAATTTGTATTTACTCAAGCTATTCAATACATCTATGTTGAAATTAACATAAAGATCCAGGACATCTGGATGTTTCAACCATGACTGTATCTCAGATTGTTGTCACCACTGAGAACCTCAAGAGCTCTACCAACTAAAATAATTGCATGTAAGGCCAATTTGGAACAGTAAGAAGGCCACAGACATGACCCTCAACATGCACACCTTCAGCATTTCAAGGGAATCTACAAACTGTACCTAAACTTCTTAACAAACCTCTCAGAGAAATGTCCATCATGCTTAGCTTTGAGGTGCACAGTAAGTACAAATAAGATATCAATACATGACTCCATTTAAGAAGGAAAACTATTTTGTATTAACTAGTATGCCAGCAGAATGGAAGGAGTATAATTTATACATACATAGGTTGTATACTTTCCTTCGGATAGGTTTTTGCCTTTAAGTATAAAATCTAACACTCTTTTATCTATAATAAATATCTATAATAAATCTATAATACATACAGCAGAAGCTAGAAATATGTAGAAGTAGACAGGATTTAAACAACAGGCACTTTTGCACATTTCTGCCTCTGCCTGACTAGCACTTAGCATCTTATGGTCACGTTCCTTATTTTGAATACTTGCCCATTTTACTACACAACTAGGTCTCCTACAGGTGATTCAATTTATAATTCAGAATACGGCACCCCAGTTAGAAGTGCTGGGTGTTGTGAAGGGAAGAAAGATGGACAAGATTCATGCCATGGTCTACTCTGGCTTGCAGATTATTTCCAGATGCACTTCATATTATATTGATCTGTTTAATTACCTTGAAGAATACACTCTCTTAAAAAACAATCTTCCTGTTTATTTCAACACCGGTTCTGTTCTTCCGAGTGGTTTAACAGCAACAAAAACTATCTGAGACATGGAGTAAAAATAAGAGTCAAACAACTACTCAACAGTACACCAGCTATCATCTGCTTGCAGAACAATTGGTACAGTGCATGGCTCAGCTCTTTCAAAAGGGGCAGAAGACACAGGACTCCTGCCTGACACATTAGGTAGACACGCTGGCCCTTAACACTCCAAACAGCACATAAAAGTACTTACACTATTTTAAGTCACACAGACAGACAACATAATTAATTGTAGGTTGCTCTTCATTTGGCAAAGATAATAGACTACAATTGAGGAAAGTCATCAGCAGGAAAGTGGAAAGAGAGGCTTTAAAGAGGCCCTAAAAGCATGTTCTTCATATCTCACTTTAAGCTTGATCTTCAGAGCCCAGATCAAAAGTGCTGGGACACGTTCTCACCAGAAAGGTCTTAACTTCATAATTCATTCTCTGCTCATTAAGTTCATTGACTTTAGGTACAGAACATAAGCAAACAGATGTCTTATGCTGTCAGGAATGTGCTGATGACTTAGAAAAATGTAAACCCACAGGGAACAGAGGATTCAGAAGTTCCACTGAAACCAAAGGAGGGTGAGGGAGAAGAAAGATAGCAGACAGCACTTAACACATACAACACCTTCTGAAATCAGAACACAAAAGAATAGAGAGAACATCTTCAGCTTTGAGTTGATTCACCAAATCTAGAGAAAGGAAAGAAAACAAAATCTTTCTTTTTCAAGAGCAGCTGCTAGGAAGGTAAATGCATAAGATAGGGAGCTGAAAGATATTTGTGCTTAATGTACCTGCTGCTCAATGTGAGCTCATGCTGCCTAGCCAGTAAAAAGTACCAGGAGAATATCTGGCAGGCACAGTGAAGGTCTTTTAATAATGGAAGGAAGCCTGATTCTATTTAAAAACAACTTCCACAGTTGTCTTTAAGCTCCAAGTTTCAAAAAGCAATACATAGAGGAATAAAGTTTATTGAACATTTTATATTCTGAGGTTCTTAATTTCTTCAGAACAGAATCAAAATGTGCTAGACAGCTCTTATTTCTTTATTTTCTTATTTAAACACCAAAGATGACCCCTCTTCCTTATAAGCCAAGTTGTCAGCTCTAGTGCCCACGGAGAGCAAGAAGGTCCATGCTGGTTGGGTCACAAAACCAGTGGCAAAGGGAGCACAGAGGAACTCTGCTGCTTGGAAGTGGTGCCTGCTACCCTCCTCCCAGCAAGGCTTATTTTAACCAAGCTTTGATGGATAATAAATGTGTTCACAGCTGTGACAAGTTGAAGATCATACGTCTGGGTGATATGCAATTATTTTGCTTAAAGTTCTCCCCCTTATTACTCCTAAAATTTTCTTAATATTTCTAAAATGTTAATTTAGTCTAGTAGCAAAGATCTGCGAGTATAGAATTTGACTGCAGTTCAATACTATTTAAAATGAAAAGCATATTATAACAAACCATGGCTCATTATCTTCATGCAGTACACATTCTGCTATCAACAAAAAGATTAGAATGAGTACGATGTCTGGAAAGGCATATCCAAAACAATAATCTAAAAAAGCAGCTGTCTCAGAAGCCACAAAATGCATTAGGGATCTAAATTCATTAGCTGTAGCTTCTGCAGATGAAAACAAGCATCCCGGATCTGAGTGGGAAGCAGCTTAACTCCTGCCTTCCCATGCAGCATGCTCCAAGCACAATGGGCACCTTCTCTTGAAAAGAAAAATGGGACCCTAGAACAAATCCCACCTTCTCCCCTTCATCTTCTCACCAGCCTACTCAAGATGCAATGAACGTGAGCTTTGGGCTCCACAGCCTGAAGGTATTCTCCAGCTCCTGTTCATCACAGGAGCCCTCCCAGTCAGCTATGCTCACACTTGCTTGAGGTACCTTTCTCCCTTCCATTTGAAGCTGGATCTGATATTCAGACAGAAAGGAAAAGGTGCCTGGAACAGAGTTAAACCATCAAATGTAATGCTTACAAGTTGGCAGCAAGCACATGTCTCTTTGTGCTATTTATGTTTATTTTTAATCATCTCCATTAAAGAAAACAAAAATCAAAGAGCACAACAGACACAGGGTAGGGAGTAGACACCAGTATTCCATTTTCCTCACTCTAAGGTCACTGCAATTCCATGATTAATGCAGCGTAACAGAAGCTCATATATCTTGCACTATTGGAGTAGAATCACTGTGCAGCCAAAGTAAACAGAAGTGGTCCTTCCAACTGGACTGTTTCACACTTCGATGCTAGAAGATGTGCTAAGCCCATGCAGAACTAGATTTTGAGGTTGTTGGATGAACGCTCCAATAAGCACAAGTATGCATTTCAAGAAGAACATTCTGTAACTTCAGGTTTTGTTTTGAATCAAGTAGACGGATGTGCTTGACATACAGTGCTTCGACTCTGACAATTCAGCTTCACAGCACACCAAGAACACAAGCTTTCTCCTTTGCTAGTGGGTCATCTTAGGCAAATATGCTCAAAACACTTTGAGAACTGGATTTCAGAAATGCTGAATTCAATTTCTTGGATTGGCCTTCCCTAATTTTGTATAATGCAGTGCACAAGTTGGAAACTGCATATGGTTTGCTCCTGGTTCTCAGCTCCAGTTTACAGAGCAGTAAAGCGGGAGAAAATTTTTATAAGTTCATAGCCAGTACATACAGCTGAAATTTATATCCAGTTCCCCATCCAAATGAAGGGTGTGCTGGTATGTGTATTTAATATCCATGTTTTAAAATATAATACTGACTGCTTTCTACAATATCTGTACTAATACTTTAATAAGGTAAATCTTCCTTAGAAACAGCATTCCAACACTGCAAGACTTAAACTTGAAATAATTCAGGAGGAATTCAGGCACGTTCCCTTTAAAAAAAAAAGAAAGAAAAGAAATAACTGAATTCCCATTCTCTGCCTCTCAAAAAAGGGGAAGAAAAATCATGAAAACTGAAAGAAGAATAAAAATTAATCCTATGGGTTCTAAGTTGTTCCTCTCCCTTACTCACCCTGTAATAGGAAACCTAGGAGCTTGAGCTCCTCAATAACTGCATGTCTGTACAGGTCTCAGTAAAGTAAGCTTTAGAATGATAAGGTCTATCAGACCAAATCCTCCCCCCGACCCCACTCCCCTAAGGAAAATCTCTGCGACTCTGAACATTTTAAGGAAGTTTGCCTGCTTTCAACTGAAAAAGTGAGTTTATTTTACATATGTAATGGTAGCCATATGCTTAAAGACTTGGTCATTAGTCTGGAGGCAACTGGAAGAAAAAAGAAAGACAGACACCATACCCACCCACCCCCAGACCCCCCCACCCGATCTCCCCATCAAAGCAAACCAAAAGACACCCTCACAATTGATAGTACTACTTTGAGCTCCCTCTCCAGTTTGTACTCATTCTCATTGACAATATTAAAAAAAAAAAATAAAGAGAAGAGTAAAGAAAAGAGTGAAGTGATCGTGGGCACCCATCCACCATAAAAATAACTGCAGAACAGACATCATGCACCCTAATTTATAGGGGGGAAGTGGCATGAAAAAACTGAAGCACATTCAGCTGCTCGAGCAGTGATCAGAAAGCACGCTGTATTTTTGGCAAGCACCAAAGATGTGTTATGGCAAAAGCAAAAGACATAACACTGAAGTACAAAGGGAGGGATGTGTGTAAAATCAGCTCAACATAATGTTTCCTTCACAGAAAATTAACATTGATTAACATCTGTGTCAGGCTGAATGACTTCCATCAGACAGAGACTACAGACATTAATACGAGGGACCCATTTGGAAAGAAAGATCTCTAACTATGCTGTAAATTTCTAAAAGACAGACTTTGATCTGAATTTATCATTTGCCAGGATAGCAACTTAGACTCCTACAAGACATTTTCCACCACTCTGTTTTTCAGTTGTAAGTTCATCTTGGCTGTACCTGCCTGTAAGTTCATCTTACAGCCTCTCGAGTCCAAGTCTGATTTTCCTATCCACCTTCAACACTTTCCTTTGCATCATAAAGCAAAGAACTTTTTACTCCTACAAGGGATTTAATGACCAGTATAAGTTGGGAAACAAAGTTTACAGCCGACATCTGAATATCCCTACTTTTGTGTTATATTTTGCTATTCTAGGCAGTCATTATTTTTATTTCTTACATTCCAACCTCAGATTGCTTTAAGAATGCATTACAGACCAACTGACTGAGACACTACCTATGGGAGTAAAGCTGTCAGAACTCAGGTGTCAACAACAGTCACAAATACTATAAACAAAGGTTAAAGAACACTGCAGTGTCTACGCAAATACATCATTGCAGAACAATCAGGTCCAAGGAATGCCTTCATCTTTCCAGAGGAGAAGTTTCTAGTGGGGGAAAGAGGGATTAAGAAAAATAAATAAATCAGGGGGAAAAAAAAAAAGGATTTTATTCATCTGTATATTCTACTTCCACTGCTATTTACAAAAGCTTTAAAATCAGTAGGGTGAAACCTCTCAGGAGCATTCAGGAGACGGGCATCCATAGAAAGTGACTATTATACATCAGCTTGGAAGGCAGTTAATATGAAAAACAGGAATCCAACTCCAACCAATATTTTCTTACAGGGCTAGCAGCAAACTGTCAGATGCATGTGTGACCTCAAAACAACCTTTTGCCAGATGCCTCTTTAACCTCTTACAGTTACATCAATTTCTAAAGAGATTGGTACGTTTTACCATTTTCCTCTTTTGGTTATGCAACTTAAAAATATGTGCTTAAAAGACTGACTAAAAATGCTTCATTCTGTGCATTTTTGATCTACCTTAAAGCTCCAAAATAACAATCTCAAATACACTGGCAAATATTTGAACTTTTTTTTTTCCCCACTCCAGAAATAAAACTGCTATAAAAGTTGAACACAAGAAGTCTTTAGCATTTTTGGGCCAAGAGAGTATGAACCCTAACCATCAATTTCAAAAAAGCATTGTTTTAATGTTGTTTTAAATAAATGTTTATCATTAAAAAGTAGGTTAAATAACCTACATTTAAAATGAGTAGAAGCCAACACAGTGATTCAAAATTTGCCTGCATAGAAACATTTAAGAAAGGGCATTTTGGTAAATTTATTTACAGAAAGACTTTTTTGGCAAATTTAAACTTTAATGAAATATAATACATGTCATGAATGTGTTTTCTGGGGCTCGGGCCTTAGAAAGCATGAAGACAAATGTAATGGAAAAATAGGTCGCATACAATGAAGTGCTAAAAATTCTAACGTCTGACTTGTGGCTGAGATAACTATTTGAAAATCTGGAGGTACGCAAATAAGCAATTAAAAATGCTCTGCCAAAAGAAATCCACATTTTGATGAAACAGTAAAATGGAAAGACTGCCAGTACTGCACAAAATCTAGAAAAAAATATATATTTCCTTTGAGAAATATACCTACTTACACAGCGCAACAATGAATTTCAGTTGTTCTGTAACCCAGTTCCTTTAATCTGCATAAGAGATGCTGAGTTCACTCAACCAAATCACTACTGGCTTTCAGAATACAATCAACACATGCTTTTCAACAGTATTAATATAGCATGAAGCTTGTGCTCCTAATTATTCATGTTTTTGCATTCTGTTTTTCCCCCTGCTGTAAAATATGCAAATTTACTTCTTTGTGTTATTTAGGTCCCACATGGGCCTCAACAGATCAGCTTGGAAAGAATTACAAGCCAACATCTAGATACATGCTGTCAACACTTCAAGCTTCATTATTTTTATTAGACTGGAATTCCATTATAAATTTGATATTAGGCTTTAAAAAGCTTTTTATACTTCTGATGAAAACCTACAGTCTAATAAAATGTTGTACTGATAATTACTATTACTCGACTTTCTGTGTGTGTGGGCAAATGAAGGAGAAAGAGAAAAGCACAACTACGAGATGCAAGAGAAATCACCACCTAGTGGTACTACTGAAAAATGCAGTTTGTTTTTGTTTAAAACTAGTACCCAAGAGAATTAGTTTGACTTCATTACTGAATGAAGGGTAGCCATTACCTCCTTATGCAACTAAAGATCAGTAACAGGAGAGGACTGTTTCTTCTCTTTCTGAATTCTCCCACTCCCTTTTCAGTCAACTCTGATTGAAAAATTCAGTGCCCAGATGAGCTACCACCTCTTTTTTTCAATATAGAATGCAGAAAGCAGTGATTTGAAAAACAGGTTGCTTAATATAATCAACACATGCTCCTCAACAGTATTAATACAGCATGGCATGCACCAAAGCATTTACTTACATTGGCATAGGCTAATGCATATATTCTTTAGAAATATATATATATATATATTAGAATTATCATTTTACTATTATTATACTATTATTATTAGAATTAGAATATATATATATATATATATATATATATATATATATTAGAATTCCCCCAAAACCTCAGATTGTCTCAAAGTTAACATTAAATATTTTCAAACCTTCACAAGAAAATGAAATGGCAGCTTGCTTATTGGAAAACAGCAGGGTTGGAAATAGCTACACAAACACTACATCAAAAAAAATAAATAAACAAAAACAAAAACCCCTTAAACCCACCAATGCAGAAAATAAAAGGGCACTGAAACCAAACCTTCTTTTCTCCAATGGGCACTAAGCCTTGTGGATTTCTTAAATGTAACAGCATATTATTTTAAAATACTGCAGCATTCCAGTCTTTGTGACTAGCACCACTAGAAGCTCCTTAAATATTAATGGCAAAACAGTGTAAAGATTCACAGGATTCTACTACAGATTACTATCAAGCCACAGAAAAACCAGCAGCAGCAACACTAAGGTCTTACAGATCTCTTGGTGCATTTCCTCCTTGAGGTACGTGCATGCAAGAGAAAAACCAAACAGCTATGTGCACTGCACTAATCAAGCAGTAGGGATGCAGTCCTTAGATTCGGAAGGGTCAGTATATCATGCTTCCTTTTCAAAACATACTTAATTCTTGAAGATTTTAAAACTGCAAATTCATCTCAGAAGTTCTTCCAAATATACAGAGACCTACATTATTGACATGACCGTATAAACAGTATTTTACTTATGTACTTACACGTCAGGAAACAACTAGGTGTACTTTAATTCATGACAATTTATCCAGTTCTTCCACAACAAAAAGCACCCCAAAGAATATCTGTATGTGTAATACATTAATGGAACACAGAAATGGATGGCGGGGGGAACAACACATGAACTGTTCTTCAGAAAAACAGAGCCAAGACTTCCAGAACTAAAGACTGACTGGTGTTGATCATTTGACTTTTTCATATCTTCATCACACAGCACTTCCTGATTAAGCCCGTTAAAGCTGAGCTTGGTCACTGCCACTAGACCTGCTCTGCTCTCCTTACTCAGGCAGCACAGTACAGTGCCTCTCAGAGCTGAGGTCTCTGCCTCAGCCTGTCTGCCCTCACATCACCTTCCCTCCCCTGCAGGTTCACCTGCCTTGGGGTGCAGCTGCCCTTGCTGCTCCTGCACACCTGGCTTGTTTCAAATTTTGCTGGAAGAATAATCAAGACCCTGCACATCAGCATCTTAAAATATACCTGAAAACAAAATGAACATTGAAACACAGTAGTTTTGGAAAAGCACATCCAGGGCTCCATCCAGGACCACCCAAAATTCAAACCGTATCTCTGAGAACAATGTTTGCAGAGTTTCTGATTTGCTCACCAGAATTACATGAAAACAGCACTGCCTCAATTTTTCAATGCCTGATTTTTGACAGAAATTACAACTACAGATCACATGCATCTTTGTTAACTGATGAGAGATTTTTAACTGCGTTTAAAACCAACACACTAGCATTAATGTGTTTTCTTCCACACAGCTACCAAGAATCATCAAAATGGATGGTAGACTGGAATTCATTTTGCAAATAAATTGTAATTTGATTATTTCTTGATAGGTCTCTCTGAGACTTTTAGTAGGGTTCCTGAAGGCCCTCAATTAATGGTGCACGGTATGAAAAACCTTGAAAAGGATTTGTGACAGGCAAGCTTCGCCTGACTACAAAAAGCTTCTGTGGAAATCAGAAGCCAACATTCTCTAAAGATGCATTTTTTTCCTCTTTTTCTCTCCATGAAAGAGAAGCAAAATGCTTCCTCTCTTCTCCGCAGAGTATTAGTGAACAAGGCTGTTGTTTTTTTTCTTTTTTTCTTACATGCTTCAAATGAAAGACTGGGTTTAGAAAACAAACTGAATCACACAACATTTAGCTCTGACCCCCTGTTAAGACTGTTTGTTCACTGCCTAAGGCAGTATTCACACTTATAACTTAAAGATGCAGTCATAAGAACAGCTTTCCTATGATTACTACTAAGATAAGACTTCAGTACTGATGTTCCAGAATGCTTTACATCTCATTTTGAAAAGTTTCAATATCTCCCATCCAAGCAATAAAAAACAAACTAGGAGAATAACTATTCCTAGCCAAAACTTCTACGTAAGTATCTACTTAGGTACTAACCTATAACTCTGCAACTGCTTCTGACCAGCAGCACAGTGACATGCTTCACTGACAAGACAGGCAGTAATTGTTCTGCCAAGTAAAAGTTCAGATGAAAAGACTATGTGCTATCTCATCACAGCGTGCAAAATTAACTGCTATTCAAGAGAAAAGAAATAGTAAATAGAAATAACAGAAGACTCATGCATACTTGATAATTCTTCAGTTTATGTTTAAGAGTTTATGTTTATTTTAAACAAAATAACAGGAATAAAATTTAAGTAGTCACTGACAGTATTTCAAGAAAAAGGAATGAAGCCAAGTTAAGTACAAAACTGGGGTGAACAGTTGTTGCAGATGAGCAACCTTTATATGCAGAGCTCTCTTTCTGTTGCAGAATTTGAAACTCTGGTCTCCAACCTTTTGGGAGATGATTGTGGTCTCTCCTTTAACCCTTCCACAATGCAAGTGCTGGAATTATTTAACATAGTCATCAAAACCAAGGTGAGTAGACAGGTCCATATGAAGAAAATCCAGTGGAAGACAACTGTTCAACCTAACAGTCACATATGTGAAACTGGATCTATTTTAACAATTGACAGCTAGCTGTGGCTATTTGTTTTAAGCACATGAGTAAGTTATCCTAAGAATGAGCTCTAGTAGTCTCACACTGTTAGATTTTGATAACTCAGCAGCTCTCCTTACTTCAGAATGCTCAAATACCACTTACATAGATTCCTATAAGATTCCTCAATATAACTCAGTTAATCAGAGCAACAGAAATTGAACACTGATGATGACAGTTTTACAAGGAGAAAAATACAAACTTTCAGAAGAGGAAGAAGAAAAGGATCAGTTACAGCACTACAATAAATTCTGTTTCTCCTGTGTGCTTGAGCCATCCTACAGAACTTGTGACAGAACTTACTTAATGGTGTAGATTTAGCCTGGCCACAGACAAGTACACTTCAGATTAAGTTCTGAATAACAGAAAGACTTAGAAAATCCCAAACTGCTTAGTTTTCATCAAACTAATCAAAAAATCATATTCTGAATCAGAACATTCACCGTGTGACTGGCAATACACAGACACATCTTGCCTTCTAGTTTAAAAAGACTTTGGGGATAACATTAGAAGGAGGGAAGTTAGCAGCTGTAACAAGATATTCTCTCTGCAACTCTAACCATAAAGTTAGAAGCGGTAACTCTGAGGTTTCTTGTTCTGAAAAGAAATAATGTTTCATTGTTTAAAACATGAGGGGAAAATAAGAAATTGGAATTTCCATGATCTTCAAGAAGAGCTTGTACCTATTAAAAAAAATAATAATAATAATGTGAAGAAATAAAGCTTTAGCTATTTAGTCTGGAATAGTGTAGGCTTACTTGTGGAAAAGCAAGAATTCTGAGTTGTTTTTGTTACGGCTTCTTTTAATTCTTTTCTCTTAGTCTAAGCATCTCAAAGACCTTTTTACACTCAAAGATTACAAGAATCATTATATACAGAAGCATCACTTACCCACAATAACAAATCCATCTGCTTCTCTCTCTTGCACTGTAATTTTCTTTGAATCTTGACCTTTCCGGAAGAAGCTGAACATAGTCTCTTTTTCTCTTCTTCTAGCTTGTTATCTAGAATGAAGACAATTTATGTTAAATACAAGACAGCAGAATTCAGCATAAAAAGTTCATACCACCCCAAATACCAAATGCATGGTATTACAGCTAGATCTGTATTACCAGATTTGAAATATCAGGCATCAGCATGTCAGATAGAGTTCCTTGTTGGTATAGCAATTGACTTCAATAAGCAAAAAGTTTAAATTACTAAAGGGTTTTTGTGAAGAATGGAATAAAACAGACAAACAACTTATCTTTCTAATGGAAAATTAAAGAAGAAAACTCACTTCAGCATTTATTAAGCACCTTTCCATATTCTTTTGCGTTTTTGAATTGTTGTTACACAAATTTTCCCACCAGAGTTTGCTCTCAAGGTTTTAAACCCTAGAGCCCAAAACATGATCCTACAGGAAATGTAGTTCTATAACATAGCAGTACTTTAATTAAGCAAATTACACTATATTAAGTGTCTGTGCACCAATTACAAAAGCACAGATAAAAAATAAAAACACATACAATAATAGCATAGCATCCATTTTCATTTTTCCAGTTCATACCCTTACATACAGCTTAATACTTGGGAATATTCCCCTAAAAGAAAGCACAATACAATGAAGCAGCTTCTTCGGAACAATAAGCCGTTCTATAAGAACCTGCCAAACAGACTGTAACTATGACTTCACATGAGCTGGAACAAAACAGGTAAAGCATAACAGTAATGGGATAGTGGCAGCTGTAAATGATTGTGCTCAGTATCTCAGGAAAGCAAGATTTGAAGCAATTTTAATAGCTTAAAGAGGACAAACTCATCTGAAAAAGCCTCACAAGCATTAGTCAAAAGACAGCCAGATGGGCCAGCTATGAAGCACACCATATATTTGGATAAACCAAAAGACATCCTATATAAATTATCTAATTATTCCGAACATTTAAGATGTAGAATCAAGGAAGGATCATTCCTTTAAATAAATAGATAGAACAAAAAGTTATAAGAAAAGTTTCATTAGCAAGTCCCACTTCAGCAAAAACTGAACAACAGAATCACATGAAGTATGCATTTACAGGTTTGACTTACATCACAGTACAGCATCACTTTCTATTTTCTACACAACACGCACCACCAAACACAGTAACCAACTCTCACCATCTCCTCCAGCAACAGCAGCTCCCATCTACAGAGCTGTTGCAATGGAAGAGGAAAGCAGCACTGCCCAGCAGCCACCAGCCCAACATCTGCTCACTTCCAGTTCCCTGAGAAGTGGCCAAGCGGCACCCTGGGCAATGCAGAGCCACACAGCAGCGTGTGAACGGACTGGCTAAGAAGTGCTGCATCAAATAGAAGTGAAGGTAAAGAGAGGTGCATAAAGCTTTTCTCTACTGAAATACCAATACAAAATTGGCAAAGTCAAATAATGCAACTTTGAGTCCGAAGCAGAGCTTGAGGAACTGAATCCTGACTTATTTTGAAGATATGGATAGCGAAGGGGCTGACAATCCAACAGGAGTATATCAATCCTAATATATACACCCAGGAAGAGTCAAGTCTAAAGAAAAGAGGCATACTCTAGAGATAATATTATCTTAAACTAAATACAAATAAAAAAGAACCATCGTGAGTGAAATATAGGAAACTACAATGCTAGCTTTTATATTTAAAATTTTTTTAAAAAAAAGGATTAATTATTTGCCCAAATTCCTCCATTCCCATCCAAGTATTTGTGATCCCATACGCAAGACTCGTTGTGCCCTGCTCAGTGACCTGCAGTAATTTTCTTCACAACCAGCCCTGACTATTCACCACGTATGAACTGCCCCCGCTCTGCTGTTACAAGCATATCAAATCCTTCCATGGAGCAGAGCATACAGAGTCCTTTATGAAGTGTAAGCGTTGGCTTTCAACAACGGTATATAAATAGAATGTGGTCAAAACCAGCAGTGATTCAAAGCGTGGAGTGATACCTCTGAATGAAACTCAGAGCAGCCCAGAGGCCGGCCAGCTACAGCTGCCTTACGCTGACGCAGTGGAATTTCTATCAGTCAAATAAACCACTCAGATGCATGCAAGAACACCCCAAGCCAACCAGCCTCGGATATGCAGTCATACGAAAAATGAATGTTACTTCTGTGCATTTGATTCTTCTGTGCACATTTCCTTACCTTAGCGTGTGGAATACTGGTGTTCCAGTCCCATGGAGGTTACACAGCAGAAACCCCCTAATTGCCTCCTTTCCCCCACACCCAGGCTCAACACATGGCGCCAGCAGCATATTCCTTTTTTTAGCCCTTAGGGAATAAGTCTTCTCCTGCTACCAATTAGGGCTGTCAGCCCCATAGCTCAAGCGGTAAAAACCTGTGCTGCAATGCTCAGGAGTCAGGTTTCTGCTCCAGTGATGTATGAAGGAGAGGCAGTTGTGGAGCAGTTTTAAAATGCAATTTTACCTTCTTCCCAAGCACACAACAAGAAGAGAAATCAACTCAATGTGTAAAATCTCACAAGTAGCTCTGGTAGAGACTCCGATTGCAGGCAGCCGCTCCAAGAGCTGCAATTGCTCCGTTCCCTTCTTTTTCCTCTCTGACATCTGCATTATTTTACAGTTTCCAGCTCTTCCAAACAGTGATCTCCTTTCACTATTACTCACACAAAGTAAAGCATCTTACTAAGTGCATACATCTACACAACAGTGTTGTGCAGGAAAATATGAGCTTATCAGCTTTTAATTCCTGCACACATAAACATCAGTGCTTTAAAACAAACGAACAAACAAGACTGGAGGCATTTCAGTTCAGAGAAAATGAGCAGTAAGTACAATTTGATACAGCCAAATTAACTTTACAAGCACTTTCACAGCCTGGATTTTTTCCCCCATCGCTGACAGAAGGCAAACCTTCTCTGAGTATCCCATTTTTTGTTTCCTGTAAACCTGTAATGCCCTCAGGTCTGCATCAACGACTTCCCTTCTTTCAGTCTCTATCTTCAACACAAAGATTAACCTTAAATAAGAGCTTTAAAAAAAAAAAAAGAGGAAAAAAAAAAGAGACAAAAAGCAGAGGCATATAAAGCGAGGCTTATATATAGGAGAAGGATGGGCAGCACTGTGATAGCTGTGATCTTTGCTCTCTTCAGAATTTTATCAACTGTGGTACTTCAAAAGTGAACATAAATCTCTCCAGTAATATGAAATGCAGACATGAAGTTTCCTGAATTACATGTTAAAAACAGAACAAAGAAACACCGAATTGAATGAAAACACACGCGTGCTTTTGAAGATAAGAGCACTGTTTAAGCACTTGCAGAGTCAGGCTGAGTCTTACTACTCGTAGATAAGATGAGGCTTTATTACACAAAAGCTGAGAACAACCAATTTCGGCACAAATTTAATTTCAGAGTAAGAAAATCACCTTCAATGTTTGGAAATTTGGATGTATGGTCACATGAACTAGAGAGAAAAACACATGACATCTTTGCTTTTAAAAAGCTGTCAGCACAAAATCAGAGACAACACACCCACTATTCAGAGTGCCACATTCCTTGCAGTAATGCCTCCAATGTAGCACACCACTTTCCTCTTTCCAGATGGGTTTAATTTGATTTCTATAGGAGACCTGAAAATTGAATTCACTGACTACAGATAAAAATCTCCCTTGGAGGGAATATGCAATTCCCTTCTCCTCATGTTTCCCCCTCAACAGAAAAGGGGACATAATTTTTCCTTTCTCCAGTCTCATTGTTGGTAGTTGAAAAAATAACTCTTTTGGCACTGCTTCAGTCATTAGCAAGTAACAAACTGTGAAGTACAGCAATTCTGTGAGACTGTAAGAAATATTCTGTCTTTACGTGAGGCTCTGAGAACAAACACGGCACTGGGCAATGATGAGTTGCAGAGCTGCACACAGGGATTAATGTATGCCTGGTACACTTTGTCAGTCTGCTTTGACAAGAGGTATGGGAGACCTTTGAGCCAAACCAATACATTACATCCAATAGGATTTTTGTATATGTAAGGATCCTAACCTATTTAGCACTACTTTTTACCATTTTCCTGCATGTTCACAAGTAACATGAGACGAAAGGTAAATTAATGATTAAAAAAACAAACAAACAAAAAAAAAGACGCTTGGGAATACAGCAAAGCAGAACTGTGATGAAAATACTGGTGCTTAGATAGATGATGAAGTGAGGTCAGAAAAGATACAAAGACTGATTTTAAAGAAAGAACCAGAATAATTTCAAAGCCAGCTGTCTAAGCTGTAGAACCCACAGAAAGAGAAAACGAGATGGCATCAGAGCAGTTCTCTCATCTATATGAGCATTTGCTGTGATAGACTATTAAATCAGCAAGAAAATGAGTAACGTGTTCACAGCCCTGTACAGCTCACTTATAACATGAAACCAACTAATTCAGAGTCAAGAACGCACATGTTGAAAAGATTTCCCTGTGACATCAAAAGAATTTAAAAGCTTCTGGCCTAATAAAGGTTTGCACAAGAAGAGAAGAAGAAAGAAAACCCATGATAAATCATTTCTTTATCTGCCAACTCTAGTCACATTCCTTTAGTTTATGGGTTTGATGAAGATAGGTGTCAAGAGAAACACAAATACAGAAATGGGACACACATTTGCTAACATGCTAAAAAAGACGTAAATATATATATATAAATATATATTTATTGACACTGTTCTAACAGAGGACCTGAATTACTCAGTGCCAACGCAACCTCAGCTATCCTCATACAAAAATACACCAGGATGTGGAATCACAAACAACCACCACGATTAAGGTGACAAACAGAAAGCCAGGGGTGAACCAGGCATAGCCAAACTGCTGGCAACGCTCAAGAAAGCAGCAGATAAGACAGAAAGCCAGACTTTCACCAGATGCAATGCCTAACTGCCTGAAAGCTAACTTCTTTCCCTGCAAACTCTAACAGCAAACCTCCATTGGCAACTGAGGGCAACAGAGATGTAATGCTACTGACAATAGTGCACAGGATCATACTGGTGCTCCAACCAGACACGACAGCCCCAGGAGCAGCGCTGTTGCACCTTGTGCTACCTTCGTGAGACATCTCCTTCACAGCTTTGAAGAGATGCTGACGTGACAAGAATCTCTGGCAAATTAACCGCTGCTAAGCGAGCAGCAGAGCGACCCTGAGGAAATGACAGCGCTGAGGACAGCGCTTAGGGAAAGGAAATTAGAAAGACGTTCTATACACTGGAGACATTCACAGAGCACAGCCCGACACGGCAGCGGGCACAGAGGGAGCCTGCGCCAACTCTGCCTCGCGTCAGTCGTTCAGTCGGTCGGTCAGCCAGACGGTGCTGCACAGCACGCAGAACCGCGGTTCCCCGGGGCAAGGAGAAGCGGCGTGATTGCGCAGCGCTCGGGCAGGCAGCGGGCACGCGGCGCGCGCGCTCCCTGCAAAGCGAGCGGAGGGCTGCCGGCAGGGGAGCGGGAAAGGGGTCAGGCTGCCATCGCCAAGAACTGCAAGGGCTCGGGCCGCGGCGAGCAGGCCAGCGGGAGGACGAACAGCCCCAGAGCTTCCCTGCCGCCTTCCCCAGGGCTCAGCCCTCTTCCCGCCGGCCTCCCCACCGCCTCCCCCGCCTCAGCCCTCAGTCACCCACCAGCCCGCCGCCGCTGCTCGTCGCTTCCGGCTCCGTGAGGAGACGCCGCCGCCCTCCCTCCCGGCTTCAGGAGACGGCAGCGGCGCGCTCCCATGACGTCATAGCAAAGCGCCAAGCCGATTGGCTGGCGGCGGTAAAGCTCCGCCCCGCCGCCGTCCCGTTGCCAAGGATGACAGGGGGCGACTCTGGCACAGCGCGGGAAGGAGGCCGGCGCCATGGGGGACGTGCACGAGGCGCCGCGGCCGCGCATCGCCGCCGCGCAGCTGGCGCAGCACATCGGGCGGCCCGTCTGCTTCGTGGGGCGCGTCGAGAAGGTCCGTACGCAGTCCTTCCCCCGCTACTCCCCGGGAGGCTCCCCGGAAGCGCCGCTGCCCCTCGGCCGCCGAGTGCAGCCTCGCCCGGGCCGGCTGCAGCCTCCCTGCGGGCCGAGGGCCCTCTGTCCGCTCGCTCGTCTTTCGGCCGTCGCTGAGCGCACGGCGTCGTTTGTTTTGTAGATTCACCCGACGGGGAAACTTATAGTTCTGTCGGACGGAGAAGGCTGCAACGCGACGGTGGAGCTGAGCGAACCTGTAAGTAAGCAGCTGCGTTGTTGGCAATTTTTGGCTGCTGTGCAGACAGGCTTCGTTCCCCCCTTCCAGACACGTCCCTGGTTGGATGCTAAGGCTTGCCCTATTCGCTGCTTGTAGCACGGTGTGTTTCACCCCACGTCTTGTCTTTCTTTCACTTTTTTCCTTCATCACTTTACTGACCATATTCCTGCCCTTAACAAAATGCTTCGTAGAATCATAGAACGGCCTGGGTTGAAAAGGACCTCAAAGATCATCAAGTTTCCACCCCCTGCTATGTGCAGGGTCACCAACCACCAGACCAGGCTGCCCAGAGCCCATCCAGCCTGGCCCTGAACCCCTCCAGGGATGGGGCATCCACAACCTCCTCGGGCAACCTCTTCCAGTGTGTCACCATGCTAACCATCCTACACTTTGTGAGATTGATCAAAAACAAACCTCGAGAATATCTTGTTTTTAAGAGTCCCTTAAATGGATATTTCATGTGCAGCAATACTGTTTCCTTTGTGACCAAGTACCAGTAAAGGAGTAACTCCCAGGCATTTTCTCTATTTTTTTTTTTAACCTCTGAGGTATGTTGTAATTAAAGGATTACTGTAGTTGTGACACCTCCTGATGACAAACACTATAGTTTAACTGAGGGTGGCAGCAGTGTTTCCATCTTTTCCTCTGAATGAGTTGTTAAATATACAGGCAAGTCTGACTCCATTGCTGTGAAATAATTGCACCAATACTCTGACTTATAAGAATTGAGTCTCATTTGTGTAAAATGCAATCTGGAGAAGAGTTTGGTCTTACAAATATGAAACTGTGTTCATCTCCAAACTGCAAGAAAATGTCTTTCCTGCAGGTACTGCCCTGTATCTTAACTCTCACTTGAGCTCCTGAAAAGGTTTCCTGTGTTGAGCTGTTGCAACTTAGGCTGTCAGCATCTCACCAATGATTCTCTGACTTTCCATGATAGAGTAAATGGGTGAATGTCATAAATGCACAGCTGGATGCTGGGCATTTCAGTCTGTGCTGCAGTGCTGTGTAAGGAAGAAACGGGTGTGTTTAGAAAGATCACACAAGAGTCAGATACTGGAAGGGTATTACTGAAATAGTACCAGAGTCCTCAAATGAATATACTAAAATCAAAGAGGAAAAGAAAACAAATGATTTTAGGGTGAGATGAAATTTTTAGCCTAACTATTTTTTCTTACTCAACCAAAGGTTTATTACCTAAGAAATAATTTTGGATGATAATCTAAATCCTCCTTAATCTAGAATTACTGGCACTGCTTTCTAGCACAAATGATAATCCCTTAGCTTTCATAAAGTCTTACAATCTGCAAAGTTTTGAATGCAGCTCATTCAAATCTGGATTTTAATTGTCTCTGTTGCCCTAGACCAATCTTCAGTGTTTAGACAGCATAGTTTCATACACCCTCAAAGTTCAGTCTTCCCTCTGCTGCTGCTTCATACCTTTTCTGTGTAGTACTGAAGTGCCTTTACAAAAACTGTAAATCTGTAAGAGGTGCAAAGCTTTTGTTTTTGTTTTTTTTTTCCTGTTGTCTCTTAATCCTCCCCTCTCCCCACCAGTACTCATGTATGACTTGACACAGAACAGAATCTGTTGTAATGAACACACCTTCAGAGAATTCCTGGTTCGAGTGCTGTGCAGTGGAAATAACAGCTAATTTGGTGATGCTAATTTCATTTCTGGTACATTCTGCAGCTAGATGAAGAGATCTCAGGAATTCTTGAAGTGGTGGGAAGAGTCACAAATCAGGCAACCATCATGTGCATGTCATACGTCCAGTTCAGGGAAGATAAAAGTCCATTTGGTAAGTAAGGATATGTTAGAGCAAATTAATTTTGTATTCTGAACATTTATTCAGTAAATAAGGAGAGCATCATTATCCCTTCCTGTGGAGAGGATCATTCTTCAAGCTGCCTAATATGGTGTGGAAAATATATAAACAGACAATGGCATTAGAAAATACTACGTGCTGAATACGTTATTTTACTGCCAAACTGTAGGGACTGGTTCAAGGCCTGAGCTGACCTAGGCCATTGCCCCAGGCCTGATTGTTTCCCCATTCCCAGCTACACGGTTCTTTGTCTTCCCTGTCCTGTGTTGGACCTTGTGTGATGTCCAGTTATTAGCAGGCCTAAAAATAATCCCTCAAAAAGAAAGCAATGAGACTATGGCAGGGTTGGAAAACTGGAGAGCATGTAGGGGATGGAGAATACTCAACTGTATTGCTTTAAAACTGGCAGTGCTTTAATGCTGCAATTTGCTAGTGGGGAATTTAAGCTTTTTTCTTTTTTTGCCCTCTTTCAGATCTGGAACTCTACAATGAAGCACTGAAAATTATTCACGAATTCCCTGAATACTTCCCCTTTGGTACTGGGAGGAACAATTAATTCTTTTTAGAGCTTCAGGTGTGCAACATTACCTTGGCTGTCTTACCTGACAGCACGGTAAGACTTGCATTAGTTTCCAGCAAATATACTAAGAAGATGCTATTACACGTGCCATGTGTGGCCAGTGAAATATATTTTCTTAAAAACTTTTCTTTGCATGAGCTTAGTGAGAAGCAGAACATTTCTGTGGCTATCTTACTGACTGTATATATTTAATCCTTCTGCATTCATGAGGAATGCTCTCTTGCAGGATTTGCTAGAAATGGACATTTTGTAGGTGTCTTTTCCATTGTCCACGGAGGTCCCAGGATACTTAACACAAAACTCATACTGAAGATGTTTGGTAGGGTATTAACGTAAAGATATCTCAAAATATCTTTTGCTTTGATATAAATTTGTTGAATGTGGGGGGGAAGATTTATTTTGCATCTTGATAATGGTCACTTCTCCAATAAACATATGACTACGTACAACTGCTTGTGGTAGTATTATATCTACCTAGTGCTATTTCCAACGATACATGGTGATTCCTATTCCATTTTACCTAACACAAGTAATTTAATTTTGACAATGTGGAGCACAAGGTACTTGCCTTCTGCACTGCTGTTCAACATTAGAGACATTTAAGTGTCTGATTAGGCTTGTAACTCAATCACACTTGAAATCCCCATCACAAACGTCATTCTTGGTGGATGTCAAGGCAGAAGTACCAGGACTCTGCTAAGATGTCTTGATGATTTTACTCAGACAAACTTCCCCACAGTCCAGGGGGAATTTTATTCTATTACAATCCAGGCTATTTAATATCACACAGCAGAATTCTTACCTCTCCACGTAACACAGTTAAATCTAACTTCTGAAAAATTTTCTGTGATTTAATAAAATAGTTAGAAAGCATTTTAAGTAAACTTTTTTGTGTGTGGTTCCATATTCACTAGCCTTTTCTAGCTGCAGTTTTTATAGCTGGATTAAAACCTTATTAAGATCGCTAGCACTGTGCTTATTTATGAATGTCTCCATTTTTAGTCAAAGAATCTGTTTTTAAAGAGGCCTCATTTATCAAACTTACCACAAACTGCAGCACTACTCTGATTGTTACAAATCATAAGTGAATTAGTTCTTCCAGCTGAGTGGCTGATCAGGTTAATCAGGTGCTTTGTTTTCTTCCCTCTCTGCTTAGAAGTTGGACAGTGACAGGAGGTGAGGGAGAAGGACCTGAGAAGTATGAGTCAGTCTCATACTGTAAACCTGAACAAGAAGGTCCTTCTGGCATGACACCATACTCTGCTTTATGGTACCATTACTACTGTATTTTAGCATTCAGCAAAATTAAATGTCATTGCTAACAACTACATGCTTGTTTTACTGGCATTTAACTCTCTAGAATTATTCTACCTTAGAAAAAAAATCTATTTTGTGCATGTATATATATTGTAAAATATAACATGCAAATAGTTCTTTACAAGGTTATCTAAGCCCAATAAAACGGATTCCACCACTAGATGGCTACAGCACTTTACACCGACAGAGACCATCCTTGGATATGGGAACTTGTGTGTAAATATTTGATCACATCTAAGTGGTAAATGCTAGTTTTCCCTTGTCTGTCAAGACCTCTATCCCAGAGCAATGATACACACAAGAAGCAGTATCAAACTGACTGTGTGGCTTATATTAATAAGGAACTGTAACATATTCTTGCTATGAAAGGAAAAGTAATGCTCAGGCTCTGTATGTATTTAGGAGGGCAACAACTAAAGAAAGTGCAAGACATTCCACATATCAAAGAAATAACCATGGGGACTGCATTGCTTCCCCCCCCCTTCAGAATTTCACTAACTCAGTAGATGTATGAGAAACTGCCAGGGCTTAGAAACAATAAAGGGAAACTCTGGCTTAGTGGGTAACTCATGAAAGGGGAATCACAAGAGCAACCACACCATAAACACCAAGGGAAGATATCAGGTCAGTGAAACTGGGGCATGTTTTTCCCTGCTGTGGCTAAGAAGTATTCTTCCTAACTTCAGCCCAGGGGTACTATACTATCCCACTGCCTTTTTCTCCTGGAACATCTAGTGTAGTTGGCAGGATCCTAGTCTGAGTAGGCATAATTGGAAAAAATGGATTTGAGTATAGAAGGGATGCCTGCTGAGTGCACTGGGAAGCACAAATTGGAGAAGAGAGCTGTTGGAAATGCAGAGTAGGGGGGTTGAGCAGCTCCCACACTAGGCTCCCTTTGGGTACAGGGAAAAGTGAAGTGAACCATGGAATTGTTTGAGTTCAAAGGGGCCCTTAAAAGTCAGCGAGCCCAACTCCAGGAACATGGCACAGCTCAGTCAGATTGCTCAGGACCCCATCCAACCTGACCCTGCATGACTCCAGGGATGGAGCATCCACCACCTCTCAACATCTGGGCAACATCTCCCGTACCTCACCACTCTTATAATTATTTTTTCTTTATATCCAAGCCTTGTCAGAGGTGTCTCCCTCTTTGCCTCATGGTCCTTAGCCCACAGTCCTGGCCTGAGCTACACCACCTGGACTGCCTGTGCCTCTCAGTGACCCCAACCCGCTGATGGGAATGCCAGCCTGACCTCAGTCCTGCCTCATCACTGTGACTTGTCCGAGGAGTGCTGGACACTTGGATGATGTTAATCTCTGTCACCAGGCTTGCTCGGCTCTCCTTGCTCAAGCAGCACAGGACTGTGACCCTTGTAGGTGACAGAGACCATAACAAACTCAAGCCAGTTTGTGCTCATTTGCAAGCCTCTAATGCATAAGATGAGAAAGTGCTTGCACTTAATCACATACTATGAAATGAAAATAATGTAGTCAGCATGAACCATAAGTTCAAAAAGGCGTTCTGGCATGCAAAGTCACCTTCAACTATTTAAATAACAGAGTCAAGAAGATAGAAAATAGTAAGTGTGAATGTTATCTGCAGATAATGAAATGTCTGCAGCCATACTTACAAATCAACTCGCCAAATCACAGCTTTACTAATTAACAAACAAAACAAGCACAAAGATGATTAAGTACACCTCTTATAAGTTTTTAGGAATAGTGTAATTATTGGTCTGAAAGCTCAAACACCAATTAACAACAGCAAAAGTTGGTACTTACACTGGACCAGAATATGTACATATTAGTAACCTAAAACATTTCAAAGACATGCTGAACATCAAAGTAGGCAACTTATTTAATAAAATGATAGAAACTGAAACAAACAGGTATAGTCAAGTCAAAAAAAGTTGAGCCTTCTTTTTTACATTAAAAAAAGAGACATTTTTAAGCAGTTAGGTTCCTGGACATGGTATTTATCATGAAAATTTACTAATCGATGGTACTAGAGAGGAATAAAAATATATCCTTTGCACTTACAAATCCTCACTTCTGTAAAGCAAAAGTGTTATTGCCTGTGTTTATATAAATAGGGTATCATACATCAAACCCCAGTTTACATTTATTAATGGAGAACATTTTAAAGACCACTTCAACAGAAACAAAGTGTGCAAAAATACTAGAAATAAATATTCCAACAAGAAAAAAAAAAAACCATTAACCACTCCTCCATGATAGTCTGACTACAGGTATTAAGTACCTCTTAGATTTTAACTGTATATCTTTGTCAATTAGGCAAGAATTTTAGATCAGAGTAGGTATAGCAGACGTAGTACAGCATTAATCAGAAAATATGACTGGAAGTTCCAAATGCAGTCATGTACACCCACAGACACCATTTCTACTTTCTATCTTGTTGCAACTACATTAGAGCACTTAGAACCCGTGGTATGTTACAATATATTCTTTCTTAAAACAACAAATGTCACAGTCCTGGCAATATGGTGCCAGTTTATTGCTAGCATTCCATTTAGTATTTCAAAGCACGCAAGTAATAAGTAACTCATACACTGTTTCTAATAGTAAATAAACACACACCAAGTAAACTGATGTTATTTTCACATACCTTAAAACAGGTGTTTTTTCCCCCCTAATATGAATTTTGTTGCCTACAAAATTAAGGACAACAATACCGATTAGCTCCTAGCACAGTTTTAGCAAAATATCATTGACTCTCAAGTTAATAAATATACTTAATTCCAGCTGGTAACATACATATATGTTTTTTTTACCACTTGCAGTCAATGACACAAAATCGTGCAGTCTTTAGGAGCACACTGGTGTCCAGCAGTGACCTGAAGCAGGATTTAAATAGGTTCACTTCACGCTTCCCAGTCTATTTCAGAAGTGCCAAAAAATCCTGATTATCCGAAAGTCCCAAAAATTCAAAATGCTTGTAGACAAAACTCAGTATGTAGTTTAAACCTGAAATGTTTACAAGTCTCCAGTCTTGAGATTTCAGATCTTCACAGTATTATGTTAAAAATAAAACAGTCGTATCAAACTTCTAATAATTTGTCTGCACTCTGCAGTGAAACTGACACGTGAGTTTTCAGGGAACTCCTGTCTAGGATAATCTCCCCAGACTCTTTAGCATTATAATTCACATCAGCACATGAAATAAGCTCTCAAATTGCAAAGGTATTGCTTTACTGTTAACAAAAGTTGAGAAAAGAAAGAAATAGGTTTTCCTGTAAAATAAAATTATTTAGAATATAATTAGCAGTAACATTCTTAATTGACTTACAAGGAAGTGATTGCATTCAATGAAGTGTGATCAATCAGTGAAAGGACACCACAGCATCGTTCTGCCATCCTCTGAAGAAGGCTTTTTCGCCATTTGCTTTGAAGGTTTACTTTCACTGAGCACAACAGATAAACATTGCTTTATTTGGAAAAACTGATAAACTGATAAAAGGGCCCAAAAACATTACCCTGAACAAGTTGTTAAAATTCTTTGAATTTCAACAAAGCCTCCCGGCCCCTTAACTGCTTAAATCCACTGGCTGAGGCCCATGTGATAAATCCAAGAGGCTTATTTCCATTATCAATTTCTACCATGCACAGTCATACACACAGCATTTTACTCATCTGATAGCAATTTATTTTTTCACAGTCATTAAGTCACAAACGACCTCTGTCTAAAATGTATGCTTGGACTAGAATGGACATCCATTAGAGATCCTCACATTTTCAAGGAATATTTACACCTGAACAGTCTCTGCTGGGATAAGATTCCCTGTTGTATCCAGCTGCATACACTTACACGAACAGGCAGACACAGGACACTCAGTATGGTCCCTAGATAGCAATGGCAAAGAAAAGGAAAAAGCAGGTAAGATAAAGCTAACAAACGTTTTGCAATCTGTAAATTTAAGTATGTGCAGGAACGCAGCATCACACAGAAAACTGCAGCGTAGTAAGCTTAGCCTATGTTGTTGTTCTTTGGTTTTGGTTTTTTTTTGTTGTTTTTTTAAATACAGACACTTTAATTGCAGATACAACAAAGGAGACACATCGTACTTCATGCAGCATACAGAAGGGAAATGCAAAAGATCTTAGCATCAACTTACCTGAACCAACTGAGCATATGCCCAGCATGTCCACCATGCCTACAGTTGTGACACCAAGTAAACCAGTTGTTGAACTGGGCCAACTTCTTGTCTTTGCTAAGATCCACTTTTTCATCTGACTTGGATCCTCCTGCACAGAAGCAAACCCATCACAACAGATAAATGAAACATAATGGCTTAAATTTCAGTCTCACTGACACTGTTAAAATGAATTTGGAAATAGGAACTTCAGGTGAAGTAGCAACCTGACTCTAAAAGGGATGTCAATGCAATTATTGAAGATATATGAACTGGTGGAGAATCAAGAATTGTATTGCTTGGCTAATGTCTCACACCTTACAGACATGCTGGTCTTGCCTATTAAATTTTGCAGACAATCTCTTTCAGTGATGATTTATGTTTCAGTGATTAATTTATGTTCCAGTGAATTATGCACCTGTTCTACTGTACATAGAATGTTCTGCTCTAAAATATGTAAGATTAGCAAAATCTCAGTTATGAGTTGGAATAATTCAGTAACAAGTCATGTCACTGAGCAGTGAAAGAATGAGAGAGATATAAATAGATGACAACTGCACAGCTGCTCATAGCTCTTTAACAAGACTGACCTAAAAATATGGAAAAAAAAATAATTTTACTTAGACCTTGTATACTGCTGTGTTCAAGAATTCAGAACCAAGAGATTCTAGCAATAGCATCTCTTAGCTGTTCCAGCAGGACCCATACATTCTTTCACCTTTAGTCACAGAGAGTATACATATACACATTACATTTATTTCCTCTTCCAATTAAGGAGCAGTTGATTTACATTACAAGATTCGTGCAGGCTCCCAACAGTTCATCCCAAGAAAACACATCTCCCAGTTCAATGTCAAAGCTCATAACACCAAGCACCCAATAACCAAATCTTTTTCTCCTGTTTAAGCTGTGGAATTCTACTACCAATATCACTGGAAAAAATGGCCAGAACGAGGTAACCATGCATACAGTCTGACACACACACACAAAAAAAGATATAGGTTTAATCAAAATATTGGATGGGATGTAAATGTGTTCTCTACTACAGTCTCTCTTTAATTAAAGTATTTACAGTATGAGTACAAATAGGAGGAAAAAGTGCAACAGAAGATCTTCTTTCAGGAACTGCTAATTAGGCCCCTAATGAGGATCCCAGCTGAATAACTTAACATGAGTACATTATACCTGGACAACTGGAAACTGGAGTTCCCATATTTATCAAGCAAAGTGCACAGCGAGGAAGTGGCTTACGACAACCAGGGCAGCTGGTAACTTTTGACTTCGTTGGTGAACCACTAACCCCATACTGGCTGAAACCTCGCCCCTGATGAGGAATGGCTGAACAGCTGTAGGAGATTGATTTTCCACAGAAATTGCAACTCACAAACACCTAAAGAGAACAAAAGCCCATTAGTTTTTCAGTTTGTTTCAATTTCTACTATAATTATAAGTGAATTTGCTCAAGCTAGTGAAGACTTGATTTACTAGATGTTCTAAAGACTGTGCTGGAAAGTCTTGCAAAGGTGTTGCTAACATCTTGGCTTATAGACTTGACATGCAGTTCTGAGGAGTAGCCTCAATGCTGCCCATGTACTTAAACAGCACATAAAACCCTGTAAAACTGTTACTGCTTGGAGGGATATCATTTAAGAATATAAGAAGTTACACGTCAGGTAACTAAAGAAACTAAGCTTACTCAGTCTACAGGCCTCTCCATCTTTCTACTCAAGTGACTCAGTTTAGAGTCCACAATGTGAGGATTTGCCTAATAATCTTTACCTGCATACCTTATGTCACAAGTTGAGTATAATACAGAGAAAAGCATTACTTTCAGCTCTGTAGGAATTACTGATATTCATGTAAGGCAGGAGCAGTAAAATTCAACTCCTCACTTGGAGCAGTATAGATGGAGTTCTCTTTAAAAAGTTGTGAAGAATGTGACTCAAAACAGCCTTCCTTAGAAATCCTTGAGTCCCCAAGGCTTGTAATGCACATATTAGCAGGCATGAGCAAATAGGAGTTGCTGTAGGCAGAACATTTTGAGTAAAAACAGTACCAGATAATATTTGGACAGGGTGTCATTTTTCAGTTTAGCTTATGCTCTGAGCTGATAAGGAAAGCTGCTATTCACTTCAGACTCAAAGGCTTCAAAGGTTGAGTTAAACGAGAACCAATTTGAACTGGTCCTGGTTTCTTTCCCTAGTTTCAGCACCATCCTCATCATGATGAAGAACTCACTAGGAAAAGTTTCCCATTTTGTTTTTCAATGCTGGAAGAAAAAAAACCCACAGTTTCACATGAAAAAAAGTGTGGAAACATTACAGATTCTGAAAGATGAGTTCCTGTTACAGGAAAAGAGTTAGGAAAAAACACACCAAATAATGATTGAATAAAATGGCACTTCCTAGATTAGGATGTATGTATATTTGTTTACTTCCTTACTTCCTACTAAAACAGTTAAGTCCTTCCTCTGAACAACATTTTTAAAAATATTAACAAAATGAATAAATAAAAACAACAAATAGAACACAAAACATTGATTTAGAGTATTCTTAATTGAAATCTTTCCTTTCCTTTCTTTTCCTCACGAAAGCCAAGATGCAGCCAGGAATTTATTTTTTTCTTTTTAAGAACCACGTTGCCTTCCTGAATTGGTCATACTTCATGTAAGAATCACATTTACCTGAGCTAAAGGTTTTGAACTGGGATCCAGCTTACTTCTGTGGATATCAAATTCTGCACGTTTGTGCCAAAACCTCCAAGCATCTAAAAGATTCCTATAGTTCTCAATCCAGTACTGAACCCTTTCATCCTTAAGTACTTCTGATGGAGAACCCTAAAGAGAAAGGAAAAATGGTCAGACATATACTGAATATGCACAACACAAGGTATTCACTTTTTGAAAAGGCTTTACCAGTACATAATACAAAATACAAGAAATAACAGCATAATTTGCATTGACAGAGATGATATTTGGAAATATTTAACACGAGTTTGATAAAAGTTTCCTTCAGTGTACCTTTCAGGTTGAAAATACTCGTGCTGCTGTTCTCCTAAAAACTCAGATTATACATTTCTGTAGCACATCTGAGTTCATACCATTCCTATGGTTACATACGTAGTCAAACACAGTGCTGGTAGTAACTCCAACTGTGCCAGTAAGGACCAAGATAAGCTCAAAACAAAAACGAAAACCAACATCCACCCAAAGACAAAAAAAACCCTCCACCTTACAGCAGTTCTCTAACAATACCCTGGAAGCAAAAAAGCCTATTTTGAACCTATCAGAAAACATAGCAGTAGTTCAACTATTCAACTGCTCAACTATTTTTCTTTTCCTGTCTTCCCCTTGTCTTCACTTTCTCTGACTGAGACAGCTTGAATATATAAGTTTGTAGTTATCATCAAGTGTTTCATATGATTGCACAAAATCATCTGGCTATCTATTGTCAAAACTTACTACAGAATATACTTTTTAGTTCATAAGATTCAGTGCTGTACTGGTAAATAAACAATGTTTACTTCTCTAATGTAAAGATTCATTTTTGAGAGAGACACTAACCTGTAACATGCAATAGCTTGCTGTCTGGACATCACCTGTTCTGTCAACGTAACTTTCCATCAAGTCCACACCATCTTTTGTCAGCCCTGTCAACAGTATTCCTTCTAAATTCCCAGCATCTTTCATTTCATTCGTCAGCTTCTCAATAAATCTGTTCAGCTATAAAAAGAAATTACTTAACTTTTGCTGTTTGTACATCCCCTGTAATTAATTTAATGCATGCAGCAAAACTTTTTTAAAGTTTAAGAGTATTAACAGTACACACTGCTTGCTGCATGTTGTACAGGAAAATGTATATGGCTGTATCCACTATATACCGAGAATTTAAATATCAGTGTACTTTAAACCTCCTGATGCAAAGAGCAAAAAGGAGGAGATCACCAGTTTTTCCATACACTCCTGTCTATTCAAAGGAAAACATTCCTACTGCAAAATAAAGGCTTTTTTCAAGAGAAGGTAAATGTCTGGAAATAAACACCAAATACAAATACTGTCCAGTAAAGCATTTAGCTAATGTGATATGATTTTTAAAACAAGTCTAGAACATTATTTACTTTAAAAAAAAAAAAAAATTAAGAGAGAGAGGGAGAAAAAATATACCACAGCTTATATCCTACTGTGAGGAAAAACCAAATCCCTTATGATACCCTGCTTCACCCTCCCACCTCAAATTTTCATCTCACTAAATAAACCCCAGCTTAACAGTTTGCTTGAATGTGTAACCATAGACTTACCTGAGCATCATTGAGGAACTTGCAAGCAAATGCCACTCTGTCTCGTACTGCCACATTATTTTCATACTTAAGAGAGAAAAATGGGAGTATCACCATCACATGCCAACTTACAAGATTTCAATACACTGCTTCTAAAAGTCAGATCATTTATCTTATTGTACAGCTAATATTATGAATTTGATTACGTACAAAGAATGCACCAGGAGAAAGCTAACACCAAATACCAACTGATCTGTTAATGCTCAGAGATAGGCATCAGACTGAGACTGTGGCTACCTGGAACAATCTGCTCCTGTGGCAGAAAAGCCTGGTACAATACACTGTACGTGCTTTTTGAAACTATACAGTAAACAGAAGTTTTACAAATCGCATAATTACAATCAGGGCTAGGCTACAGCGTTTCTAGCACATATAGCCAAGAGTCTCAATAAGTCACAAAAAGTAGAACAACCAACCCTTCTTCTTCCATATTTATAAAAAGCCTAGCCCCACTACTTCAGTTTTCCTAAAACCACAACTGAAGAAAATAGTAGTAATAAAACGACAATACCCAAAACATCAATTTCTCAAAAGTATGTTAGCACCCAACATGCAGCATGCAACATTTACTTGCTGCTTTTTAATCCTTTTGCTATATCAGGCACTCAAGAAAAAAAACACCTTGATTACATTCACCCTGGTACTTAGCTGTGCCTATATAAAATCATTACCTAACACCCAGAGAACAAGAGCATTCTCTCTTCCTCACAGAAAATGTTTTCTCCTCTGGGATTCTTACCTTATTCTTATTTAATAGCCTAAATATATCATATTTTGTTATCCTTCTCTTTAACATTTGTGGGCCAATCACTCTTCTACATGTGGGTTAAATCAAGCATATCCATTATTCTCTAACTAAGGATCAAGTATGTTACTTCTCCAAAACGTGAAATATCTCATGATTAAAGATCTAGCACCCTCTTTATATCAATTCTAGAAGATATAAAATTGTTTATTATTTCATCACTCCAAAAATATTTTAACAATTAAACAAGAAAAAATGAAATACAATTCAGCGCAAAGACAGCATCACAAAAACTTCTCTGCACCTGCTGTTTCCTGCATTTCTCTTATTAGAATAGAACAGTTCATAGAATCATAGAATGGCCTGGGATGAAAAGGACCTCAAAGACCATCCATTTTCAATCCCCCTGCTACGTGCATGGTCACCAACCAGCAGACCAGGCTGCCCAGAGCCACATCCAGCCTGGCCTTGAATGCCTGCAGGGATGGGGCATCCACAGCCTCCTTGGGCAACCTGTTCCAGTGCATCATTATACTGTGTGAAAAACTCCTAATATCTGACCCAAGCCTCCCCTGTCTCAGTTTGAAACCATTCCCCCTTGTCCTATCACTACCCACACTTGTAAACAGTCATAAACCCCTCCCATTTATGCACTCCCTTCAAGTACTGGAAGGCCACAATGAGGTCTCCCTGGAGCCTTCCCTTCTCCAAGCTAAATAAGCCCAATTCTCTCATCTTTCGTCATTTGGAAGGGACCTACAAAGATCACTGAGCCCAACTATGTTGGGCTAACCAGTAGTTAAAGCACACTATTGAAGGCACTGCCCAAATGCCTCATGATCACCAACAGGTGTGTGGCACCAACCATCTCACTAGGAAGACTGCTACAGTGTTTGACCATCCTCACAGGGACGAAGTTTCTCCTTAAACCCAGCCTGAGCCTCCCCTGGCACAGCTCTGTACCATTCCTGAACGTTCTGTCATCAGTTCCCAGGAGCACAGTCCAGACCTTCCGCTCCTCAGGGAGCTGCAGAGAGCTTTTGGCCACCTCTTGGACTCCTCTTCTCCAGCCTTCTTCAGCCTCCAGCTCCCTGTCCACCTGGGACAACCCAGGTGCCTTCAGCTTCCCCTCACAGAACAGACCTTACAGCTCTGTTCCCAGAATTGATGCCTTCTCTGGATACTTTAAGGGACCTTAACATAATTGACATATTGTGGAGCCCAGAAATGCACACAGTATTCAAGATGAAGCTGTACTAATGCTATATGCAGAGGCATAATCACCTCTTTTGACCAGTTGGCTGTGCTGTGCTTAATGCCACTCAAAATAGTTTTCTCCTTGGCTGCCAGGGCACACTACTGGCTTGTACTGAATTGCTGTCACCAGTACCCCCAAGTCCTTTCCTGCAGAACTCCTCTCCAGCCACTCATCCCCCAGTTTCTGTTTTTATCCAGCACTGTTCCATCCCAGGTGCAAACCTGGCATTTTCCTTTGTTAAGCTCCTTGCCATTGCTGATGGCCCAGTGCTCCCATCCATCTGGATCCCTTTGTAAGATCTGTCATCCCTCCAACTAGTCAGCAACACCTCCCACATTAGAATTACCAGCAAACTTGCTGAGGATGTACCTCACTCCCGCATCCAGATCATTAACCTCTCTCCTGCTTTTTTCCTATCAGCTTATGTTATTTTGAGAACACATTTCTAATGGCTTAAGAATTGCATGGTAAAAAAGATAAACAAAATCCCCTAACAACTGTGTCAATTATATTGGATGTTTTGACTGCCTCTGCATATTTCATATAGTTTTCACACTGACACAATGCTCACTTTACTGACATCCACGTATTTATATGCATAACTATTATTTAAAGAAATTTAACAAATTTACTCACCAGAACACCATCATATGAACCAGACTCACTTGTCAGAAAAGCAAACATAGCACACAGGTAGGGATTGTTCAACTGCAGTCTGAGAGTACTGCACATTTCTCTCCAAAGTGAGTTCTTCTCATCTGTATAGCCTGACAGAGCCATTGCTACTACATTAAGGTTCAGATCACCTGGTTTAATGAAAAAAATGAAAGAATATTTAAGTTCAGGACTTCTTTTTTTAAAAAAGGACATACGAGAGTTTGAAGTTAATACGTTTCCTAAAATCATTATATTAATTTCATCTAAATACTCTGTCAGAAAATGTTTCCTGTTTTCTAATTCAAACAAAGCCAGACCCTGTTCTGAACCTTCTCCCGACCCAAAAAATGCACACACCTCCCCCAGCCTCCAAAAATATTAAAAACAGAAGAACCTTAACAGTTTTCTTCATCTCATACCAATATACTTTGGTGCTAAGTCACTATTTTAAATTTAATAAGAGAACAGATGCAAATCAGAGTCCCAGGAGGAACTAAAACTAGCTCTAAAATCATTAAATCCACCTTCATACATTGTCACTTTCCCAACAACATTTCAGAACTAATGACTTCTGTAAACTTTGAATATTTTATTTCAGTTATTCCAGCCACTGCACTGGCAGAAAGCTGCATATAGCCTAACTGAAGCAGACCTGACATCTGATCCACCTGCAATTACATTAAAAGAAAAAAAAATCCCACCATTTTTGTGTGGGTTACTTTTGGGTGTAAAGCTTTCTGTGGTACGTATCAATATTTACAACGTTTTAATTACATATAAAGCATACTACAGTGTGAGGAGTGAAGAGATAATAGGATTTGTCAGATTCTGAGGCTCCAATACAGCCAATTCAAATAAGTACTGTAAAAGACAGCAGGCATATTCTCCACACCACCTTCCAAAATCCTGTTTCCGTAAGCATCTACTCAGGTGATGTACCTCCAAAAGAAAGGACACAAAACACAATACAAACCTTTTCCTGAGGAAGCACCTTTATTTAGAATTTGTATTGCCCGCCGTATGTCCAAATTGAACAGTGCTACAGCAGCAGCTCGCTCCCAGTCTCCTTCCTGTTCCAATGAATTTAAGAAAGGTTCCACATCTAAGTCTGTTCCCTTCTTTATCCACCCACAGAGCTGCAAAGCCAAGGATCTCTCCTCACTCAGATACTGAATAATATCTGCCTGTCTATCAGATCCACTCCTGCTGTGCCTGAGGTTCTCAGTTGTTCCTAAAATGGGAACAGTATGTTAAATAATGCTTAAACCATAACCTAAATTGCAACTGCAACGCTTTGATTTCAATCATAAAACAGAACATAAAAGCCAAGTATCCCACTTTACTACTCAATTAACATCAATAGTAACTACATGGTAAGGAGCAGCAGATAGCAAATTATTTTATTCTGATCTCCTAAAAGTCACACATCTAAACTTGACACTTACTCCCTAAGTCTGTCTTTCTTTTCTCTTCACCCTAAGATTGTGGATGTTCCTGTTACCAAGACAGGACTGATCAGTGCATTCAATTTGAAAATACAGTCAAGCACCTGCTCTACCAGTTCTCCTCAGCAAGCATCAATGTGCTAGAAACATTCCCAACACTCAAGAGTTGCTTTTGTTATCTCCCCCCCGCCCCAATCAAGCAGATCAAATATTAATAAGACACCTAATGAATAGAGAGGAAAAGATTCAAGTAAGAATCCTCTAAAAAATAACTCAGCTTAAGAGGCGTAATGTGATACACAATGAATGACTGCCACTTCAAAATAACGTAGCCTCTCTAAACATACAAATGTACTTTGGCTACAATAAAGTTAGCTTTCTAAAACTATACTCCCATGTTGAACTTTGAAAAATACAACAAATAGTTACGCAGGGAGCAAGACCTTTTGGTGCCATAGTCAACAGCTAAATGTTTGAAACAGCTCAGATGAAGTTCTACCTCTGAGGTTATTTTGTTCTACTGATGATCTTCAAAGAAAACAAACAATTCAGGAAATCACTGTAATATAAACTGTTCACTTTCATTTCTGTATTTACGATATATATTAAAATACAGACTGATACACTTCATTTCTGCAGCCTCCTTCAACAATTTTTAAAGACAAAGTTGTGAGTGCTTCATTTTGTAAATATACCATAATATAACTTATCAAAGTTAGAACATTCTTACCCAAAGATGACTTCACAATTGACTTAATGCCAGCATAAACTAGGGGACCTTTGTTTCCTGTAAGTTTTTGATCCATATCTTCAGTATACTGCTTCATAAGTATTTACATGTATAGGAAGCTTATTTTTTTTCCAAAGAATTTGAAAAAACACTTCTTCAAAGTTAAAACTCATATTCTCTTAACACAGGCCTTTTACAGGACACTGCATTGTATTTAGACTTTTACACATTTCACACAACCCATTCATGCTTAAAGGGGTGCATTACTTCTTTAAAATATAAACCACAGTAAAATAAAGGATATAGTGCAGAGTGTACCAAAGTGATTTCAGCTGAGGATCTTCATTTCCAGCTAGAAGGTGATTTCTCCAAACTTGTTCAGTATCAAGGCCATACCTTGACAAAGCTCGGAGCCGCATTTTGGTCGCTATATCCTTTTCCAAGGAGCTGGCCTTTCCTTCTTCTGTACACTCATATAAATGCCGCCCACAAGCCCACATTAAGGATGTCACTGGACTCCATGCAAGAGAAATTCTTTCAAAAACTGTAAAGTCAGACATAGTTCTATTGGGAGTCACTACCACCATTCGATTTTGACTTGTGGGATGCCAGGCAAATGAGGCAATGTAGTTTTCACACGGTTGGACACTTCTTTCAATTATTGTAGGCTCAGTTTCATCTCCAATAGGCGTGGGAGTATGCTGCATGTCATACAGCCTAATGATATTACTATCCCTTGTTAAAGTAGCTAACAGTCCTGTCCTTGTTGGACACCATGCCACTTTTGTTAAAGGTTTTGGTTGCTCTGTCAATGTCAGAACTGGCTTTTCAAACTTTCTTAAATCCCATATGGCAACTTGGCCTTCATAGAAGGAAGCTACACGATCATGGAAATACGGATCAACAGTCACTCCTTGGACAGCCTTGGTATTTACAAATATTTTTTGGCTTGTATTCCTCAGATCAAAGATAGCCAGATTGCGATGCATTCCAGCTAAAAGAAGCTTCTGATCCCGTGGAAGCCAACAAAGGGAGAGACAAGCATCGTTCTGCCCTAACTCATAGAGTGGCTTTGTTACCACTAGTCCTGCTTCCGGATCTCCTGTTGAAAGTCTCACTTTCTCTGTAGCAACTGCAGTCTCTGGAGCATATTTGCTACTGATATCCCAGATCAATACTGAAAAGTCAGCCCGGTGTTTATCTAATCCAGCAGCAAGCCAATTACTATCTAGTGGGTTCCATGCTAGAGTGTTGCACTGTCGCGCGTGCTTGGGAACAAACTCTTTCCCTATCAAATCTTTAGATTTTGAGTTGTGATCTTGACCAAGGCTCGTAAGCACCACTCGACCATTGGCCTGTCCAACAGCAAGAAGACATTCAGGATCATACTTGGGATACCAAGCCACACATTTCATATACGGTGTATCCGAATTTATTGACAACAGCGTGGCAGTAGTTTCTTCTGATAAACGCAAGGACCCTGCCTTGAGTTCTGAACTTACAGCAGATTCAATGTGATAAAGGCTCAATTCTGAGTCACACACAACAAAACGGTCGACGTGATGTGGGGCCCAAAGAATATCAGGTTTGGAGCCACTCATGTTTAAGGTGAGTTCACAAACAACTTAAACTGCTGTAGGAAGATTCTGGTGACATCCATTCATACGAAAACTGTTAAGAAAATAATTTGTGGGAATGTTACCAAAATCCAAATTCTTTTTTCATCTCAGATCAGCATTTTTTAAAAAAAAAAAAAAAAGAATATTTTTCTCCATTGCTTTTAGCCCAAGTTTATTGTGTGCACACATTTAAAGCCAAAACTAAGCATTTCTCACATTAAGCCACTTTTCCCATGACATGCCCTGTTTTTGCTAAGATACACTGACTGGTGCAGAAACCACACAGCCACCTACAAACCAACAGCAGTGTGTTCACAACCTCCAGCAATACCAGTATTGCTTATTATGGAAGAGAGCATCAACCAAAACACCATACAGAGTGATGTGTGGGTGTGCTGCCAGGAAAGGGCCAATCCCTAAAACACGTAGTAGAAAATGTCTCTGCCTAATTGAAATGCACTAATTCACAGATATTAGAGTCTGTCTGCCTTGTTTAAAGTTCCATCTATAATCTACAAAGGCTTACCCTTCTTGAAGATTTCTGTAACTATAAAGCTTTACATGCATCACCTCCTTCTGCTGCTCCCAGTTCCACCTTCTGCCCTGCTGTCACCAGGTCTTTGCACGCAGCCTAGCAGCACACATAAACCCACGTTGTTGTCAGTTCCACTGATTCCTGCAGGAGCCCCACGTCCAGAATCCTTACACGCTCCTACGTACAAAGGAAACGACCTTGTGATTCCTACAAATTTTTCTTACGGCTGGGAAAAACAAAGGATTTACCGTATTGGGAAAAGGCAAAAAGAAGCATCACTTGCTGCCACCGAGCCTCCTCTCCACACCCGCTGTCCGCTCCCAGCGCTCCCCTCCTCCCGCCTCAGCCCAGCCCCTACTCGGTCCGGAGTCCGGCCCGCCTCACCGCCGCCCCACTCTGCGGGAACGAGGAAGCCGCCGAGGCCCGCAGAGACGTCGCGGCAGCAGGGCCAGCCCGTAGCAAGAGCAGCAGCCAACCCCCACCCGTCCCCGGGCGCGGCGGCCGCTCACCCACCCGCGAACGCTGCGACACCGCCGTGGCGCAACCCGCGGCCAGCCGGAGCCTCCGGCCGCGGGGACAAACGACAGCAGGGCTCCGCTTCCGGCTGCGGGGCGGCGGGGAAAGGACAACAACTGCACTTCCGGCGCGCGATGAACGCCCTTCCGCACAGCTCCTTCCGGTGGTCAGGAGCGCGCTCTCACTTCCGTGTTGGGAGTGTTCTGGTGATTGGTGTGGTGACGTCACGCAGCGGCACCACAGCGCCCCGCCCCTAGTGGAAGTGGGTGCGCTGCGCGCCTGTGCTGCTGGGGCGGGCTGTAATAGCTCTGTTTTCTGAGTATCTCAGTGACAGCAACATGTGAGTAAATCCTGTCCAGCTTCCCCGAGCATGCGTCCTAAAATGTAGTGCGTCTCTGAGCTCCATCTCGTGGTCTTTGGATGAAGGCTAGTAGTCATCCTCACTGTCAACTTCTAACTTTTAATGAGAGGTAAACCAACAGTGTTGCGCTGAGCTGAGGCATCTGTTTTGATGTCTTATATTTCTGCTTTCTTATCTTTACTTGACACCAAATTCCTTCAGCTCCCACATTCTTGTTCTTGAGCTTTCATTTACACAAGCATTCTGTCCTTCAGTTTATGCCCACTGTGAGAAAGTGTTATCATGTGAAAAAACTGTTCACTGTTTCCTGTCAACACCAAGCTGTGTGGTACACCTGTCGTGCCCCATGGATGGGATGTCATTCAGAGACCTAAACAGGCTGAGCAGCAGGCCCAGATGAACATCATGATGTTCATCAAATCCCAGTGCAAATCTTACACCTGTGCTGTGGCAACCTGCACTATCAGTACAGTCTGAGGGATGTTAGGATACAGCGGAGCCCTACCGAAAATAATAGGCAAGGCAGTGGGATATGAGCCAGCAGTGTGTCCTTGGAGCTGTGAAAGTTAAAATTGTGGGTTTTTTTCCCAACCTCATATACAAGCTAGGGTACTCTTAGACAAACAGATGAGCAGATAGTGAGAGGCTCAGCTGTCAAGATTAGGGAAATGGATGGGACAAACACCATAAGCAGGAGGTAGTAGTTTATGAGGCAAGAATGAGAGAGAGGTCCAAGGTTGATGGGATCAAGCTGTAAATACAACAGCAAGTGTCGGGTAGATTGTGAACCTGGAGTATTCAATCAACAAGGAAATGGGAGGAATTCTTGGTGTCAGTCAGTAGGGGATATAAGGCTGTGATTTTTTTGATTTTTTTTTTTTTTTGTGGTTGTGTGCTCCTGCTTGCTGGATGTCTGCCATTGCAATCACAAGTTAAAACTTCTTCACAAGAGATCTGGTCTCTGAAAAATCATTTGAGTTATTTCTCACAGTCTGGGGGCTCATTCAGGAGCCATCACCTTTCAGGGGTCTCTGGCTACCATGGATAGGAGAGGTGCACTCTGCTGAGTTTAGCGGACCTGTCAGGGGCAGTGGGGCACCTCCCAGAATGGCTGACAGGAGGCCAAGACTGTTTAGAGATAGACCGTGAAAAATTGAAGAAGGTGAGAAGGTACAGGCACAAAAATTGATACAGGAGCCTGGAAACTGCAAGTATGGACCAAGGTAAGAGAATTTTGGCCAAAATACTGGACAAAGATTAGGTATGTCAGACTTTGAATTCATGTGTCAACAATAAGACTCCTTTCTCTGAAACAGAATTGGAATTAGTTTCTCTAACTTCCCTCTTTCCAAGACATTTTCCCCATTCCAGTTGGAGTTGTGTATAACAGGATTACATTATTCAAGGGATTACAGTTTGAACATACAGAATTGCATATGAACTAAAGCCTGTACTTCCTTATTTTACCTTCTTTTTTCTCCTCAAGCCATGTACCTTCCAAAGTATACTTCTCCAAAATATGAACAGTGAAGAATTTCTTTTTAAAATAATGCTTTTAACCTCAAAACCCCTCACCCACAATAGCACTCTCTTAATTGTTTTTATATCTTCAGGGAGAGCCTTGCTCTCCTGGTCTTCGTGGTCCTCTAGGACTCCCCACCACAGGGAATCATGAGCCTAAGGAACTGGTTGCAGTATGTTTCTATCTGAATCTTTCAAACGACGATTTTAATAAACATGCTCATTTTCTAAAACATCACATTCAATTTCCTAAGTTTTGAAACTAAAACTGATGTGATTCATAGATTTTTGTATTTGCACAAGGTGGCATTCCAAGCTAAATTATGATTCCAGCTATTGACTTAGCTACAGAGCTGTACTTTAAAAAGGCCAAATTTCATTTTTGGAAGTAGAAATCACATCTTGCATGAAAACACAGCTCCTTTTTCTGTAATAATGGTCATCTTTAGGAACTTAGTAATGGTTTTGATAAATAAAGCAGGCTAAAATTTATGGAAAAAATAAGAGTAATTCAATTAGGGTAGTATATCATATATCAAAGCAACATTGGCAGCCTGTATTTTTGTGCTTATTTCACTGCCTATTCATTCTTCAGTAATCCACTTCCTTTGGTACTGTTGAAGTCAGACATACTGACTTGTTCCCATCTGTTTTCAGTAACCACCTATAGTTGCATTATCTAACTTTGATTTTAAGAGGAAGTTCTTTAGATATGTGGGAATGAGGAGCTTAAATATCTGACATCTTGCTCACTTCTTGAGATCTCATGACAGTGTAAGCACACTATTGAATTGCAGTGTAATTGGTAGTTGTTGCCTTTTATGTGATGGCCATGAGAATGTGAGCAGGGAGAGGTGGTAGAAAGTCAAGTTGCTGCAAATGTTGATATTGGAGCATTACACAGAGAACATAAATGAACAGGTTTCTTTAATGCAGTAATTTGAAGAACAGGTTGTTCACGTGTATTCCAGAGTGTCAAATTAGGTTGTCATTTGAATTCTCTGAAAACTCCAAGCTCTGAAGGAAGTCCTTCAGTAGGTTGTATTAATTTGCTGATACATCCATTGGTCGCTTTGAGCAGCTGCTGACTTTGTAGGGCACAGAACATCAGGTCCTGAGGCTCCCTGTCTGGGTATCTAAAAGAAGAATATCTGAAATGAGTATTTAGTTTATCCAGATCAGACAGGGACGAAGGAGTGCAATCAGTTATTCCAAGAGATATTTTCTCTCATGAAGCCCAGCATCTCAGTCTTTTACTATCTTAGTCTTGAGCTTTCACTTTCTATTACAAAGGGATGTGTGTTATACTCTTATACCATAGGCTTATGTTATTTTGTACATGTGGCCCCTGTGTTTTACAGTAGTTTTGCTTGCTAATTGTGTCCTGATTAAAGGCTGAATAAGACACCCAAACTTATTGCAGTGCATAATCATGTAGATACACCAGGGGGCAGAATTTAGACAGCATAAATAATACCTCTTTATTTTATAGGTTACACACGATTTAACTCAGCAGCTAAATGATCATTTGCTTGGTATATGGCTGTCTTATTTTTGAAGACTATATGTTACATGAAGCATGAATAAGAATGTCACTGACTTAATATACCTCAGGCATTAGGCTTAAAGTTTGTACTTCAGATTGCATCAAATTGCTCTGTTTCCTAACAGGATATAAAAATCTACAGTGTATTCAAGGGAATGTTGTCATTCTTACTGTGTGAAGGACATACTGGGGGGGGAAAAAATGAAAATTTAGGGCATTCAAATCTGGTTGATATCATTGATCAAGCAGAACCAAAACATCTTTTGACATATTATATTCCTGTACTATACAGTAGTCACCTTTTTTCTTGCTTTTGTAGATCTGTATCATACTCACATTCAGTTGTGGCTATCCAAGTGAAAGAATTGTCACTTTCTCATCTCCCTTCATCCAGAATCTCTCTCGTCTTTGTCACCTCTTTCTGTTTCTTTACTGTGCCATTTGAGTTGCTGTAACTCAAATATCAGACAGTGTCCACGTTCTCTCAGATCATGAACGATAATGTGAAGTTTATTGACCAAAGTCTTATTATCCCCTATTTCAATCTGGAGGGGTTATCTGCCCTGGTCAGGGAGCTCTGAGAGGTGGAGTGCAAAAGGTCAGTAGCTGCAGTGGATACAGTGAGCTGCTATGGCACACTAGGGATTAAGTGCCTATGCTTTCAAAGAAGTTAAAGCTGTTTTGTGTGAAAGTTATGCCCAAAGGGATTTAGAACTTGTCATCTGTATATACATTTGCCAATTTAAAATGTACAAGGGCAGCTCTATAAGTAATACCTCCTATTTTGGCCTTTTAGGCATTTAAATGCATTCTTAGTGCAGAATCTGAAGGTAATCTGAATTTTCGAATTCTCTGGAGCTTATTATTTCTTTCCCTCCCTGATCACAACTATTTTCTTTCAAGGAGAAAATAATATTGCATCCAGATTTATATGTGCCTTGCAATTTGTTTGTGAAACAATGAAACAAATGCTACCTTCCTTTGGGTTGTACATCCTCTTTACTCCCAGACACTCAGTGGTAACTTCAGTCCTCCCAGTATTTCTCTTTACTGCAGTGCACCCAAGTTCTCCTCTTCAAGCCTGAGCTCAGGCTGTAAGGGGTGCTATGCTAATGTCACATCTCTTGTGTAGCCACTGCTGCTTGGAGAAGCTAAAGAAGTGTGGCTGACAGGGTTGATAGGTAAGGATGTAAATTGTTTAGGAGCAAGTGTTTTAGCTGAAAGTTCAGCTGTGTAAAAACAGAAAGTGTTTGTGCTCCTGGGCTGACTCTGTCCCTTTAACAGAGTGGCTTGGTCTCCCACTCAGCACTGGCAAAATGCCTGAGTGTTTTCATTTAAATTTTGGCCAACTGACCAGGAATAATGGACCATAAAAGATCTTGAGGCAAGATAGAGTCATTTACAAGTGGATGGGCTATTTATTTGCAGTTTTCTTTGTTTTTCCATACTGTGTAAACCTGCTGGACGTTTTCTATGCTGACAGCTCATTCTATCCCCAGTTTGCCCTTTGAATACCTTTGAAGGTAAGAGACTTTTGTACCTGTAGAGAATGACACTGATAGATTCTATAGATGTAACTGCTTGATGGAATGGGAGGTAGTGCTTAGGAAGAATAGTTAAATTTGAGATATTATTGGTTACCATTATTAATGGTATTTCAAATTACTGTGAATTAAAGGCTTTTTAAAATTGATTTTTAATGGAGTACAGTTTTCTCTAGAACTTTGTTAAGTCACTATCTTAAATATTGCAATATTCACTTTTTTAGTGTATGCTGTCATAATAGACTACTGTCTTTTCAGACAACATTGCACACATTCTGTTATAACAATGTACATTAATGACACACTCATGTACTGAATTTCACTGCTAAGCCATTGGTTTTTTTATAAGTCATTCATGCTAATTCTCCAGCTGTGGGTAATATATTTGTATCCTAAAGTGCTTAGATCTATTTATTCCTAACAATTAAACATTTCTAGAAATTATTTGTATTTTTATTTTCCGTAATATCTCTGCTATTTTAATACAAATATATTAATAGCAAAATACGTTGACAGCAACATTAATTAATGGCAATTTCTTTTACCTTACTTTGTTGTAATTTCAACTGGAAGTTAAAGATAGCACTGATGTTTTTAAAACTGAAAAGTGGGCACTGTGTTCTACCCATAAATCTCCTCTAACAGAACACATTCTAATATAAACTGGAGCTCCAGTTGGGATTGCACTGGCTGCTATGCTTAAACCACCTACGTGATTACTTTTTATAAGTGTTTTTAAGAAGTTGCCTCTAGAATTGTGCTTCCCACAAACGTGTATTCTGTCTGTAAATATGTGTGTTTGCTTATTTGTATTTACTCACGAAGTGTTCACAGATTATTTTTTTCTTTTAACAGGAAGCAAAAGTCATCTAATTTGGGATAAACATCATTATGAGGAAAAAACATTCTTTCTTTTGCTTTCTACTTCTGGCTGTGGCAACAAACCAGATAGCAGAAGGACAAGATAAAAAGAAAGGGAAAAAGTCTTATTCTGTTGTGCAAAGTGATGAAGGTGAAACCTTTTCCTAAATATCTGAGTTGACCATACTGCATGTGTCCTCATGTTTAAGAATAAATATGAATACATTCATAAATGTAATTTATTTTGATTACTGATAACCACAGATGCTGAGCTGTGTCCTGCATTTTCTTGGCTAGGCATTACAATTTGCCCTATTATTTCAATTGACACATGTTTCTCTTTTAAATGATAAGGCACCTATTTTTCATTTTGAAATTGCACGTGGAAAATTCTTACTTTGTGTGCAAAACCAATTAAAATTCTGAACCAATCCCATTAAGAACTTTGAAAGTGTTTGTCTGCAGATTGTCTTTAATAATTCTGATATAAATAAAAGTAAATTAAATTTAAATACTGGACTTTAATAGAATTTATTGCCATTCACAATGAAATTCTCTTCAGAACAATACTGAAAAGACAGGAATTTGGGGGGAATGGTTTGAAGATTGGGATTGTTGCAGAGAGTCTGTAATGCAGATGTGCCCATCATTCATAGATTTAACTTCCTTGTTCCCCTGCAGGTGATTTGTGTCTCATTGACATAGTCTTTATCGTGGACAGTTCAGAGAGTGCCAAAAATCAGTTGTTTGGTTTACAGAAGAATTTTGTTCTAAGCTTAACTGACAACATTTTCCAGATGAAGCCAGTTAAATCTCAGAAGTACAACGTCAAACTAGCAGGCATGCAGTTCAGCAGCACAGTCAACATTGATCATCCTTTTATTGCATGGAAAAATGTGCAGAATTTTAAAGAGAAAATCAGGGCTCTGGTCTACATTGGCCAAGGCACCTACTCCTATTATGCAATTTCCAATGCCACTCAGCTGTTAAAAAATGAAGGTCGGGAGAGAAGTATAAAAGTGGCTTTTCTGATGACTGATGGTGTGGATCATCCAAACAGCCCAGATGTCCAGGCCATAGCCACTGCTGCAAGGAGTCTTGGAATACACTTTTTTACCATCGGCCTTTCCAAGAAAAATGTAAAGGAAGAAAAATTGCGCTTGATATCTGGTGATTCATCCTTTAAACGTGTCTTATGCCTGGATGATGAGAACCTGATAGTTGATGTAGCATTGGAATTGGTGAGTAATGCTGATGTAATATGGTCCCACATCTATCCATGGCCAATTTCCTTTAACTTTGTCAGGTTAGTCCTGAAGGCAGTGCAGAGATTTGCAGTGAAGTACAAAAGACACTCCTAAAATATTCCTCCCGTTACAGGTATATATTTTGCCCCTATGAATTGATGTATTTGCAAATCAAAAATTCATCGAAGAGATCTCAGGGAATGGTGCTGTTGGAAGGAGTATTTTTGTAATTCATGTCTCTGTGGTAAACCAAGAGTCAGGATCAAGTTGGCTGCTTCTTTCCAGCCACTTTCCAAGGATTTGTGTGCTTGAATAACGATAGCACAGCAGTGAAGGGACAGGGTATTCCCCAGCACAAGGAGTGTGTCTCTGAGCATATGGTAAAACTTTAACAATTTACTGGTGCTATCGTGCATAACACTGATAAAACATTGACACCTTCCTCTATGTATTATTTTAGCAAAAGCTTCCACAGTAAGGCCTTTCCTCAATCTTTCATATTCCCCTTCTTACCTTTGATTTTTAATATTGTCTCTTTACCTGTCTAGGTACTTTCTGGTCATTATAGGGCATGTGGAGCACCCCCCCCCTACTCATAGTGAAGAATCATTTCAATGTGACTAGTTTCATAGACTAGTGTTCTTACCAATGGTGACAGGTGAAGGTGTTTATATTCTTTTTCATTTACCTTGGGAATTCTGTAAACCGGAGAGGGAAAATAGTTAAATTAGTACACCGTTAAATGAGTTCTATGCAGAAATAATACATTTTGTTTTGTTTTGTTTTTCCTACAGGAAGCCTTACTTCGGAAGAAAGTAGGTTTTTTTTGAGTTTTACTCCTCTTACTCTTGGTTACTCTTATTAATACTAGATGGTATCTTGTCCTCCTGATATCTGTTTCTCTTGTAAAGCAGCAGTGTTGCAGAATGAATTACCCTTCCTTTCCTGTGTATAGCTTCTCCCACCCTGTTCCTGATAAATCTTCAACTTCCATTTGGTAGTATTGGTAGCATAAAACACTTTTCCTTCTGAATCAGAATAGAAACACTACAATATGTGAAAGTTCATTAGTTGTCTCACTGAAAACAACAGCAATGTCAGAATTACCCAAAAAACATATAAAGTTTCACAGTACTTTACAGTGTGTATATGCAGCTTTAAATATCTGTAATTACATCAGTAACTGATTGTGTTATAAATGAAGTCTGGAATTCAAACAACTGATTTTGGTTAGGCTATACTGAACTGTAATGTTGATTCTAAAAGAAATATTTATTAATATATCATGTATTTTATGTTTTCTAATGTTTTCTCATGTCAGCAGGCAAAAGCAGAGTTTTTACTTAAGAAATCTGAAATAACACATTTGAAAATGTTTACATAATGTTTCTAATAACCCTTTAGTGTATGCAGAAGAACTGTGTCTGTGAAATGGGAATAAAAGGAGACAAAGGTGATCCTGTAAGTATGCATTCATGTGAAAAACTTTGAGAATTTGCATTTTTATCATTGTGATCAGTGTTGCACTGTATTATAATTGGTTAATGTGTTTATAAATCAAGGTATTTTCTGTGCATACGTGGTAAAACAGAAGCGGGGTATCATAGTATGTCACTGACATCTCTGGAAAGGCTGCTGCCATTTTCAGAGCTCAAACAAAAAAATGTCTGTACTCACATGCTGTCATGGACATATCTTTATATTACTAGATAAACACCACGGTTAAAAAGGTGCATTATTTTGAAACTCAAAAAGTTATCCTAGAAACCTGCAATATGGAAGCAAAGGTCTGTTAGACAAAGATTTATTTCTACCAGAAAATGCTGGCTTATGTGAAGAAAGTTCTAAAACTCTTCCTCTACCTCTCTCTTGTAACACTTCAGAACATAACAGCTTCTTGGCCTAGGCAAAGAACAGAGTATGTGACCTCTGAACGTTTTTGTACCTTTAATAGCTCTCCCAGAGACAGACAAGGTACATATGAAGGGTTTTGCCTTTCTCCCTACACAATGAGCAGCTGATCAAACACTTTAGGGCTTCATTTTAGGGCCACTTCTCTTTAATGTTTTTGTAAATGACTTGGATGTAGGACTAGAAGTTGTTCTGAACAAGTTTGACGATGATACTAACTCTGTCTAGGGTGGGGAGGCCTTACGGTGAGATCCGGGCTAATTAAAGAGCTGGGCAATCACCAACCACCCAAAGACTAACAAGAGCAAGTGCCAAATTGTGCATCTAGGATGGGGCAGCCCTTGCTATGTAGACAGGGGATGAGACACTGGACAACAGCCCCAGAGAAAGGAATCGGGGGGTCTTGTTTAACAGCAAGTTGTATGTCAGCCAGCTGTGTGCCCTGGCAGCCAAAAGGGCCAACCATACCCTGGGGGGTATCAGGTCCAGCGCTGCCACCAGGTAAGGAAAGTGATCATCCTGCTCTCTGCTGCACTGTGGCCTCACATCAAGTACTGTGTGAAGTTTGGGGCACCAAAGCACAAAAAGGCTGTGAAACTATTAGAGAATGTCCAAAGGAGGGGTACAAAGATGGTGAAGGGTTTAGAGAGGAAGACATATGAGAAGTGACTGAGTTCACTTGGTTTTTGCTGAGCCCGGAGAAGAGGAGCTGAGGGGAGCCCTCATGGCGGCTGCAGCTCCTCAAGGGAGGGAAAGGGCAGCACTGAGCTCTGCTCTGTGTGACAGCAGCAGGGCCCGAGGGTACGGCATGGATCTGTGTGAGGGGCAGCAGGGGGTCAGGGAAAGGATCTGCACCAGAGGGTGGTGGGCATGGTCCCAAGAACCACAGTTCAAAAGCATTTGGACAGTGCTCTCAGGCATAGAGTTTGATTTTTTATTTATTTTTTTTGTGGTCCTCTGTGGAGCCAGGAGTTGGACTAGATGATCCTTATGGATTCCTTCCAACTTGGAATATTCTATGATTCTAAATGTATGGAAGTTGTGCCACGTGTGCCATACCTGATTCTGTGTGAATTTATCCCTTAGTTTATTCCAAAATAATTTTGCCAGCACCAAATCTGTGGCCTCCAAGGAACTGGAAATTTTATCCTGACCATTGTAATAACATTCTCCTGCTTTATTTCAGGGTGATGCTGGAGACAAAGGGGAAAGAGGTGAACCAGGACCAAAAGGAAACAAGGTTGAGAGAGTTTTTAAAAAATATAGGCACATTTCTATCAATTTTTGTCCGAACTATAGAGGTAAAAATAGCAAAGGAGATATGTTAAAGTGTGGTTTAAAAACTGACTTTTGCTATGAGACGTTTACAGTTAGCTGCTTTAATAGTCAGCTGTTAAAAGAAGACTGTATTAAAACTGCTAGTCATTCAATTGTTTCTCTAGCAGCAGAAGTCTCTGGATCTGTCTGATGGCTTGTTAAGCTCCACAGAACTTTCTAACAACAGACAAATCTCTTGTATGGAGCAGTTTGCTCTAATGATTGAGGTTTCTGTCATTTAATAACAGTAGTTGAGCTTTCTATATTAATTTTTGAGAATATTGTGTTCATAATTGTGTGAGGAAGTGCTGATATTTCTAAATAGAAAAGGCAATTTTTAGTCCTCGAATAGTGTTCTAGGTTCTACTGTAGTAATAAGAAATGAAAGAACAATGCCTATTTCAATTATGTTCCTTTGCTTCCAACAGGGTGACTCTCAAAAAGGAGACCATGGAGAAAAAGGTGAAGAGGTATGTGAGTACTACAGAGCTAACTCATATTTGGGTTTTTTTCAGATTATCTTCCAGATCCTAGGGATATCCAAGTTTATTTTCACTGAATTGAAAATACCTTTTCCATTTTTTCACAAATCCAATTTATTTAATTATTTAGAGCACCTAAGCTTGACTCTGGCTTAGAGAAGCATCTGTGCTGAGATGAACACATTAAAAATTGCTTAATTCTACTCATGTACTTAAGTGTAGGGTTGGGATTGCCACTGACAAAACAAACTTTTGAGGCTACATGATTTTGTATTGACCTGCATTGTACTTCTGAGAAGACAGAGTTGAAAATGTCATCGCTAACAACATCTAATTAGTTCTACAATGACTTCTGAAATCTGGTATTTCTTAGCTTGAATTCTTGTTCGTTCCAAGTAGAAAAATTAACATTACTCCACACATAAGATCAATTCAATTTAAAAATCTTGTTTAAACGTAGTGTATATCTGCTAAAAGTCAGGCAATCTGATTGACATATTTACAGCAATGTCATAACCACATAATACACATTTCTAAATTTGGAGATAATTACAAATTAAATGATACCAGAGAAATGTTTTATTTTAATGAATAGTTAAACTTCTTAATCGTAATTAGCTACTGGTTTTGTTTCCTGTACAAATTAACAGCGTGTTTGCCTTTGCATTTTCTTTTATGATCCTCCCCTCCCTTTTCCTTTCTTTCTTTTTTTCTTTGTTTGTTTTCAAACAGGGAGCTCCTGGCTATAAGGGTGACAAGGTAAGATTTTTATAGAATGGATGAGCTGTAAAAATAAATTATCATTCGTGGATGAGTGAAAGAATGGAAAGAAGAGCCTGTCTTGCCTGTTTGTCATTACAGCTCCCAGAGCAATCCCTAAAAGTAAAGCAAAAATGTACGTAATTTATGTGAGTTGGCAGACTTGTTTGCTGGAATAAAAAACAAAAAAGTACAAGATAAAAAATACAATCTAAATATTTTTTTAAAATGCCAAAGACCAGTGAAAAAGCTGCTGGAAAGAAGAAAGGTGAGTGCTGAATACAGGTTAGAAAGAATTTGAAATTATTTGTTGCAAACACAAGTAGATTTGTAATTAATTGGCTTTTAAAAAACTTGACAGAAGGAAGCTGACTTCAACTATTATTTGACAAAGTTAGTGCTCGCCCAAAACAAATCCCAAGGAAGGCTCTTCAAACAGAGAGGGGAAAAAAAAAGAAAAAAAAAATTTATTCAGGATCTTGTCAGATTCTAGAGCTGAAATAGACTAACTTGGCCATCATAACCAGTAAAGAAACAGAGATTATCCAATTTTCTCTAGTAATTCTTCATTTTGTTTATACAATCTCACAATTATTACTCCAGAAAATAGTGGACATCACAATAATGAAACTGGAATATAGAGAGAAACAGGATCTTTGGAGGCAGCACAGCAAAGTGGAAAAATACGGCAAAACTTGTTAGATATTAAATATGTTATCCTCTTACTATGCAGGTTGGATATTTTGTAGGTGTTTTCAGAGACAAAAAGTGTGCATCCTGAGTAGGGCCCACCATATCTTCTGCAGATCGTGCCTAATGCTGCAGCTCTCAGGTCCTCAAAATCTGCTGAGCCTCTTCTGCTATTGCACTGCTTGCACAGTTTTAAGTGCATCTACTGTAATCAAGACATCTTGTTTAGATCTTAACATATTGATTTCTTATAAAGGGTGAAAGAGGAGAATGTGGATCCCCAGGAGTAAAAGGGGAAAGAGTAAGTACAGTTTTTATTTCAACTGTTGCACACTGAAAAATACAGGGCCTATTTGTAAAAAAGCTTGTACAGATTACTGTAAAAATTGAACCTCTTTTAATTCTCTGGTATTAGATATTTATTTGCTATAAAAATATTGTTCATAGAAACAAACACCCAGTTCACTTTATTCTTTTTTCCATTTTGCAGAAGAAAAGTAATTGAATACTCAATTTGAAGGCTATCCTAACTGATGCCAGGTGCTGTTTACAAAAGACTGTGGTGTTGTAACAGGATTAATCAGAATTTTTTAAAATATACATTCTAACTCAAATATATGAAGTTATATTACAGTGGAAACAAGTTCTTATACAACCTTAACAACTTAAAGAAGACGTCCGCTAGCCCATCTGTGCTGATATGTACTCACACATCTATCTGTTCCTCTTCTTTTAATCTGAAGTGTAAAAGTCATACAGTTGTATGTGGTTTTCATCTGGATTTTATAATCTGAAAGATGAAAGGACAATGCAGTCCTGGTAGAGATAATTATATATGTTGGGCACATGTAAACTGCTCATTTATGATTAGATACCAGCTGCAGTACAGGTGATCATTCAGTCAAAACATTTCTTCAGTTTTAACATCTGCATTATGCTTATCTCTGTCAAAGATCAAATTGAAATGTTTGTGATTTCAGTCATGTGCTCTGTAGTGATGAATTACAGGTACAGAAAGTAGGAAATATTTAATGCAGAAGTATTTGTCACAAATAAAAAGGAGTATTAAAATAAAAAATAAAAGATCATGTGTATCTTTTAAGAAACTGCCAGCAACTGAGCCAGAAAAGACTGAAATACCATTAAAGAATGTGAAAGAGTGGCATCTCTCTGAGGAATAAAAAGAAGTCATTACTTCTTAGCTTCTTTATCCATGCAATATGTAAGAAATAGCGTGAGGTTATGTGAAGTGTCTACTAAAATCAAAGGAAGTTGTTGAGAAGCTGGCATAGAACATAACCGAATCAGCCCAATAGATGTAGAAACCATATGTCAGTGTTGCTGGAAATGTTCTTGATTCGTTTCTGTTGAGGACAGCGATGAAAGGAAATTTGACATCTGTAGAGGATCAAGAATTGATGTATTTAGTGGAGTAAATTTCCATTTCCATGAGTCCCAGCTTCACATTCTGAAAGGTAAATTATTATATATATTTTTTTAATGAAAGTAGTCTCTGCTGAACAAAATCATCAGAAAAAGAGCAGATATGGCAAAGAATAACTTCAATATTGCAAAATGGATTTTTGAACTGCAAAGAATTTGTGAAAGATTTGTGAGCAATCTGCACTAGCAGTTTCTGATAAGGACTCTTTCCATGGAGAAATAAGAGCTAATGGAATAATAAAATATGGCATCTTAACATGATTTTTGCAAACTATTAGTGTGATTCTACCTTCCTACAGTTTGAACTACTGAGACTAATTAGCTGAAGTTATTCTGGTATTAGCACCATAATGTTTTCTAAGAATTCCGTATCTGATATATGACTTGAACTTGAATTTCAGGACCTATGGCAAAGAACAACCAGTTAACCAAATAGTCATTCATAATATTAAGTAGCCATCCACAATGTTTGTTCTAAAAGAGAAGTATTTTAGCCATATATTGAAAATTGAATTAAGTTACTGAGTACAGAAGGAAAACAGCAGTACTGTGAAGAATGAATACTTGAACGGAGATATGCTGTAGTTTGTTTTGAAGTTGGTAATCGCAATTTCTTCTTAATATGATAATTGAAATTTCTCCTTCCATAGGGTTTGGAAGGTCCTTTTGGCCCTAGAGGACCTCGGGGACCTCAGGTAAGGGAAGTAAAAGATACCAAATAGAAGAAAAAACATTATTTTCTGTAAGTTTCTAACCTGTCTCAGAGTGGCCTGCTCATGTGTCATTGCTCCTACAGAGCCATTAACAATTTCATTGTGTGAGGGGGCACAACAGCTATAGTAAAGTCAACAACAGTTATAGTAATGTCAGGGAATTAAAATTAATCTCAGCTCATCAGCTAGAGAGTGATTTAGAAGAATTGATTTTTACAAACAGAGCTAAAGTGTGGGGAGTGGTGGCTTATTTTATTTTCTTGGGCAGAAGAAATAATATGAAAACTATTCAGATCTGAGTCAGGAACAGGAGACAAAAGGAAAGCTTTAGATAAAAAAGATGAAATTTATATGGGGTAGTAAAATACCTTTTCTGCCAGCACTGCTTATTGAATATTAAGAGTATGGTATTGGTATGCTGGGCACTTAACAGGATATGAGGCAGAAGTTGCTTGTCCTTCAGAGCTTTGCATTATGCTACGTTTTACTGTATGCAGTTCAGACCAAACTCAAGGAAACATTATATGCACCTCCAATGAAAACTCATTCTATTCTTTGACTTTTGTGTAGGGCATCAGTGGACCTCCAGGTGAGCCAGGCCTGAAAGGCATTCAAGGAAACAAGGTAAGATGGGGTTTTATACGTGTAGATTTTATATAAGAAGAGAGGATACAGGAAGTCTGTGTGGAATCTTAATACTGTACTATCCTTTTTTTATCAGTAATAGTTTTAGTGGTGTTCCTTGCATAGCAATAATATTATAGAATCATAGTTTTTTGAGTTGGAAGAGAGCCTCAAGATCATCTGGTTCTGACCCCCTGCTACAGGCAGGGACACCTCTCACTAGACCAGGTTGCTCAGAGCCCCATCCAGCCTGGCCTTGAATGCTTCCAGGAAGGGGACATTCACAACCTCACTGGGCAACCTGTTCCAGTGTCTCACCACCCTCACAATAAAGAACTTCTTCCTAATATCTAGTCTGAATCTACCCTCTTCCACATTAAAACCATTCCCCCTCCTCCTGTTGCTACATGCCCCTATAAAAAGTCCCTCTCCAGCTTTTCTGTAGACCCCCTTCAGGTACTGGAAGGTCACTATAAGGTTTCCCCAGAGTCTTCTCTAGTCTGAAGAGCCCCATCTGTCTCAGCCTATTCCCATAAGGGAGATGCTCCAGCCCACTGATCATCTTTGAGGACCTCCTTTGGACCTGGTCCAACAGCTCCATGTCCTTCTTGTGTTGGGGGCCCCACAACTGGACGCAGTTCTCCAGGCTGGATCCCACAGGAGCAGAGTAGAAGGACAGAATCGCCTCCTTTGGCCTGCTGGTCACACTTCTCTTGGTGCTACCCAGGATATGGTTGGCCTTCTGGGCTGCAGGTGCACATGGCTTATGTTGAATCTTTCATCAATAAGCACTCCCAAATCCTCCTCAGGGCTGCTCTCAAGCCCAACCTGTATCTGTGCTTTTTGCCTCAATATACCTCATAATACACATAATATACTTCATCTAGTTGATGCACAGTAGTAGATGCACAAGGAGCATATAAAAATCCAAAAAAAAAAATTTTTTTAATGAATTTTAAAAAATGAATTTTTAGATCATAATTATAAAATCTTAAGAATGAGCTTTCAAAGTCATTTTTTGTATGCTTATATACTGGAAAAAAACTCAGGAGAACTTTAAAATTAGTAGGGATGTAAGGTTAGTTACACTGAAAATAGACCATTTGGAGGTATTGACTACAGCTTGTGAAGCAAAAACAATTGGATATCTAATTAATGTAGGCAGTCTTCTGATTTGCAAACCTTTTGCAAATTGCATTATGTAATTAAATACAGTTGTCCTGCCCATGGGACGGCTATTAACATCATTCAGTACAGAAAGATCTTTTATTTATCAGTTTGAAAATGTAGAGTCTAATGACAAATATATTTTACCACAGGCAACAAAATTCACATAGAGCGATTTGACAAAGATGCAGCATTCATATTTTGTTTCTTAGGCAACAAGTTAATTTGAAGATCCACAGAAATAAACCCAGATGTAGGAAGTATTTATGGTAAAAGGTCTGGAATACTGGCATTAACCATGATTTTCTTCTTCTGACAAGTGCTTTTTCTTTCTTCTTGTTTTTTCATCTTTTTACAAAATGCTTGATTAGGAGATTTGGTACAGAATATTTCAGAAGTGAGGAAAGAAAGAAGGCAGTGGATCTGAAAGAAGCTATTCATGCATGTGGTGGAAAAGTCAAGCCTCTCTTTAATTTAGCAGAGCAAATGACAGTAATTTTTTAATTTGTCGTTTCAAATTGATGAGTCCAGGATAATATACTACTGGATACCTTAGTTAAATACTAAATTGTATTTGTTGTATGTTCGTTGTCCTGAAAATCTCGTCGTATGCTTACCTGTCTGTAAAATACATGCAGCTCACTCTATCATTCACCTACCTGGGTTCCGTATTTGTGGTCTTTTGCTTCACTTTGCTGCAGATTTTCACTATGAAAAAGAAAGTTTCCTTGTTTGTCAGCCTCCAACTCAGCAACCTTCTGGCTAAGGTTAATAGACAAGGCTTTTCCAGGATCAGACATCCATGAAAATAAAGAGGAGGAGTCTAATTAATACACAAGTCATTATACTTAAAGCTAAATGATAGAGAAAACCAAAACAAAACATATGCACGTTTAGTTTCACTCTTATCTCTACCTAGTGCCAAGATCGATTTATGGCATTGCAGAGCTTATTTCAAATGAGTGGAAAAATTTTTAGTGATCAGTACAGATAATCAGTAGTTGTTTATAGCTTAATAAACACCCATTCAGTTACTAAAGGTCAAGGTCTTTTTTGGTTCAGACACATAGCGAACTTTCCAATATTTTTTGTCCTTACAGAAAGATTAGTCAGTTAGTCATTGCTTTTTCGAAATTAGTTTTCATGGCACATAGTACAATGTATCTGAGAAGTAGCAGTTATTTATAGTTGCCATGGGTAAAAGAAATAAGGCTGTTCTTGGTGCACTTCCTTGTAGCCATGGCCTTTCCATGCTAATTCTTATGCTCTTCTTATTGAGCTGACTTTGCTGATTTAACAGAGATGAAGGCAGTTCAGTATGACACAAAACAGAACACCACTACTGAACATTTATGTTCATTGTTGGTGGGCCGTGTTGAGCTTTGAAAGGGGCGATTCAGCTCCTCACGACACAAACTCCAGATCAAGCTCAGCCTACAGATGTTTTGGGTCTCTTGTGTGAAGTCTGCAGATCACTCATGTATCTGCCCAGTCAATCTATCTCCAGCCTCCTTAAGCAGTGCCATACCCCTGCCCTGCTTTGCAGTGCCTGATGGCAGACACAGCTGGAGACACTGTTGTCTGTGTGCTGCCCAGATGCTGCTGGCTCTGGCAGCTGCCGGCAGGAGAGGACTGACAGTACTGCAACTATAACTTGTCTGCTTGAGTTTGACATGTCCGAAGCAACATAATATGGGATCCAAAACCTACGTTCAAGAAATTACTTGAAAGAAGTTTCATGCTTATTTCCTTCTGTTATTCATTTGCATTTTTAATTCTCTCTTAATATACTGGCTAATCTTTTCAGTATGCAGTTCTTACTGCTTGCACAATCTGATTCTGCTCTATCATATCGTCAGTGAACAGTTGAATAGATCTTCAAATCCCACTGCTTGGATTCCTGCTTTCCAATTTACAGCCTGCTTCCAAGTAGACATCTAAGTTTAGGAGTATTCATATAGAGTTGAATCATACCCTTAATCTCTTAAAGTCTTTCTGTGGCACTTCAAAATTGGCCCTTCACTTTAATAATCTCTTTTTTATAAAAGCAAACAATGTCATCTTACTTTTGGCTTCTTTTCAAGAAGGAAGGTAGGAACATACTGAAGAACATTTATCCTGACAGAATGCAGGCATTAACTAAAAACTCTTTTTGCTATTAAGGAAATTTTTAAAAATCTTTCTCTTTGGATTTCGGCAGTTATTACATCTCAAACATAGCTAAATAGCTTTATTACCAAATCAACTTTTTCCATAATGATGCCAGAGTGTCTAAAATGACAAATTTAAACTCAATTTCTATAAGAATAAGAATGGTTAACTCATCTTTTACTTGTATTAGTATTAATCTCTCTGACGAAATACATTTCTGTTTAACCAAGTGTTGAACTTGTACATTAGCAGAAAATCTGCCACTCAGCAAAAAAACATAACCATTTTAGAATAAAACAAACAGAGAAGGCATTTTGCTCATAGGTAGGAGTTGGAAATTGACCAATTTCACTTTTTGTCTCCGATCTTCTGAAACAATCATCATGGTCCTGTTCTCCAGGCGTGTCCTGAGAAAATGACCAGGATAATTCTGTTTGGTATCTGGTTTACTTTCTGTTTTCTGTTGGCAGTGTTTCACTAGAACGATGTTGAATTGTTGCAGCCAAAGTCTATATTGTCTTGTCCCTCATACTAATTTAGAATACCAGGAAAAAATACTCTTCACAGCTGTACTTAATGTATCTTCTTAGAAGGCTGATGAGAGTCATTCACTTTAAGGCATACTTCAGCTTAATCAACTGCAACATATTATCTGCATTGTAACAAGAAATAAAAACATACATCAAAGATACTGTACATCTCATCTAGGTATAGAACACGTAAAGAAAATTACAAAAGACCCAGAGGAAAAAAAAAAACTTCAGTAGTTCTTTCAAAGTGAACACACCAAATTGATTAATTAAGATTGTAGAACTTCAGTTTATAACACTCCATCTGTTGTGAAGACATTTGACTCTTGTTCTCAGAATAAGAAACTCAGATTTTTGCGTTCCCTAGCCTATGATATGTTTTTCGCTGGATGACACAAAACTATTATTTCTCAAACAAAAAAGCAACCAACCAAACAAAAAAACCCCTACTATCTCACCAAAAGAAAGATTATAAGATTAAAAATACAAGAAAGAGAAATAAATAGAAAGTCAGCAAAGAAGAAACCTCTGCTTGTATCTGCTTTAGTAATATCCTGTATTCTTGCCTGGATTGACAGCAGAAGGTTAGATGGCTTATTAATAAATGGTATCTTGATTAAATCAATAGTAATTGCTTTTGTAAGGTGTGCTTCTCAAAGATCACATTGAGCTGATCACAGGAAGGCACAGGCTTTCGTAAAGGGACACAGTAGGTAAAGTTAATGTTTTCTGCTGATTGAAACAAAACATCTACTTGCTCTGTGAATGTGATGTACTCTGCTGTAAGCTGTAGTGCTCAGAAACACTATCCAAATAGAATCTCATCTCTCTTCCAACATTTCTAGTAGTCTGTTTTGTGTGATTTAGTTACTTATGTTCTATGCAGCACTTAACTGCATTGGCTAATACAGGAAAATAGCATCCTAACTGACTACTGCATTTGATATATATATATATATATATATTTAATTTATTACTACTGATACTATGTGGTTTTGCTCTTAATATAAGACACCTGTGCCTTTCAAAAGCAGTAAAAAAAAGGTTATAGGGTAAAATGTGAATATTCTAACATGGAATATGTCATGCATCTTGGTTTCCTTTCTAAAAAGGAAACAGAATCACCTTATTTTTCTAGAAAACAAGGGAGTTCCAAGAATGAATTTAATGCCATTAAATTAATAAATAATTTTAATGTCATATGTTGCTTTAGCAGAACTCTCAGTTCTAAGCTTTTACTGCTTTTTTGCAAAATGAAAGTACCTCATCAGGATCAGCAATGTAAGATGTACAGATACACTTTTGCATAGTATTCTTGGTGTTACAGAAATGAATTTGCAAAATGCATATGCCTGTTATCAAGTTTTTCATTAATTTACTCAAAAATAATTGTTTAACTAATTTTTAACCTAAAAATGCATGTCTGTACAATGGCACAAATAAGGTTCTGTAACTGTTTGTATTCAAGGCAGTTGTGAAAATCAGGGAGGGACTGAATATTCAAAAAAAAAAAGTTGACAATTCACAAACAGATTTGGTTACACGTTATAAAATTGGGGCATAAAATCAAGGAGTGGATATGACCTGTGTGGCTGAGATAGCCACTTACAAGTTGTTCTTATGGCTCTCATTTCAGAAATAACATTGGGGTTGCTCATTTAAACTCTTAGACGAGCTACTGAAAAGAAACAAACACGTTTCCTGGAACTGAGAGCTATTCCTTACTGGAAAGACAGAGAACATTCTTTAAAAGCCACTGTTAAAGTGAAAGCCACTCTGGAAAATTTCATATGCGTAGTAGGATCCTCAACTACCATTTAGTATGAGAACTGATGTGTATTCAAACTTCTGAGGAATGAAACAGTTAAGTTTGAATGTGGATATTCAATTAGTTATTTCCTTGAAAATATCTTGGGGTAATACTTTTATGCAAAATCCATTATTGCATTTTTTCCTGAAAATGTGTCCCAGAATAAACTATTCCTGCTCCTTCTCTCATGACTTACAGATTCTTTCCTTGCTTATCTGGCAAGTTACATCCTTCCCAGGAGACAGAAAAATACAGTTTCCTGATACAGTAACATAGTTACAGTGTAGCACAGCTAGCTTAGAAATGTAAAATATCAGTAATATCTGTTAAATATCTGTATTTGCTTACATTGCTGTTTCTACTGTTTACTTTGAAAGGAAAATCATTAAATTTGAAAGCTTATTTTTCTTTTTAGTTTAATTGTTGTCATTCAGACATTATAGTATTAAGGGCTCTGAAATACACTCTTTCTGTTCCTTGCAGTGTGTACTTGCCGTCTTAAAAGTAAAGAAGTTGTTTATAGCAGCACTAATCATAAAAATCTCTTTGCTAAGGGTTAGACTTTTAATTATATTCCCAAAATTGTCTAGTTTTAATGTTAAAATGTTAAGCTCAGGTGAAATTTTTCTTTCTGTTGCTCTGGTTGATATTAAATGCATCTTGAAAAAAAATCCCAACAGAGAAGGAAGGTAGAATTTGAGTAGTGCTCAACAAAAAAAAAGGTAACTACAAGGAGGCTATTTTGGAAAGCAGAATTTTACCTCTGAATGTCAGTAATATCTCTGACAGCAATTAATTGTTTTAATACATTTCATATTACCTGTAGCACCATGACAGCAGAAGAGTAACACCAGTCTTATTAGTAACTCATATTATTAGTAATATGAAGCTTGAAATACACTGTCTTTAGAAATAGTTTAGATATTTAGAAATAGTTTAGATAGAAATAGTTTAAGTTTCAGATTTTGCTTCCTGCCTGGGAAAGATTATTTTTCTTTTCCAGTCATCTTCAGGCATTCTCCTTTATCAAAGAGTAAAAAGTTTAACTGAGTATTTGGAAAAATACTAACTTCACTTGGACTCCCATTAAGACAGCACAAATATTAACATAGTTCTAACACATGGGTGAATTTGGGAAGGAACCAATGATTTGTAATTGGAAGCATTCCTCAGATGTCTTTGGAAAGTTCTCTTTGGAAGCTGTTATAAACAGATATGAAGCTCTTTCCAAACAGAACAAAGGGACACGGTTTATTGTTTTGGCTCAGAGAGGAGCCTGTACTTACCAAACGAAATTTTTCAGAATGGAACAAGTTCCTACATGATTTCAGGTTTAGCTTTGACAGAAGGAGCCACTGTGCTTAGCCTGTCCATGGCTGCCAACTCAGATCTCTGTAGTGAATGTGTGAGAGGGTCGGATGGGGAGAGAGCACAGGAGGGAAGAACCATGGCAAAACATGAATATGCGGCTGTGCCCTTGGGATAAACAAGCACCAAGCTCAGCAGCAGCTACAGCTGGCTTGTCAATGTGTGTGTGTACCATTTCTAGCAGTAGCAGGGTGAGATGGCATCTCTTGAGGATGTGATCCCTGGCAGAGCCTACAGCTTCTCAGGCTGGAGGCCAGAGCTGGGATCCCATTCCAGCAGTTGTCAAAGACAGCTCATCCTGTCAGCATGTGAATTTAGTGGGACGAATGGTTGTCACACTAGCGTGTTTTAAGCAAGTCTTGCAGAATACTAAAAGGAGTGGGAGAGATTCTCAGTAACAGTGGATAATGGAGGAGAGAGAAGCCAAGGCCATTGCTGTGTTACCTTCTGGGCTTCCCCATCCCTATAAAGAAACGGACTTGCGCAAAGCTTGTTGAATCAAAATGCACTGACTTCAGTAGTCTTCTGATGCAGGCTCAGAAAGTGGGGAGACAGCAGTAGTCAGCTATTTATGTTGTGATAGTTTTCCAGTCTGCCACATCTCGTAGGGATGCTTTTACCCTGGAAGTGGAGCACATCATGGGGCTCTGGGTGTGCCCTGCTACAGTGCTGGACGCAGCTGGTACTGTTCTGCACCTCTACAAACTGATGCACACTCAGAAGCTGAACTTGCATTAATACTTGAGTCATTGCGACCTGCCAACAGTAACGAAATTCGGTAGACAAAATTCCTCCTTTTGGAATTGAAAAGGAGGTTTCTAATTAACTTCTGAAAATGTGGCTTTTTGTGTATATTATTTCCTAAAAATTCAGCTAACTGTTCACTTAAAGGACAGCAGTTCTTAAAATGGAGTTTGAAAACAGAATTAAAGTGGATACCGGTACTAGCTTTAGTTGTATTATTCTTGGCCTTCTTTAAATTTCCTGCTGATAGGAAATAATAAAATTGGTTTTGATCAGCTGAATTTACAAGGACATTATGTTCAATTCCAAATTAATTCCATGGAGGAACTGGATGTCCAGAAGATGGACCTTTTGAGGAGAAAAAACAAAACAGCTATGAACAAAACAGGTCAACCGTAACCTGGGGTGCATCAGACCCAGCAGTGCCAGCTGGGAGAGTTTGTCCCACTCTTCTCTGCTGTGCCCTCACATCAAGCACTGAGAGCAGTTTTGGGCACTGCAATATAAAAAGAGCATAAAACTGTTCAAGAGTATTCAAAGGAGGAGGTTAAAGATGGTGAAGAGTCTAGAGAGAAAGATGTGTGAGAAGGTGTTGAGTTCACTTTGTTTGGTATGCACTGAGCTCTGCTCTGTGGCGACAGTGGCAGGGCCTGAGGGAACGGCATGGAGTTGTGTCAGGGGAGGGGCAGCTGGGGGTTAGGGAATAGGGAAAGGGTCTGCACCAGAGGGCAGTGGGCATGGAATGGGCTGCACAGGGCAGTGTTCACGTCACCAAGCTGCTGGAGTTCAAGAAGCACTTGGACAACACTCTCAGACATTGGGTTTGGATTCTGGGTAGTCTTGTGTGAAGCCAGGAGATAGACTCAATGGTCCTTGTGGATCTCTTTCAACTCAGTTATTCTCTGATTCTCTGATTCTAATTTTTGTTATATCAGTAAAGAAATGCATCGTTTATGATAATCTGGATATGCACTGACTTGGGATTCTGGTCCAAAGCCTTCATGAAAATAAATACAGTTATTTAATCCAGACAGAAGCTGTATCAAGAAATACATTAAACTTGTTTGCTATGTCCTATATTTTGGCAAGATCTACGTGCATTGAATGCACACTGAAGCAGCATGGATGTTGGTAAAATCCTATTAGTTTCTCAACTCTCCTGGTTACATTTGTTTTCAAAGTTGTACCAGCTTTCTCTGATTTTTATCTACCCTATAAGAATTTTTTTTTTGATGCTGTATTACTAAATTAAGAAAGTGTGCTCTTTTGAATAAGCATTAAATTTCGACTGCCATTTTGAGGCAGTGATTCCAGAATGTATCCAACATTGTGTCAGGACTGGCATTTGTAGCATCAGTCTATGGCAGGCACTCCAGGCAATGAAGATCAGACCTTCAAAGGACTGTACCTGCCTGATCCCTGCTTATATCTCCAAGTGTCAGTTTTGAGGAGATCTGAAGCTTGTTTTCTGTAGAAGATACGATGGATTTGTTAGAAATTTATTAAACCTACAAGAGAATTAGGAGCTGCTTCAAAGATAGCATTAAGAACAACAGTTATGAGGTGAAAAAAAATTTAGTTCTTTGTTTAAAACATAAATGTGAGTTGATTTCCAAATGAACGTCTCTCTGGGAATGAAAGGAGCAAAGGAAACACATACCGAATTACTGAATAAAGTCAGAAACAAAGACATAATGGAAACAAATATATTTCAAATGGTTTTTAATATCATTATCTACTGCAGCAACTTTTATTGCTGGGACGCTGACCTTGCTACTAACCTAAACATTCCACTCTAAAAGATTTAATTTTTTAACTTAAGATACATATTTCTATAGCCCTAAACAATGGAGTGGACAGGTAGTGTGGGGGAATTTGATCAAGAAAAGAGACTATTGCATTAGGAGTCTCCTTCCATGTTTTTTTTTCTAGGGAGAACAAGGTCCTATAGGTCCATATGGTCCTCCAGGAGTCCCTGGCATTGGAGAGCCAGGACCCAAGGTAAGTCTCAGTTATACATACATCCATTGAAGTGCTAACAGTGTACAAACATTTTTGGGTGAATGTGCTCACTTTATCAAACTCAAATTCTTTTGGTCTAAATATAAAACTTGTATAATATCGATAGGTTTGCATGTTTACATAGGAATGAGGCAACTGGCTTGCCTTTTGCTCAACCCTAAGTTTTCATTATGATTGTGCTGAAATATGTCAGACATGATATCATTTAAATGAGGACTGAATATGTGAGGTCAGAGTCAAGCACTAATGAGTAAACATAGTTCAAAGCATAGAAATACATCTCAATTACTGAAATATACAACCAAGTGACAGATTTGTCATACTGTGTTTTCACCAATGAACCAATATGCTTCTACACTCTGCTGTTGGCATGAGGGCTGAAATACAATCTTGGATTCCAAGTGTTAACTGAAATGTGTTTTCAAATGCTTCTAATTTATCTTATTTGTTTGTTTTATATTATTTGTTTTACTTCAAGAGATGTTTGATTTCAGACCTTTCTGATGACATGTTTAAGTCATCTATATATAAAAGTTTCTCTTTTCAGAAGCATCAAACTGAACTAAAATTGAACTTTCTAATTATTTTTCACAAGGGTTCTCAGGGTTTAGAAGGTAGAATTGGACCTCCAGGGCCTACTGGAATTGGTGAGCCAGGAATAACAGTAAGTCATTGATATGTGTATTGGAAGTGAAAATAAGTAAGCCTTAATAAGTTTTAGTAAGCCTTAATAAGTTTTAGTAAGCCTTAGTGATCAACAGCAGCTGCTGTTTCCATAGACTCCATAAACCCCTCTGCATAACCTAGAGCAACAGGAGTTTTTGGCTATGCCAGCCCAATTTTGCAACAGTAATTTTGTGTGGTTTACCAGAGTAGTAGAATTAAGCCATGTCCAAATGTGTTCTGGTGAAATAAAAAATTGTTTGGTCCCTGTGAGCAAGATTACAGTATTCAGCTTGCGGACAGACATGGAATTGTATGTTAATAGGTGTACTCCTACTTTTCTGAGATGAGAATATATTTAAAAATAGTCTGAAATATTATTGTAAGAAGGTGAAAATTCAGGAGCTGAGGTATTTTGCAACTTTTATCTGTAATGTGATTTGCATAAAGTACAAAGCTCCAAAATGATATACTTTTACTTATATTTTTAACTCCCAAGTTAGAGCAAGTTACCTTTAGCAAGCTTTTTGTAGCTGTGAGAAACAGTTCTCTTTTTCTAATAGCCTCCTTGGAAGGTATTTTCAGTTTTTAGCAAAGGATTGCACTCTTTCTTCACTGTTAATAAGTGCTTGCTGGAGACTTTTTCTTCCTGTTGGTCAGAGTATGTAATATGTAGTTCTCTTATTCCATTAAAAATCACAAAAAGATTGTTAATTAAGAAACCACACCATGTAAATAGCTGTTAGAAGTCATTCTAATATTAGTTTTGAGTTTCCCCTACTGATAGTGAAAGACTTTTTTCCCCCACACACAAAAAAGTGGGAACATTTTAATTTAACCAACATCATCCTTAAAAACTCTTCAGTATCTTTAAAATAATAAAAGAGCTGATTTTTCTGGAAGAACAGAAATTTACTACAATAAAAAAGTAATTAGTATTTATTTAAAACAAAATTGACGTTCTCTGAGTATGTATGTTAAGCCAATCATTTTGCATGGAAAAAAAATGTGTTCAAATTAGTGACTGACATCATTTCAGGTACACAAAATTATAGGAAATAAATTTTACAGCAGTAAATATCATTAGTGTAATTTATTCCAGAGTTACACTTGGGTTTTAAAGATACCATCTGTAAACATTAATTATGTTCAGGGCATTTCAGCATTAGCTTCTAGTAGAAATCCTCCAATTATGGTTTATTACAATTTGTTTTAATCACCTGGACTCAGCCAGCTGTTGTGGAACTGTTGCTAGCTGTCTGTGTTGTTAAGAGTTGCTAGGAGCTATATTAGCAGTTAGAGAAAAAGTCAGTAAGAAATGAAATGCTGATGTCATCTAATTCTTTTTCTTTTCTTACAGGGACCACGTGGCCCTGTTGGTCTGCCAGGTGAGAAAGGTGAACAAGGAGAAGGTATTCAAGGCCAAAAGGTAGTTTTATGGAATTTATTTCTTTTTAAACATTGTGGAACAAATCTGCTGTAAAGTCTAAGCTATTCAAGAGAATTGGTTTTCCATCTCAGTCTTCTGAATCACCGTGCTCTGTGAATATCCCTCCTAGTTCAAAACTATCAAGATAATTACAAAAGATCTGTACTGTTCCTCTCAAGAAGTCAGTGTTTGTCTTATTTATGTGTTCAATAAGATATCGTATTTTTGTTACCATTGTCTTCTGAAAGATTATCTATGTTCTCTATTGGAAGAAAATATTCAAGAATTGTTTTCTTTCTGTCATACCATTTTCAGAAACTAAAAAATGGGTTATATGAGTCTCTGTGGACAGTTACCTCATTAATGGCACTTGATAATACATGTAAACATTCTTTTTTTAAAAATAAATAGAAACAAGCAAAGACTTATGGTAAAATTGTGACCAGGCTTCTCATCAGAATCCTTGAGTGACTTCAAGATTCTCTAGAGCCTTGAACTACTAAATAAAGCAGATTTTTCTTCCTTTCATGGAAACAATGTTAGCCATTTCCTTGCACTGGAAGGTTCTGAGCCACTCTATTTACTGATAAAATGAACTTATTTTCGCATTCTCAAAATGTGCCTCTCCATTTCCCAGAGTTTAGTTTTCTCCTTTTGAAGCTCTATTCAACAACACAATGAATGCAGATGGAATTATGAACTATAATTGAATTGCTTTTCTGTAAAACTAGTAATTCCATTGACTGTTTTTCTTGTTTGTTTGCAAAGGAAAACTTTTTTTCTCATTATCCACATTGTGCTGTCAGTTTGTCTTGGATGTTCTTTATAAATTCCTTAGTACAGTTCCAAACTTTTTCATATTTCTAGGGTGAAAAAGGCTCTGAAGGCAAAGTTGGTCCAAAGGGACTGCCAGGTCAATCAATAAAAGGTAACAAGGTGAGGGACTGAATATTTTCCTAATCATATTTAAAGTTAGTTATATAGATATTAAATTAAAAGATGAATTATTTACAAAACTTCACAACAGTTGTGTGAATCTTAGGAATCTGAGTGAATCCTAGAATCTCAGGAACTACTTTATACATTCAATGCAGCTTCGTAGACTGTGCTTATAAGTATCAATAAATGAGTCTCATAATGTTAACTGCAAGTACCAAACACTGTGTTCTGTGCAGTACAGAGTATGAGGGAAGAAATAGACTTTTTTCGTTCCGCATAAATTTATTTCCAAAATGTTGTATAAAATGTCATTTGAATATTTTAAAAATATTGAACACGCTTTCAGTCGTATAGTCTAATGGACCTGAGACAGACAAAGAAACACTCTGGCTTCTCAAATGTGTTAGCTTTTGGTTCTTAGGATCACAAAAATGCAGTGATGGCTAGGGTAGCAAGTATTTGGAACAATTTCAGTAATTAAGATCTTCTGGTGTAAGTGAAATGAATTATTGTTTTCTAGGGACTGGGGTCACACATCCTGGATATCTTTGTGCGTGTGTGCCACTCCCAGTACCCATACCCTCCCAATACCTCCCCACCATAATTCCTCCGTTCTCTCCTTAAGTGCTGTAGAAAACCTGTGTGATACCACTTGACAAAGATTTTTCCAAAATATTCTCTAACTGTCCTCTTCATGGTCATAAGCTTTTCTTCTGAGTGTTGTGCAAGAAGCTGTGTATTTCAATGCAAGATAATCCTTCAAGTTAATCTGTGTGCAAATATAAGCTACTGATTCTTCTAGCCTTCACTGTCTATTATAAATGAGATAGTGTTGTTTAATTTCATTAAATCAATTGCCGTAAGCAGATTTTAAGGTATTGTGGCAGGGGGTTGGAACTGGATGATTCTTGGTATCCCTTCCAACCCAAGCCATTCTATGATTCTACTCAAAATTCTTATTACTCTCAAAAAGAAGCAGCGCAATTCAAAATAATTCAGCTTGAGGCACTACTACTCTGATTAATTTAAGCATGTTAATCAGCTAACATGGTTTATTGCAATTTAGCACTCTGGAATACTTTTTGTATAGGGCGAACAAGGCCAGGTAGGACCACAGGGCCCACCAGGACCACCAGGATTCGGTAATCCAGGAAGCCAGGTAAGTTTGAATGAGGGACAGACAGACACTGAGCTGCAAATATGCCAGAGACAGCTAGCATGAGCTGAATCATGTATTTGTCTGTTTCATTCTTAAGTCAGAGGAAACCCATGAACAGCCTAGATATATACTGTACGATCTGTCCTGCATTTCATCCAGTCTTTTCATAGAGACCCAGCCACGACTGAACACAGAGCTGCCCCTGAAGTCCACCGGTTCTGAATTTCAAGCTCTGTTGAAACTTGAACACAGCCTTGAATAGGTGGATGCAGAATGACAGAAATGTCCAAAGATATTTTGCTTTGTGTTTTTGGTTTTTGTTTTGTTTTTAGAAAAGTTGATTAAAGTTCATGCTTACCACATACTGTACCAGTGAATCAGATATTACATGCAGATACTGAGATGCTTCCCATTTGCTTTCTCCCTAAAGAGTAACTGTGATCATTACACTTGGGTGAGGCTGTAAAATCCACAGAAAAATGACAGTGATGAAATAATATAATTGTAAGCTGATAGACTCATGGTTAATTTCAAATATAGAAGAAAATAATGCATTTTTGTTTCATAGGGTATACAAGGTCCAAAAGGAAATCCTGGGCCAAAAGGATCTAAAGGTTTTGGTTTTCAGGGTCCAAAGGTAATAATTAATACGTTATTTTAAAAAATATCTTTCGCTAGCAAGAAGCAACAAGCAGTGTATCTGCCAGATTTTCAAGATTGCGCTTCGTGAGGTGAAAAAGTTCACTGGAGAACTGTTCATTGAAAATAGCAATTCACTTTTGAATCTTTGAGGGAAAAACACTCATGTTTTCTAAGTGGAACATGAGACTTCTGCTTTTTGAATATGGATTTTATGTTCTAGGTGAACACAAATTTATAAACAAAGTGTCTTTCAGACGTGTTTCTATCAAATGAATTTAATTCCTCATACATATTACATTTATATAATTTTAGTAAGTTACTTAGCTGTAAACCAGTTACAGTTTGGAGACTCGTTAGGCTTGTCTATCCTTCAGCCTTCCACGGTGACCATGAGAGAGAACCAAAACCAAAGGTAGAAACACTAGGAGAGAGAAAAGAGCTTAAATATAGTAGGCAACCGTGCACCATACGAGAAAATAGGGTAAAGAATTATTGCTTCCAAAGTCCAAGCCTCTAGCAATGTCTAGTATCAGGTAAGAGCTGCGTGAGAGGAAAAAGGGAATTTGGCAAAATATTCAGGAGAGCTAATGGAATGAACTGATAAATTATGAAGTGGATGTATGCTTCTTAATCACCTTGATTCACAAAAGAATCAGTTGTCACTCCAGCAAAAGCAGCAAGTAAAGTCATGTTCACTTGGACGTTACTGTGGCACATAAGTAGCAGTCACAGCAACAATGTTTAATAGTAATGTAGGGAAAAACAGGTAGTTCTGAAACATTATATATGAAAACATTTCGTTACTGTGAAAACCAATCTGAAAAACGTAACTGGAAAATTAAATTCCTATTTCTTTAGAAATAACTAGTTTTATACTACTGGAAAGAATCACAAGGGCAAAACTTTCTCTTAAACAGAAGTTCTGATTTTTCTTTATGTGGAATTATCTTTCTTTCAGTGAAAGCAGAGTCTTTGATATATGAATATAAAATAGAAAATACAGTGCACTTCATTTGAATTAGAACAAGAAGAAGGAAGTTGGAATTATTTACTTAGACTTTTTCCACAGTGCATGGCTGAATAAAATAGATGTAGTCCTACAAGTTACTGGAGTTTTGACAGAAAAGAATATTTCAGTCAAAAATGACTTGACTGAAAATTTGACTATTTCTATGTGTAAACAACTTATTTAAGTAATACAAACAGAAGTGTTTTTTGTTATTAGGGTGAACAGGGTGAACGTGGACAAAAAGGAGAACCAGGACTCCCAGCAGTTGGAGAACGAGGGTTAAAAGTGAGCCTGTTTTCAACTGTTTCTTACAGTGAATTCTGTTTTTTTTTCCCATGTTATTGATAAATAAAGTAGAAGATTTTGTTTCTGTTAATTAACTAAAATAAAATCAAATCAAATCTATGAGATCTAGATATTCCTGTCATTTCAAATTTTTACCCTTTAGAATCAAAATGTCCTTCTAAGGCTCCCATGCTCCTAACCCCATTACTGCAGCCATAACAGAAAGAGCTTGTTCCATCTTCTCTAAGCTAGTGAGATACCTCTGTGGCCTGTTAGAAATGCTGCCACTACCTCTGTTCCTCCACAGTGATTGGAAACAATTTGGTCTTATCTGATGGCGGTGCTCACACTGCTTTCATGTTAGAAAAGATGGTGAGCGCTTACGGCTTTGACTTCAACTGCCATTACAAAAGCAGTGTACAAGAACCTTGCCATTTCAAATAGGAAGTCTCCCAAAATTGGGTGAAGTGTCATGGGTATTTTGAGTTTGGTGATTTTTTTCATGGAAGAAGCACTGGGCAGGACTGGTTCCTATAGATATTTTCAACTCCTTGTAGCAAGGTCTGTCTTAGAAGCAATGCCTAGACCAGTTTATACAGCAAGCGAGGCAGTCTTCAATTCCCACTTTCATTTATGGAACAAACCAGTCTGTGAGCATCATCCAACTCATGCAGTGCAATATATTCAGATAAACCAAAGATTATAATACAAATTCACAAGAAAAGTGATTAGTTTACACAGGCATTTTAGACTGAGCAATCCTTCAATCCATAGTGTTTGACTTTGCAAGAAAATTGCTTTTTTATTATGTTAGCATTGTACACAGAATAACAATCAAATTTCATCCATGTTTTTACTTGCTGAATAAATGTAAATTTATTTAACACAAAACCAAGGCTTAAGATGTAGGCTTTAAGAGAACTTCAGAATACTTATCTTTTTGGATCTATAGAATATTTAACTTATTGTGAATAACAACCTTTACCTGAGTAAAAATATTGTATCTAATGAGTTAACATTGTAACACACTGTTAGAACCATTTTACAGAATGAAATAATTTATTGATGTATGCAGATACTATTATTTATTCTTCTCTAAGGGAGATACAGGTCAACCAGGAGTCCCGGGAGAGAAAGGAATTCAGGGAATCCCTGGGGATCCAGGCAAAAGGGTAAGAAAATGTGTTTTCCTGCATATAAAAGCCTTAGATGAAAGAAGACCAAACTCAGCCTTCAATACTTTTCAGATATTTAATAACGAGCAGTTCATCCTGGGGGATAGCACGTGCCAATAGATCTGTGTAGTACAGGAGGGTGATAGCTGAGATGTTTCCAGCAAATTTTGTTTACAGTGACTGTCATCTGAATATGCGGCTGTTTCAGCAGTCCTGCCTTTTATGGGCTGTTGACTTCCACTAATTTTCACAGTCTTCACAACAGATAGTGTCTTGTGTCTTAAAGTTTGTTCAGATTTTTCCTGACACAAAGAAATCAGGCTAAATTGATGTAGCCTGCAATATCTGGAAGAACTGTGAGCTGTGGCTGAAGTCTTCCAGCACGGTATCTAAACTGCCACAAAGATCCAAAACCAAAGTTCCTTGTTTCCAAGGGAAATTCTGAGACTTTACGAAAATCTCAGGCATGTTACAAGAAGGGTTAATAAATTCAGTATGGTGGAAAAAAGTTTAGAGGGCAGCAAATCAAAGTGACCAATACAGTCAATTTAGAGCAAGGAGGAGGGTTTTAATTTTACTTCATCGAAAGAGAGTAAGGTGCTGAGTGAGCAAAACTCATTGCTTTGGCTAGTTGTTGAATGGCTGCTGACAATCCAGGGGCCTTCAAAGTCTGCTGCTGTGCAGCTTTATACAAGGGTAGCACCTTACTAACATATTGAACTGATGAACTGAATGTGACTCTGGGGAGACCTTACTGTGACCTTCCAATATTTGAAGGGAGTGTATAAACAGGAGAGGGTACGACTGTGTACAAGGGTGGATAGTGGTTTTCCCCCTTGTCCTATCTTCACTAAGATAAGGCAGGTTTAGGTCAGATATTAGAAGGAAGTTTTTCACACAGAGGGTGGTGATGCACTGGAACAGGTTAACAGGTTGCCCAAGGAGGTTGTGGGTGCCTCACAAGGCCAGGCTGGATGTGGCTCTGGGCAGCCTGGTCTAGTGGTTGGTGACCCTGCACATAGCAGGCCTTTTCAATCCAGGCCATTCTATGATTCTATTATTCAGTGTAATATTTTTTAACTATAGATCTTTAATCAGAAAGTGTCCGAATAGCTGTAGTTAACACCTATTAAGGATGCACCTTCATGTTTTTTCAGCTGCAAGGGCAGTGCAAATACCAACATTCCACTATGGAAAGATATGTGGCATTTGTGTTGTTACTTTGGAAAAAAAAATGAATAGAAATCACCTACTATACTATCACCTACTATTAAAGCTCTTTGAAATGAAGCTCTTGGTGTATCAGGAAGATACAACTGAATTGAGATTAAAGGTTGAGTTAAAGTTACATTTAGCTTTTGTACTTGACGATGCTGAATTTTTCTTTCACATTCATTATTCCCATGATCATCTTGATATAATCACCTTCATTGTCATAATACATTATAACTTAAAATGTTAGCACTGGGCAACTAACTTGTGTACTCAGGACAATGCAAAGAACAGTTTCATGTCTGCTGTGAACAGTGGGCGCAGAGATGTTCTGGCAGTTTTATGCCAGTGGAAAGATGTCTTGCAGAAACGGGACCTCAGGGATGCTAAACAACAGCAGACTCTGAACTACCACGTCCATCAAGACCTCAAATCAAAGATGAATGCTTAAACTTCATTTTAATCTAATTTTCATTTTCTGAATTACCTGCAGTTGTTCTTATGCACTAATTCGGTTGATATTATGCAAAAAAATCAAAATTTTCCTATATAATTTTCCTAAACCTAATGTAATATGTGGAACCTAAGCCATTTTATGACTGTCTCAGCATTCTGATATGGAAAGAGAAGGAACTAAGGTAAATGATGTGACTATTTAGATGTCTAAATATGAAATTAAAAGATTGGAAAGATTATGAGTAAACAAATGTTTTTATCCCTTATCTAGTTAAATTTAAGACATTTGGAGCAGATTCTAAAAACTGAATGGGATTTCAGATTGAATGAAGCATCTATATTTCTAATTATGGGCATCATTCAGCTGTGAATGAAATTTTGCTTTAATTTAAACCAAAGCTTTGCTTTCTTCAGGGTGACCCAGGAGAAAAAGGATCCCATGGAGAGAATGGTCTTAAAGGAGAAAAAGGCATATCTGGAGCAAAAGTAAGCTTCTTTCAGAGCAACCCTTCACTTTGTATTTCATACAAAAATTCATAGGATATATTTAACATATAAATTTCTCAAGTGTACCTTGCTTTAAAAAGCCAAAACAATCCTATTGTTTGTTCTGTTTCTACTAAATGACATGAGAGTCCTGAGAAGAGAAAGAACAGGAAAATGTAATTATAAACTTTATAGTTATGCTTGAGCACTGGGAAGCTGAATTAAAATTGCCAGAGTAATTCTAATAATAAACATTTTGCAAATTTCGTCTTGGAAATATTAGCTTTCTATCAGAGTATTTTGTGTGCATTAAGTATAATGGTAAGTAAATTGAAAAAATACCAGTGTTCTGGTTATTATTCTGGCTTAGTATGCCAGACACAAAAAATTAATTACTATTTAAAAAAATTAAATATAAAGTTAAACCAGTAGTCATTTAAAACTTGAAAATTGGACCACCTTCCATGAGAGCTGTAAGTTGATTTATGTTTTTTTCCCAAGTATTGTCAATTTTTATGTAAAGTTTTATAGATGTTTTTATAACATAAAGTTTTGAAAATATTTTTTAAAAATTGTTACTTGTGGAGAAAATTATACAGTTTAAATGAGAATTATGCTATTTTATAATAGGGTGAACCAGGAGAGAGAGGGCCACCTGGTGTTGCTGGATCATCTGTTCGGGGGCCTCCTGGACCAAAGGTGATTATCTAGTATGCATCTGCTGGGGACCAGCGACTGGATATTTTTTAGTGCACATTTCTGTCAAAGGTGAAGGAACGTAAATTAAAGAAGTTAAAATTTCTTTTTTGTAGTAATGAAGCTGAGTGCATTTTAGAGGTCAAGAGTACTGAGAAGCACCAAAAAGTAACATAGTGTTTTGTGGCCATTTAACATGGTATTGGGCTTAGTGGGTGTTATTGCTTCTTAAAGCCATTTATAAAAAAAAAAAGTATTGGTCCCTACTTTTAAATTAATCACTTTCATCTCCTCTTATTTCTCATTTTCTTAAGCATTTTTTTCTTTGAAAGTCTAAAGATTTCTTGAATACAGCAGTGAGCCCCTGCAGGAAGGTGTCTTTGTGTACTTCCACGAGTTATATGCTGAACTAGAAGACTTTTTGGAAGTGAATGTTTCTGTGTGTATCTTTGCATGTCATTTTCAAGAGAATAACTGGACTGTGTGCAGTACTTTAAATGAAAGACTATATACCAGATAACTAGAGCTATATCCCCTTCATTTTATCTACAGAAAAAATGTACTTGAATTGGATGGGACTTGTCCTTCTGAGGAAAATATGCTGATTTATCAACAGTAAAACTAACTTTGAAGGTTTTGAAAACATTTGAATATTCATAAATTCCCATTTTTATTTTATAAATAAAATAGTGGCTGTTTTTATAATAATAAGTTCAGCATTAATTGATGCTCTTCAGCTTTGGTATAGTAATCACAAATTCAGTGACTCTGAAGACATTTCATCCCCAGTTTTCTTCTCCCTTCAGTATATATTTGCACCTACACACATGCACACGTAGGCATTGTATATTCAGTGTACTTAACAGCCTGGCAACAGGACATCACAGAGGGCTAGGTTGTGGTTTGAGCTGGTTTGGGTACAGATGAGGTAGGAAAGACAGAACAAGATCAAGGTACAGCTGTAGTAAAAATGCAACTACTGAGAAGAAAAAAAGGAGTGTGAGCTGCTCATAGCTCTTATTTTAGATTGAAGTCATAATAATTTGCAAAACTTTATGTAAAGAAAATATAAGTGACATGCTGTAACACCTGTCAGCCTTCTGGACATAGTGCCATTTTCTTCATTAATGTGATATTTTTTAATAGACCAGTAAGTCATTTGCATGACAGTCTTGCTGAAAATAATAACTTTGTAGATTTTACTGCCCTTTCCACTCTAATTTGATCAGTTTGGTACAGTTCACTGCACCTTCATAGCAGAAGAGCCACAGTAAAAATTCACTGGAGCCTGTAGGAGTTTTCAGACTTTACTAGATTTTATATCAGGCTTTTATGTGCAGAAACTAGTGCATCAGTATAAGTAGTTTGAGTATTTATAAAGTGCAAGTTGGTTTTTAGAATATATAAAAATCTTTGCCGATTTAGTTCCATAATAATTTTTTTGTTTAAACAAAATTCTCTTGTGCTTCTGCCAACTACTCAAAAATATAACAGACTGTACAGGTCTGTATTCTCTCTTCATTGTGGAAAATACAATGTTTTGCTAGCATTCATGTTCTTGGAATATCCTGGTATCTGAAGTAGTGAAGCCAGGCATAAATTTATTAGGTGAGGGAAATGGCATACTTTGCAGTCCCAGGAGTTGTCATGGTCTGAGGTCTTCTTAGTATATCTCTAAGTATTTAATGTAATAGTAGATCTACATCTAACTCCTGAACAGCTGTGGTTGTGTATTTGGAAATTTATTTGTTCTGAGCTACACCCACGTTTGGGGATTAGATGTTCATTTCCCTAGACAGCCATTATGCTGTTACTAATATGGAGACAGTAACATTAGATAGCAGTTTTTACTTCAGATTCCTTTCTCATGGTTGCAGTTACTACATGGTTTTGGCAGAACCTTTGATCTGCATTCCCCAGTGAATGTCCTGAAACACTGACTTTCTCAGTACTTTTAAAAAATAGCAAAAGTTTCACTGGAAACTGAATTTTTCTTTTCATGATGCTTAAAGTAAAGTAAAAAATCTGTTGCCATAAATTGAACATCAGACAAAGTCCAAGAGTTAGCATGAGAAAAGTGAAATCTAAGCCTCTTTGCTTTCCAGGAAAGTCACTGGCAGGGCTAAAATTACCCTGGGTAATATCTGAAGAAAAACTCAAGTTTCTTCCTGGGTCTTCATAAAATTCAGCCTGTGGAGTTTGCAACTTTGAAATGCTGTGCCATATGCAATTGCATATTTAGCCTTTCTAAATATACCCTGTCTTTGCCATCACTTTTAATTTCTTTGCTATCCACTGTGCTCTGGCAGGAACAAGGTTACATCAGCCTTACACCAGCCTGTGCTAGCTTGTGGTAGTAGTAACTTCCTGTTGAAGTATTGATTTCATACTACCTAGCTCAGCAATTGTCGTGTCAGTGTCATAAGGAATGGAATACTTGTTCTTTTCTGTAAAACCTCAAATATTAATAATGAAAATAATGAAAATGTCTTTGGTTTTATTTCTTTTTAAATAGGGAGATCCAGGACGTACTGGGCCACCAGGAGAGGATGGACGTCCTGGAGATTCAAAACCGGGTCCACAGGTAGGAATTTGGAGACAAAGTTGGAAAGCAAATCTGAGACATGCGCAAAGCTCCTGTGAAAGTGCAGAAACTGCCTGAGCAACATTTTTATGTCCGGTGATGTCTACGACAGTGAAAGCTATGGGCACATTTATGTCTATATTCCTTTCTCTTTTCATTTATTTTTAGGAGCAACAGAGTAACTGTCTCTACAGTACTCCTTCAGGAAATAACTTTAAAACAAGTAGTGTCAGTGAATTAATTCAGTATGTCATCCGTGACAACGTCACCTGCCTTGTTGCAAGTACACTGACTCACTGTGAGTCACTGGGGTTGTATTATCCAGATACCACAAAATTGTGCTGTGAGAAGCAGTAATCATAGACATGCTATATTGTAGCCATCCCTATTGTATTTCTGATGCAGACTTTAAAAGTAAAACAACACACAAACAACTGCATAATTTGGGCTAAAGAGCTAGCTCTTATAGCAGATTTGGCAGTAGATTTATGATTTATGTTATGTTACTAATGGCAAATCTAACTACCTGACAGAACCCCAGTTGTTAAAGAAGAGATTGTGTTAATGTGTGTTTGGTGTTTACAGTGGTTTGCTAAAATTAAATGAAATTCTGTTTGGCAGGTTTTTTACTATGCTGGAATTGAAAATAAAAATAGAGATGAACTCATATTTTATTATTTTAGTTGAGGCCCTAGGGTGTGTCCAAAGAAGGGGAGTGAAGGTATTGAAGGGTCTGGAACACAAGTCTTACATGGAGCAACTGAGGGCAGTGGGATTGTATGGGGAAGAGGAGGCTCAGGGAAAAACTTAATTACTCTCCAACAGCTAACTGGAAGGAGGTTGAAGCAAGGTGAGAGTTGATCTCTTCTCCAAGGTGGTAGGATGAGGGGTAGTGGCCTTAAGTTGTGCCAGTGGAGGTTCAAATTGGATATTAGGAAAAATTTATTCTCAGAAAGACTGGTGAGGCATTGGAACAGGCTGCCCAGGGAAGTGGTGGAATCATCATCCCCAGAGGCATTCAAGAAGTATGTAAATTTGGCACTGAGGGACATGTGGTTTAGCTGATGGTTTAGCAGGCATGGTAGTGATAAGTTGTCAGTTGGACTAGATGATAATCTTAGTGGTCTTTTCCAAACTTAATGATTCTAAGTTTCTATGATTCTATGAACTAACCTTCCATCAATCTACAGTAGAGTCCATTTTCCTTTCTTGGCACTCTAGTACTGTGTGAGGGGATGTGCAGTGTCCCCTGTGTGGCTGTATGCGTGCCATGCTTAGATGTGGGGTGAATGTGTGACTTACAAGTATTAACAAGGAATTCCAATTGTTCTGGCAGTCACATAGGAACAACTTTAGTGCAAACTGCCAATGTACCTTGAGAGATACTTTATAGTTTTAAGTTTTATTTTGTGATAAATGAGAATAAAGAACTGGCCTTAATGAACATGGAGAAGACTGAGGTACTGAGGTACTCAAGTTTTTTGCCTTGGTGGCAGTCAGGCCTTCCACATTTATCATGTACCTGAACCTCCAGGTGGGGGCTAGGGGAACAAAATCCTTTCTACTTTAAGAGAAGAGCAAGACAGAGACCACCCTATGAGACAACATGTGCAAGTCTATGGAGTCAGATGACATGCATCCCAGGGTCCTGAAGAAACTGGCTGATGTGAACCATTCTCCATCATATTTAAAAAATCATGGCTGTCAGGTAAAATCCCTGGTGACTGGAAAAAGAGAATCATCACTTCAATTCTAAAGAAAGAGAGAAAGGAAGAGTTGACAAACGGCAGGCCAGTAAGCCTCATGTCTGTGCCTGGGAAGATAATAGAGCAGATATGTTAAGGCACGTGCAAGAAGAGGAGGTGATGTGAGATAGCCAGCATGGCTTCATTAAGGGTAGATCACACCTGACCAATCTGTTGGCCTTCCTACGATGGAGTGACTGCTTCTGGGAACAATGGAAGGGTGACTAATGACATCTACGTGTATTTTGACACAATCCCATGTGACACTGCTATCTCTAAATTGGAGAGAGATGGATTTAAAGGGTGGACAATTCAGTGGATAAAGAATTGGTTGAATGGTCACAGCCAAAGCATTCTCACAAATGACTCTAAGTACTGGTGGAGGCCTTTAAGTGTGTTACATTACAATGATCTGGTTACATGCACAGTGCCTGATTTATTACTTTGTATTTAGGGTACCCCAGGACCACCTGGACTACCTGGACCCCGTGGAGAAAAAGGTGAAGGCCACAAAGGTGAAGCTGTAAGTATAAGTTTAATTCTTTACTGTTTATTGCTTATAATTACATTCTGTACTTAGTGTTATACAAAAACAAAAATTACTTTGTACGCTCTATATTAGACAGTTAAGTGTAACTAAACTTCTCTTTCATCCTTCACCAATTTTAAATAACTCAGATTTGGTATGAAGCCCTTTCCTGTCCTGGATGCTAGATCTACAATCAGAACTGGGCATGGACTGAACTGCTTTTGTTTCAGCATCATGAAAGAGTTTTTATGTAATTTCATTGAAGTCTTCATGGCTGCTCATATGTGTTCACATTATGTAATAAGTTTACATTATGTATGTAATATTGTTATTGCTTTGAGTTCCTTCCTCTCTTCCTTTTTTTTTCTTTCTTCCTTATTTTCTCTTCAAGAGAAAATATCTGCTTGGCCAAGCCATTCATTAATAAAACTATAACTGCTGATTATATTCTACCCAGCTACAGGATGGAAAACTTAGGTTTATGTATGTGTGCATGCTGCATTTCTATTAGAGACCAAACAATAAGAAGAGTTTTACTCAGCAATAGTATTCCTTGAATTATGGTTATTACAGGACTCCTATCTCCAAATGCTGTGAGAAAAACTGTCTGTTTCTCCCTGACATATGAATACGTATCTTTGAAATATCTGCAGGTGGTAGCTTGTGTCTTTCCCATTCTTAGGCCAACTTTGCCTACCTCATGACCTGTAAAGATCAGTTCTGTAAACTACAAGCAGATATGAACGACAGTTATGTAGCTAAGTCTAAGTAGCTTTGATAGAGCAAAGACTTCTGTCCTCTGAATGCTGAAAGGGAGGGTAGGGATGCCTTCAGCAGTATGACGTGCAGCTGAAGGGGTTGTGAAGGATTGAGCTGTTGCTCAGTACACAGTAGAAATACTGCAAATTTGAGAACAACAGAAACAGATTAATAATACTGCTGAAATTCTCTTCTTTATTGCAGAACATATCTACTATTTCTTTAGGACAACTAATGACATGCTATATTCTTCTTGTACCAGGGACCTCCAGGACCAGCAGGCCCTCCAGGACCAGAAGGCCCAAGCAGTATGGGAGATCCTGGACCAAAGGTACGTGCAATGGTTGTACATGCGTCTATCTGGCTAGTAGACAGTATAGACAAATATCTCTCTACAAAGTGCATTACAATGACAAAATGCTGGAATTTCATCTCCCGCTTTGCTTTTCGATTCAAAGAAAAGCTTGCAAAAGATTTTTCTACCTTGTTAGATGCAAACCAGTTCTTGCTTTATATCTTCAGATTTTCCATACACCCAAAAATCAGAGTGTTTTTATGTGCTGGAATTTCCATATGGAAGTCAGAATCCAATGCAGGCAGAATACTGCTTAGTAATTACTCACTTTCTTCTGGCAAAGAGAAGGGCAGGACTCTGAACAAATAAGGGGAAGTAGTGATTACAGGTGAAACAGTGATATATTTTTAAAATTCCTAGTTGTTGATTCCCCAGAGAAGACTATAGATCTTACCTGAAAATGAATAACACTTTATAGGAAAAACTTGATAGCAAAAAATGAACACACAAACAAAAGGAAACAATAAAGAGATTAGAAATTCAACACTGAAACAGTTCTGAGTTTATTTGTTTGCTTTATCATAAAACACAAAATAGCTGAAGTGTTACAAAGCTCCACGCAGTGTATAATTGGTCTAAAAAGTCACATTGTAGCTACTATGTTATAAAAACTCAGAAAAAAGAAAATTATGGCTAAAATCATATCATAAATTGCTTTATGGTGTCCTGCAGAGTGGTTTAATTAACGATTTCCTTATTACGTGTGAAATAGGAAACACAGAGCATGTTGTAGTGGAAAGCAAAATAAACATTACCTTTTTTTTTTTTCCCAACAGAACTTTTAACTTCAGTTCTCAGAGCATGAAAGTTCCCATCAAAAATAAACAATAACAATGATGTCTTGAAAACAAATCCACAATGAAGGAAAAACTGAAGGCCATTCATCCGTAGGATTACCAATAGTCTGATGATAGGGACCCGGAACACCGGGATTTGTGCTTCTGTTCACAGTTGCCACTTAGTGATACAAGACATTCCACCCGGAGTAATACAGAATCTGGCACATGCCAAGACTAAAGGACATAATTTCATTTGTGGCAGTCAGTATAGACTTGCAGAAAACAGATAGCACTGAACTAATTAGGTATTTTATGTGAGGCTTTTTTTTCCAAATAAAAGCTTTACACTTGATATAATACAGTCTTACAAGATATTTTTTCTTGTTACTGCAGAAGAACATTTCATTTAAACCCTAAAATATCGTAGAAGAATATTAAAGCAGTTATTACATAAAAATATAACTTAAGGCTGCAAAATGTCTAGGGACAACTTTACATCTAGAATTCCCCCTTGATTCCTAAATATATAATTCTGGAGAGTAGTATTTCCTCCAGAAAAATAAATTGGAAGGTCATGTCAAGTAATCAGACAAGGTGATCTCTCACTAAGATGACCATGGCTGAAATATTAAAAAAACAAGAAATTTAAAACAAAATTTAATTGGGAATATAGGGATTTAATGTAAGGAGATTTGAGTTAAACAAATCCAAAATGCAATTAAAAGGGTTTTTGTTTGTTTGTTTTCTTGCTTTTAAGTGAAACAAAACCACCACAATAATTGCAGTGGAATTTCCCAAAGGAGAATTTTTACATCACTGGAAAGTACAGTGAAAAAAAGAAACAAATAACACAAACAGTTGTTCACCCTTCTATTTTGTCTTTCTGTTTGTTCACACAAAGTTTGAAATCTTTAATCTCTACAGAATTTCCTGGAATCAAATGTTTCACAAGGGAAAATAATTCACCTGAACAGTGAAAATCCCTCTAGAAATTAGTTCATAAAATGGATGATCACTGGCTATCTCTCATCCTTTACATGTTAAAAAAACAACAATAATAATAATAATGCCAACAATCTCAGAATGTGGAAAGAGCATTTATTTCATAACAGAGATTCATAAATTTACTCACTAGTCAATTTGAAATTCCTTTGAGTCTCATTACATATGAATGTTCCATTCAGCTGAATCAAATTCTGTTCTCCCTGCTCTCAGAAAAGGCTCACACATGTGCACACTGTAAGATAGGAATTTTATAGATTAGAGGTCAAATTTATATGAAATCAAAATTGGAACATGTGGAATGCATTCAATCTGGGCAGCACACTATTTTCTATAGCATTTAAACAGAGGCAGATAATGTCAGAGTAAAATAAAAAATATACACATAAGCAATATTGCTGAATGGGAGATGGGTTACAGACATTCAAGAGTAAGAGCACAGCACCAAGCATAAAGAAAGTTTCATTCTCAGTAATCACATAACAGGAGGATTATTAAAATCCTTAGCACAGCATGAACATTTGGGATGGATCCATTTGCAATGTTAATAACTTCTGTGGCTTAAGGCAACTCTACTTGAACTAAAATGAGAAAGGTAGAGATGCAAGGTCTTTTTTCTTAAATTCTTAAATCAACCAGCTCTCACTGAAGAGATTGCTGCAGTGTCTATTGTGTGTTTCAGTACCAATATAAGTCTTAGAGTAAATGAGATACATATCCTTGGAGGCCAAAATTTATTTTTCATGTGAGCATTAGGTCATTTAATGAGCTTTCTTGATCAAATGATAAGAAATAAGTTTTGGAGTCCTGTGCTTTTATTGTCACAGAAGCATGGAGAGGCTTGAGTTGGAAGAGACCTTAAAGATCTCTTAAGAGACCTTAAAGATCATCTTAAAGATGTTTTCAATCCCTCTGCCATGGGCAGGATTGCCACCCACAGATCAGGCTGCCCAGGGCCCCATCCAACTGGACCTTGAAAACCTCCAGGGATGGGGCACCCACAGCTTCTCTGGGCTACCTGTTCCACACCTTCTGAGTAAAAAGTTGCATGCTAACATCTGATCTAAATCTCCCCTCTTTTAGTTTCAAACTATTTCCCCTTGTCCTATCACCATCAGACTGCGTAAAAAGACAGTCTGCCTCCTGTTTATAAGCTCTCTTTAAGTACTGGAAGGCCATAATGAGATCTTCCTGGTGCCTTCTCCTCTCCAGGCTGAACAAGGCCAGATCCTTCAGCCTTTCTTCATAAGAGAGGTGCTCCATCCCTCTAATCATCTTTATGATCCTTCTTTGGACCCTCTCTGACAGCTCCATGTTTTTCTTGTGCTGGGCGGCCCAGGCCTGGCCATAGTACTCCAGGTGAATCCTCATAAGGACAAAGTAGAGGGAAATAGTCACCTCCCTCACCCTGCTGGCCTTCCCTCTTTTGATGCAGCCCAGGACACTGCTGGCTTTCTGGGCTGCAAGTGCACTGTTAGCTCATGTCAAGCTTTTAATCCCCCAGGACCCCCAGGTCTTTTCTCATCAGAGCAGCTCTCAGTGAGTTCTTCTCCCAGTCTGTGCATGTACCAGGGGTTATCCCAACTCAATATCTTGCAACACCTGGCACATGATCTTATTGAATCTCAATATGTTCACATGCATCCACAACTCTAGTTTGTCCAGGTCCCTTTCAGTGGCGTCCCTTCCTTCTGCTGTATTAACTGCACCACATAGCTTAGTGTCTTAGTAGTCTTGACTCAGCTTTTTATTTCTTGTTTCTGTGGTGTTTTTCTAGTTCACCAATGGTGACTTAGATTGTCTACAAGCACAGTGCAGGAAATAAATTAGAGCTCATCAAAGAGCAGCACTAATCCTTTTTGAAATGAATTCCCTGGAGGACAGCTTAGTGTCACACCTTAGGAAAAAAAACCTGCTCCCTTTTGCAACTTATAAAGCAAAATGAAAGTCTTTTTCTCTAAGCCAAGAAATACAAAAACTGATAATTTCTATAAAGCTCTACAAAAGAGCTTTTCAGTGAGGCATCTGGTATTAACTAAGCATGTGAGGCTAAAATTTGATCCTTCACCTGCATTGACCCCATGTAAGAATGTATTATTCGTGGGAGAAAGAGAGACAAAACTTCAAGACATACTTGTGCTTTTTTTTTTTGTCAGGGCTGATTTAAGAGTAGGTTGCAACTGCAGCAAAATAGAAGACTGCAAATTGTTTATTTGCTCAGTACCTTCCCTTCACAATGGCTTACTGATTGCTTCCTTGTCCACAGCAGCCCAGAATCTCTTAAAAACAGTGTGTATTGAAAAGCATTGTCAGTATAACTTCCTCATAGCTTTGACACACATCTGGCAGTTTTCAGAAGCTTGAGAAGGGAAAACTTTGGCTCCTCTTTGATTCATCTGCTTAGGATTGTTTCATACAAGGACACTGAGAAATAATTTGTCTCTTGATAACAGATGAAATTTAAAAGGAAAGTGGCTACATTTGCCTAATCTCATACTATTCACTAGTAATACAACAATCTCAAGCAAATGGTGGGGAAATGCTTTGCAGGAGGAACTGATAAACCACAGAGGTTTTAAAAGATCAGGAATATCTACCATTCCTCTCACCGTAGAGGGACACCTGCCAGCATTGTGTGTCAGATTTAAGTGCTACAATCTTTAAGTGCTTAGGTTTGTAATCTTTAAATGTTTACAGATAGAAACTGCCACAAAACAAAATAAAATGTCAAGAACACTGCCAGTGTCTTTGTTCTTGAATTAGCAGGGAAGGTGTGATAGAAAAGTGTCAGATCATCAGAGGAACACCTCTCATCCATAAAAAAAAAAAAGAAGAAAAAGAAATATCCCTCTCTTCAGCTCCCTTTTCCAAACCAGACCAAACCAACAAACCAACCCTCCTCTTTGATCAAATCTGAGGGAGAAATTCCTGACTAATCTGGCAAACAGCATAACCCTCAGACTCCGAGCTTGACACATCAATTTGAAGCCAAGAGTGCCGTGTACCATGCCTACATGTTGGCTCAAGCTGGCCATTGTCCAGTGCTTTGGAAGAAAGAGGAACTGAAAATCAATCCAGTAGCCAAATATTACATCAAGAAGGAAAGCATTATAAGCTTAATCTAAGCTTTGGTCTTTGGATTCAGGTTTACCACCTCTCCAAATCCATCAAAATGGAACTAAGGCCTTAATGAATTAACATCCCAGAACTTAGCATGGGAGTTTCATAGCCATATACAAAACACACAGATTGGTGTGATCTGTCACTGGAGATTGAATTTCAAGCATTTAACCTAAAAAGCAGTCATTAAGATCTGAAAACTGCACAAATGTTCATGGAAAGTAAAAGAAGTCAATAAGAGGTTCTGTACTCATTTCCTTCCTTTTTAATCAGTACAGTATGTTCTTTTTTTTCACCTATCACAAATGAAGTGTCATGTGTGATCAGTGTGATGTGTACATGCAGTTTTCTTCTGGTTGGACTGCTCCCTCTGCAGGCATATCAATTTGAAGTGCTTTTCCTAGTGTGAAAGCAAATAGAATGAAGACTTTCATCAAAGAAAAGTTTTATTTTGTCAAGAGATACCATCTGTTTTGTAAGAGATACCATCATGACACTGTTGTTAGTATATTGGATGAGTGATAGCTTATCAGAACATTTCTACCTTTTGCATTTGTCTGCACAGATATAATTTAAGAGCATTTGCTAAACTTGGTTCAGAATTTTCTGTGCCTGTAACTTAACAGTTCTTTGTTTTTCTTTTTGAAGAGATGAGAGTTTTCTAATGAAAATGTGCTGGATGTGTGCCTATTCATTTGTACTGTTACAGACTGTGGGGAAAAAGCTGCCTTTCATGTCCCTGTGCCTCGCCCCTACCAGCAACGTGCTCTGACCCCCATCTCCTTCCACTGGGCTTGTCTGCAGCAGGCAGGGCAGCATGGTACTCAGAACTGCTCACATTCCCACTGGCCTGCCAGCTGCCACCTTGGGTTTGCTAGCTTATTAGGGGATGAGCCCTTCTGTTTTTTTCCTCACTGTTAACTGAGAAAAAAAAGTATAAATTGACCTCTTTTTTTTAACCTATAAAGCAAATGTCTGTAGCATTTATTTGCTTTCTTTTATTTTTGCTTGGTTGTTTGACCAACTGCTTTTTGAGTGTATGAAAAGTGTGCTAGTTAGTAAGTGGTAAATTACTGATGTTATTATGACTGCTTTCAGGGAGAACGTGGACTGAAAGGCTATCGTGGGCGCCCAGGACCGATGGGAATCGGAGTGGTTGGTCCTAAGGTTGGTACTACATCATCTTGAAGCTTCCTCCTTTGTTGTAATGCTGGCTGCCAGACTCTCTAATCTCTCTGACACCAGAATAGCTCCTTCAGTTACTGATTCATGTTGGTGCAACTGCAGGAGAAATCAAGCTTTAAAGCATGGGGATTGACTATACATTTCTGCTGCCTGGATTAGGAAGGAGTACTGCCTGAAAACTGCATTTGCAGCTAAAGTTTATGAGATCACAGCTTTAGATTACACAGAGCTAATAATTGAGTTAAATGACACATTTATTCCTTTTGCATCTATTATATTTCCAAGATATTCTTCTGTGGGTGAAAATATGTTAAATTTGGATTTTATGTTTGCTTTTTTTGCTCACTGAAATTGAATCCTGTTGGCTTCATTTGTAAAACCATTAGGAAAGAAACATAAAGCCAAAACATTAATTCTATAAGGAGCCAGCGTGCAACATCTGGACAAATTTTAATTTCCTCCACTAAAATGAATGATAATTCAAAAAGGAAGAAACTGCTGCTAAGAAAGATAATTCAGTTCATGCCCGTATTTCTGTATCATGAATGTATCCATTCATTATTTTTACAAAGTCAATGGAGAAAACATAGGATTTCTAGATATATTTCTCCACTTTTACTTAAGTTAAAATGTGTATGTCTTTGTAACTTTTTCTGTAATTTCTTTAGCAGATACAATAACAGAAGTCTCCACGGCTGTTTTGAATCTGAATAGAGAACTGTTATTACCAACCTGATACAGAAATGCAGTGAACAATAGGGCATGAAAGTTTTCTCAGGATGTACATATGACTTTGCATTGCTTTGTGAAAGCTATAGCAATTTCAGTACCTCAGTAAATCATACAGCCAGTCAGTTTAGAAAGAGTAATTTTGGTAAGAATCGGTTTAGGCTGGGTCTCAAAGCCAACAAAATGTGTGACAATATATAGTGCTCAGCCCAAAGCCTTCAAGAATGAAAAATATATTCTCTATGTGAAAATGATATTTTGTTTTCAGGGCTGAGGACCATCTTGTATCATCCTGTTCTCGAGATAAGATTTTTAGAACGTTTAGTGTGAACCCCTGCTGATATAAATGTAGCTTAACAGTAGTTTTTACAAGAGATTCTGTGAAAGTGTGTGGCAAAATTTTGTCTACGGATCCATAGGAAGACTTTACCTGTTTTCTACTGTAGCCACAAAAATCAGCAGGTGTTGCTTTGGCTGTAGCCACTTAAGATTTTCTGAATGAGTGATGCTCCCAGAGACCATGGCTTGAAATACATGCCTATGCAGTGTGTAAGAGCTAGCGTGTCTAGCTTTATTGCTCTACTGCTTGCCTCTGTGTGTAGTGATTGCACAGAGCAGTTGGATAAAGTTGGCTTCTGTTGGTTTCTACCCAGGAAAGGAATGGGAAAATCATCACACTGTTTCATGGGCTTATTTTATTCTTTAATTTTTTTCTGCTTAATTGTTCCTTTACTTTCCTGAGAGTTTGCTAAGTATAACTACTGAAACCTACCGTGTGAAACTATAAGCCACAGAAGGATTGGAACTAGAGTCTTCAAAAAGGTTTTGCTTCTCCTTGCAGTGAATTTGAAATGACTTCTTTAGTGTTACCAGAAATAGAATTTATCTCCTAATCCTTCATTTTTTTGTCACACTGACTCTAATAGGGTGTTATGGGACAGAACGGATTGCCTGGTCCCCCTGGTCCTCCTGGCATCAGCATACAGGGAGATAAGGTAATCCAGTTTAATATAGTATGTTTCCAGTTTCTTTTTATATCTCTTTGCTAGGAAGATTCATCTTTTCACTTTTTCTTCCTCTGTATATTCTGTTTGCCACTGAGTCGCTGAACTCTTGCAAATATTCTTTGTGAATCATTCATGAAGTATGTAAAATTTACTTTAGCTGTTGACTTTCATTACCATTGACACCTGACTGCTCTCCTATTATTCTTATTGCTACAGATATATTTAACCTCTCTCATCCTTGTCACGTTTCATGGACTTGTTAGACTTAGAGCACTGTCCAAAGAAAACATCTGGAGTTTGCTTTTGAGGCCCTTATGTAAAGACAGTAACAGAGAGCTACTGTATTTATCCAGAACAAGACAAACAACACGTAACTATAAGAACATAAAAGAAATTAGCCAATGTCCAACGTATTCTTACTCACGTCATTACTAGCCTAGTTCCAGTCACATCAAAACATGCCTCCTTACAAGGAGAAAGGCAAACATGGTAACACATTCTCACTGTTGAAATTTAATGAAATGTCTCGTCATAAATGTGTGGAAACAAATTGCTAAAACTGAAGGCTCTAGTGGAGAAAAAAATATATTTCTCCTATTTCTCTGAAATCAATGTTTAAAGTTGAGCATGTGATTGAATATTTCCCTGGATCAGGAGTTGAGCTCCACTCTGCAACTCTAAAGTTTTAAATCACCAGTAATTTGATAAGCAGTGCACTATTTCAGTTGGGTTAAGACAGATGTCTCACTATACCGCATACCGCAGTGGCTGTAGAAACTAAAGCCACCATGGCATTTGTTGGCAAAATTGGTTTTCATTGCAAAATAGTGATGGGCTTAAATAAATAAATGAATAAATAAGTTTATGTTGCTACCAAATGTTTCATAGGATAATCTTTCTTTTATTCAGGGTGGAATTATTTCATGCAAGCTTAACCAGGAAAGCATTATTCCTGACTTTGTTTTCATCAGTACTTACTCCAACTCCAGCTTCAATGTCTTCCATAATAATGTTAATCATTTTCTTTTTATACAAGCAGAGAGCACTTTTCTTCTTCACTGTGAAGTGTTTTATAAGAACATACTTTACCACATTCTCCCTTTTCTCATCTTTTCTCATTATTATATAACTCTCTTCAACAGATTCTGATTTATCACATTTCAAGACTCCTAGACAAAGATCTGTCTGTGGTTAGAGTCATCTGACTGTCTGAACCTTTGGTTTTGATCTATCTGCACCTTTCTTCTATTTTAGTGATTATCAGTGTCCATAAAGATAATAGGTATTCTAATGCAATAATGTAGGTAACTTCTTCCATCCTTTGATGAATTTCAGAAGCCTATTTGCACTATTCTTGAAGAAAGCAGAAATGTTTCTGCCATCTCTATGTGCTTTATAGTATAGGAAAACTATTTCTGCCTGGCTTTAATAGACCTTTTTGTTGTGTTCCCAGAATCTAATGCTTGGAATATTTCTTTGTTAATTTCATAGTTATGGAGGTTAGTTATAAAAGCACAATTCCCATTCTGAGCAGAAACATTTCATGACTCAATTTAATGCAGGAATAAGTATATTGATCACTGTGTATTTTTTCTCTTCCTGAAGAAAAATAAAAGTCAAAATATTTTTAGTGGGTAATAGGTAGATACGCAGATATGCAGACACACAGAGGTTTGGATGGTAGTAATGGCACTGCTATGAATAATATCTGTACCCGTTTCCTCCATTCCTCGCTTGTTGAATGTCAATCTCTTACATCTGTCTTTTTGTCTCCTCACAAACATCACAAGCTTCATATTTTATGGCCGTTCTTCATCAGCTTAAAGCTACTGTACTCCTCAGTTTTGAACTATCAATATTACTCCAAGTATATTCTTAGATATACATGGAGTTCTGTGGGCAAATGGTCAGAATGGAATGTCAAAAATGAGATGGGTTGCGTTAATTATGTTAATATCAGCATCCATTGGTCTTTTTTTTGTGTGTGCTTGGTTTCCTTTCAAAACCACAGTCTAGACATTCTCAGGTCTGCACTCTGAGAATGGCATTTTAACATAAAAGTCTACTTATTGATCAGTGATCTACCAGGAAATTATGGTCAAGGATTTATAGGTCCTTCTTTAGATGAATACTGGTTTAATTTTTAAGATAAGACTGGTGGTCAATTTTGAGTTTAACTTTGTACATGCACTGAGCTGTTATAATGACAAATAATTAAAAATGTATGCAATATACTTCTTGCTTAGTTACTAAATATTTTCTTATGGTATCTATTACAAATCCTTTCTGTTGATGATCGATTACACAAGTAGAGGAAGCAGGATTTGGTTCTGCAGTTGACATTTGAAGGATAAAATTCACGTGTGTCTGTGATTAGTGTCAGCTGCATAGGCTTGATTTTTTTAGAAAAGTAGGTCTCTTTCGATTTTGTTGCCTAAATGCCATCCTAACTGGCAAACTGTCAAAGGACTTCAATAAATCTATAGTTTTCTTAGATCTGACATTTATTGTTAATGACAGACTACTGGAATACAAAGCAGATTCTAATTCTGGTTCATGTGTTTGTGCTCTGCAAATCTGTAAAGAAGTTAATCAGGCAGTTCTATCATGACTGATTAGGAAGAGCAGTCTTTCCCAGTGCTGGACAGCAAGCATTGAAACAGACTGGCATGCTACTTCGCTGTGTTTAAAAGTCATTTGCATTTATAACCTATATAGAAGACCTATGAAGTACAATCCTGCTGAAAAGTAGCTTTAAGTTAATTAAATACTCACTGAGCATTTAAGAATGCCAATAAACTCCTTTGTGCATTCCGCTGCCTTATTAATATTTCCTATTTGTAGGAAAACCCATTCTTTTTCCTAGTGCATTAGGTTTTTCCTAGTGCATTGCTGCAGTTTCTTTTCCAGTATCCAACGTCTTTAACAGTGCCTGTTCTTTCTAGCTGTAAGAAATTGTGGAGTGCGGAAATGGGAGAGTTGTTCTTTTTCCAGAGGCAAGAAGTTAATGATTATCAGGGCAGTGGTATGTAGTCCTGACAAGGAGCAGAGGTTTTGAGCTCCCTGTGTTGGGTCTAGTGGATCTGAGAGGCTCCCACAGGGCAGTGCTCTTCAGGCAGTGCCTTTGGTGAAGATGTGTTGGAGTATGGTAGGTGCCTTTGCCTAGTACAGGGCAAAACCACAGCTCACCTGTGTGCAGTCAGAGGCTCCCATTTCAGCAGGTTCTCAGTGAAATCTGGGATTTGAACAGGAAAAAAAATCACCCACTGACTTTGACTCCTAGTATACTGCCTCTTATAGGAAGGTGCATCTCACTGTCTGACTCCATGTGAACTTTCAGCTCAAGAGAGCCAATCATGGGAAGAGAAATTGTCTGACTTGGTTGTGCATCAAGTAGCTGCTTCTCCACCTGAAGAAATCTGTAATTCTCTTATCCACTCCAGCAGAAATGATCAGTCCACCAGTTCACCAAAAGCACTAATATACCTACTGTGAAGACTGGAGTCTTGAAAATTGTGTATTTCTCTGTCCACTATGAGCAGAATAGCCACTTCAGCCACTTTACCTGTCCTAGTAGGAGTATGGGATGTGTGAGACAGTCTGAGCTCTTGACTGAAAAATGTAACTCACTAGACTTGTACTGGTCTATGCAGATATGCCTAAGCTAGGTTTACTGCAGGCAGTAGGTGATCTCACTGATATTCCCTAGAGCTGTTTCTAATATTTGCACAGGGCATTGCTGTTACGCTACAAATGTGAATTTTGGGGAAGTTTTTTTGTATCAGGGAACCTAAATGTCTCTAACTGTGCTTAAAATGTATACAGTATTTTATCTGAAAAGATTATTTACCCTGTTAAAGAGAACAGAACAGTTTCTGGATCCCACATGCTGTGAAGGATTTTCTGTACTTATTTTATGACAACTGTGGTTTTCACTGTGCTATGTCCTCATCCTGCTACTGTGAACATGCTTTTCAAGTCTCTGTTTGCACAGCAGGACATACAGAACAATCCTTTCAAAACAAATTTGCACTTTGTAGCCAGATTGATCCTGTCATCTGAAGTCTCAGCAGAAATGTGTTCTCTCCACATTGTGAAAAACAGAGACCTCATTTACTTAAAATCAGAAAAATTAAGTCAACCCTGAAGAGATCCTAGGTGTGTGTGCCTAGAGAACCTTTGAGTTGGACTTTGTATTTCCACTTGTAGGCTGGATGAATAACTGAACCTCATTGTGTGAAACTCACTACTTTTGTCTTTCATTCATGTCAGCGTAATGTCAATATTGTGTTTAATTAAACAGGAACATAGTCTTCATTGTGTACTTTATCAAAGTACATTATGATTCATACTCAATTGTTTATTTCTTCATTTCTTCAGATTCAGAGCAATTCTATCTTGAAAATTACACATTTCATTTCCTAATACAAGTATGTGGCTTTCTCTATGATGCAGGATGTCATAAACTGAATAGACACAGCATGGATTCTACCTTTATTTTCCATTAAACTTACTTTTCATATTCTGTTTAGGGAGAAAAAGGAAATCCAGGTTTACATGGGCCAAAGGGGTCAATAGGAGTTGGCATTCCTGGACCAAAGGTAAATCCTTGCAATAAGGAAAGAAAGGTTTTATTTTCTTTATTGTTGATTTAATGTGACAGATCTTTGAAGATAGATAAAAAGCAAAGCATAAAAGCAAAAAACTGCCTCATACGGTTGGCAAGACAAGTGCTCACCACTTATTGTCAGCTTTGGAATCTGTGAAAATCTTAACCATCACTAAGATCAGGCTCTGAAGTAATATATGGAACGAGCTCTTACCTGTTAGCAGGAGGAAATGCTAGTAAAAACATGCATTCTGCTATATTCATATAGTTTTTAGCTATTATAAAATCAAAATGTCTGTTTATTTGCCAGGCTTTGACCAAAAATCTCTCCAAATTCTCAATTTTGCTGTTTGTTATTAAAAAACAGACTTGTCACAAAAAAAAAAGTTTAGTTCAGTAGGAATTTTATTTACCTATTTTCTACTGAATGCATCAAAAACCAAACAGATCTGTTTTTAGCATATTTGTGTGCATGAGAATACTAGCATCACCATCATCTAGCATCAGTAGAATGTATTTGCTGTTTCTTGTGCTGACATTAGTTTTGATGAGGTTAGATAGAATTCACAGACAAATAATGCAAAGTAGTACTATTAGCTGAATATTATGATTTTGTGAAAACAGACCAGCAAGTGTTTTCCAAGAGCTTATGCAGTGGAGATTTCCTTAACACTGAGGAGGAGCTATGCAATTTTCAGGTTTGAATAAGATCAGAATAAGACTCAGGGAGTCAAAAGGGTTCCACAGAATTGATAGCAATCATACTGGCAAATGCTGTAACAGGGAATGGTATCTAAATGATTCCACTGTCTGGGTAGCAATGAGTAGTAATATTGAAATGGGCATTCCCCTCACAGAACTCTTAAAAATTCACGTGAAATATTAGGTGATCAGTAAATCCCAGAGAGAAGAAAAAAAACTGTCGTGCACAGTCATCTTTTTGAAGACATTTCTAATTAAGATCCAGAATCCTTTCCATAGTGTATTTCATACCTGCAGTAGCTGAAAAGCAATAAGGTTGAACACCTTCTCTTCTAGGGGTTCAGATCTTCTCTTCTCCAGATCTATTCACTCAAATTAAAAAAAAAATGAAGAATTTGTTTCTAATGATGTAACTATGTATTTTCCAATGTATGTAACAATCCAGGTATCTCTTTTCTGGGCAAGCTGACAGTATTTCATGTGGGTTCTGCACAAAGCTGATGTGAGTTTCAATGTGTTGGCATATTTCAAGCAGTTAAGTCTCTCCATAGATTTGCATTAACATGGGCCAGTTTAGAATTCAAGAAAATCAAAGAAAAAAAATTATATAATCTCCTAATCAGCATAAATTTATCTTCACTCTTTACTGATAAAAATTTCTTGAAGGTATTTATGTTGACAGTACTTTCTTTCTCTAAGATGCTCTGCTTAAGTAATCAGCCACAGGATAAAGCTCAGAAATTTAATCTTAAAAACTAGTTGAGCTATAATTCCAGCTCTTACTACCAACAAAACTGGAGTTGTGGATTGGGTTTAATGTGACTGCTTTAAATTAGGGAGACTACGGAGATAAAGGTGATCCAGGAAGAAAAGGTGCCAAAGGAGAGATGGGAGACCCGGGACCTCCAGGACCAAAGGTAAAAGACATTGTACATTACTTCATTTTACACAGCAGAAATGTGATGAACTTGGATTTTGTTAACTATGTCACTCTACACATTTTCAGGGAGCTTGGGGAACAAAAGGTGAACCGGGTCTTTCAGTAAGTATGTATATGAATTAATTTAAATGTTAGAAATTTATTTTGGAATGTGTTTATGTGATATTAAACAAGGCTGATATAGGGGCACTGTATTCCCTGCATTGGTGTAGGTAAATAAGTTGACCATTTCAGCATTCTTAAAACACACAGCGGATTAATTAATACTTTTTTTATTTTTTTCAGAGAGAAGAGGTCATAAGACTTATCAATGAGATATGTGGTAAGCATTCCAGGATGGGGAAAAAAAAATAGCTCTAAAACTGAATTTATGTTGCTTGAATGGATATTTCCTCTTCATGTTTGTGTGACTGTAAATCTGTTATTTGAGTTCAATTCATTTATATAATTGGAAGGTGGTTTCTCACACAATATCTGCAATGGTTATTCTTCCAGGTTGCGGTACCAGATGTAGAATAACACCGCTGGAACTTATATTTGTCATTGACAGTTCAGAAAGTGTCGGACCAGACAACTTCATCAGTACCAAAACATTTATGAAAACAGTCATTGATGAGGTTTCGGCCAACCACGCTAAAACTCGCATTGGTGTTATCAACTTCAGCCATAAAGTGGAGTTGGTATCTTCTCTAGAGAAATACACAACCAAAGAATCTCTGAAATCTGCTGTTGATAAAATGCTCTACTTAGGAGAAGGCACGTACACAGCTTCTGCCATTAAAAAAGCCATTAACCTATTTCAGGCAGCACGCCCAGCAGTAAGAAAAGTTGCTGTGGTAGTAACAGATGGACAAGCAGACACTCGTGACGAAGTGCACCTGGATACGGTAGTAAGGGAAGCACATGCTGCAAATATTGAGATATTTGTCATTGGAATTGCTCAAGAAACTGATTCTCATTATGGTGATTTCCTGAAAGAAATGCATCTCATTGCAACAGACCCTGATGAAGACCATTTTTACCCGATAGAGGACTTCAAGACACTCTCAGGTAAAAGAAACTATGTAGGAGAATATTTGAAATAAGCAAATAAAAGTGTTTGGCCTTCCCCAAACAAGACAAGGCAGTCCATACATGCTCAGTGAATGGCAGCTGATGCCTGTCTTTTGGACACAGATTGGTTTTCAGTGTCCCTTGCTCTTTGGCCAAATGAAACTTTTGGCAAACTTTTACCTCTTGTAGAAGCAATGAAAACCAACGAACAATGATTTTCAGAGTTGAGGCCTTCTTTGGGGCACTCCTCTTTGCTGAGAGCTTCCATCAGCTTTCCCTTACACAGTGTGTAGAGCCACAGATTCAGCCCCAAAAGAATTTCCTTCCATCTTGGCACACCATCTCTGTCTCTTTCTCTTTCATATATGGCTGTTTTTAGTGATTTGTCTCTCTGGCAGTCCCTTCACCATCTTTTATATACACTCATTTTCTTCTAAAAGTCATACGAAATTCTAGGGTTTCATCCTGATTCTAGGGTGGTGAAGGAATATCAACAAGGGGATGAGGTCTGCTTTATTCTGCATTATTTATTTCAAACAGACTTGAAAAATCCTGTGGCCATATCTGGAATCAGAGATAAAAGACAGGAAACCTATAATAACCAGTGGAAGAAACAAACATTGGTTTCAACTAACTGCAGTCTAACCCTATAAACTATATTTATCCTGAACATAAACTCATTTTGCTGCACTGAGCCTGTGGATGGGCTTAAGTTAATGCGTTTAAGGCATTAATGATGAGAACAGAATCTGCACTAATGTTCTGGTGCCAGCTAGGATTAAAATTACAGCTCTAGCTCTGGCTCCAGCATTCAAGTATTCCCAGTCACTGAATACATATTATATTTATATATATATATATATTTATAATATTATATATATATTTTTGTGTGTGTGTGTGTGTGTGAGAAGAAATAGGATCTGTAACTCAATTTATCTTCTTACTTTTCACACATAAACACATTCTTTCCATCGTCCTGTTTTTCTCTCTAGACTGTTGAGCTATAATTTATGCTTCAAATGAGTTTTGGTGTTTTTATCTGTTGTTTCGAAAAAAGAACTAGAGGTATTTAAAATCTGTTAGTTCTGAGAGTGCATTATTTTATTCATTCCAATCTGAGTTTTGGTATAACTTCAGAAAACAGTCTTTCACAAATCACTGTCATTATAGGTTGTGGTTAATTCTGCACTAAAAGCTTGTGGAGAATCATTGTGACTTTTCTTTATTAGTCTTAATAAATTTCATCATTTGTTGATGTTTTCAGCTCTTGCAGATAAACTCATCACAAAAATCTGTGATAATGTGTCTGAAATTTACAGTAGAAAAGAAAATGTTCTATCGCCACCTCCAAGTCCAGAACCTGAATTGCCTAATGAAGTTACTAACACTCAGTTGACTCGAGTGGCAATTTCAGAGACTTCAGTGCCCCATAAAGAAGGAATCAGTTACTCAGTAAGTTACTGAATGTTTTTTAAAAGATGTAGCTCTTTGTTGACATTCATATGTTATTTATTACACCATTTACCAATCTTTTAATACATGGGTAATATCTCAAAAAAAATCTGAAGAGAACTTCTAAAGTTAGAGTGAACTTGTTTAAAATAGTTTACAAAAAAAAAAAAAAAGAAGAAGTAATACTGTGTCATTGTTGCAATAAATGACAACAATCTGTATTTTTGTATTTCTGATTCATTTTCAAAGTGAATTGGAAATATTTCAGATGCGCGCCTATGCAGGCAGATAGTGTGCAAGGCATTTATTTATGCAACTGTCAGTGCAAAGTTGCTTCTCCTGGTGATGCCCTGTAAGTATCATTAAGCTTTCAGCTTTGCTTGGACTGTGTTTCCAGGACTCCTTGCTCACATTACTCTTTATTCTCCAGTTTTAATTTCTCCTGTCCTGTGTTCGTCCGTTCTCCGACATGGAGTTGTTGTACAGACAGAGAGGACAGGTGGTTTTTTAGTGCAATAGATAAATATTTTCTGCAGGTGTGCATCAACTTAATTCTCTTAATAGGTCTTTGGTATTTTTCAGTCGCTGTCTTAGTATCAGAGAAGGACATTTGTCACTTTTACAGTACTTCAGTACAAACACTCTAGAGTGTTTTAATTGCTTTGCCTGAAAATAGCTGATGATAAACATGGAACAGATGCTTGCCTCCATAATGTGCTGAAATAAATTTTGAAATATTTTCTGTATGATCCTTTGTAGCTGTGTGGAATGGATATTGTAGGCCAGTGTACCAACATTTAAACATTAAGTGAATTGAATGCTGTATATAAATATTACTGATATATGGTGAAGTCAGTGAACTCCTCCATTATTAGCCAATACTAACCCTTTGGATCATTGTGTATGTAATATGATTGGTAATTACATAAATCAACTTCACTTTCAAAGTTCAGTCTCATTTCCCTGAATGACAGATACAGTCTAAGTGATTTAGGTTTGGGCCCTGTAATACCTCCATGTAGATCTGTGTGACACAGAGGATCAGCTTTGTACCTTCATCATTAAGGAAAACAACAGGGAAAATAAATGTTAATCTGGTATTATAGATGCTGACATTTATATATTTTATTGTAAGAAACACAAATATGAATAGTTCTAACTAATTAGATGCTCATATGCTTGGATCTGATTGGCTTTGGTTGGTTATAGCTGAATCTTAATAATTTAATTACCATCACAATAAATATCTTTTTGTACATCTGTGAAATGCAACATGCAAAGGATTGGATGAACTGTCTATTCACATTTCAGTTAGACTTTGGGTTTCAAAGTACCAGTGGCTAAAAGGAGTTTTCTTAAACTGAGTGACACGTCAGTACAGTCCTGTAAATGGGTAGATGTTAAACATAGTATCAAGTTTCTTCCTTCCTGGTTTCAGTACATTATGAGATGTATGGATAAATGCAGTCATTTCTACCATACTTTACTAAGAAACATGCAGAGCTTCTTGAATATAGTAAAACACTGGAGAGGCACATTTTTAGATAATAATCTTCACCTGAAGAGGTCTGTTACCTTGATTTCAGCTCTTTACCAGCGAGTGTAATAGACATCTGAAAGCAGAGACTTACCTCATAGTTCCTTGCTTTTTTAGTTTATATTACAAATAAGCACTGGCTGAAATTTTACAGCAATGGAACTAATTCAGCTTAGTGACTAAATGGAAGGAATTACTTTCTCTTCTCATTTAGCTGTCAGCACCAGAAAATGCATTTGTTAAAATCATGGTCCCTTACTGAGAAATCACTAGAACAAGGTCTGAACCCACCTGCCATTATTGCGAAGTAATGTGTGTAAAAAACACAATTACTTTCCTTTATAATTCTCTCATTCTTTTTCTCTTCACACTTGAGCTCTGACAGAATGTTAACAGATTTTGACTCCTTTTGCAGCATAGCCCACCACAGACCAGATACACCGAGCCGCTGCCGTCTGCTCAGGATCACACGGTGACCACCTCTGTTCTCAGAGAATCGAGATTCCCTCCATTTTCCAACATAGATGAAATCAGACGTCAGAGTCCACTTGTCAACCCTCTGCTCAATATTACCGCTGCTAAAGATCGCCACGCAACAGCACAGCAATCACAGGTAGCAAAACCTCAAAAAGGTACGTACTGTTGTCTGAATATTGGGTAGCAGATCTGTACCAAAATCAACCAACCAAAAATCCCTACTCCCACCTTCATATAGTTACTGGATTTTATCATCTTTTGTTTTTCTGGGTGTTTTGGCTGCAGCCACCATACTCAGAGTTTCAAACCTAGATGCCAGCCCTTGTGTATTGATTGTGCTTAAGTATTTAAATGCCTATTTGAGTCTTGCATCAGAATGTGGGTAGCCTGATTCCAAACCAGTCATGTGTTTGTTTAGATCTATTCATATATCTCATTAACTGAAATGGAATTTGGCTACAAATCTGAGATGTGTATATATTCCAGGCATTATGAGGAAGAAAAAAAAAAAGATGCTCTAAAAAAATAATGGACGGATAGGGTATTGTAATGGAGAGATAGGGTAATGTAATTGATACCAGAATCCAAGTTAACTTTTAAAGATATGCTTTCAGATCCCAGGTGCTTGGAACCTATGAAACCAGGTGATTGCCGGAACTATGTGGTGAAATGGTATTATGACAAGAATGCCAATTCTTGTGGCCAGTTCTGGTATGGAGGTTGTAATGGTACCAACAATAGATTTGAAACACAAGAAGAATGTCAAGGAACCTGCATTGATGAATAAGTAAGTTTTCTCTCCATCGGGTTCTTCTCCTTCAAGCACTTCTTTTCCAGGCTAAAAAGATATAATACTTAATTGTCTCCAATACTGTGCATACATATTATTTACACCTTTGATCAGGTTTTACTCCTTTCTGAGATGGTGGGAGCAGAATTGCACTTCGTAGTCATGAATTTATACAGTAACACAGTAGTTGTCTACTTTGCTTTTTACTCCTTATCTTACAGTTTCTCATGTTGTATTTGAGTTTGTTGGGTTTTCTTCACTATTACTGAGAATTAAGGTGACATATTCACAGATCAAAATTCCAAGGCCTCATTTTAGGGATTAGCTGAAAAGCCATCATTTTATACGTGGATTTGGTATCATTTTTCTCATATGTACAATTTTACACTGTTCAAAACTCACTTTACCTTTTCCACTCACACCTTATTCTGTCAACATCACAATGTTCTTCTGCAATTTCTTGCAGTCAACCCTTTCCTTTTCTGCTCTAGAGAAAGACAATATTGTCATAGACTTGGTCATCTCACTTTTTACTCCCTTCACTAGATCACTTATGATCATTTCGAGTAGGACAGACCATTGTAGCATGCATCTTCCAGTGCCTTCTTTCCAGCAGCCATTTATTCCCTTTCCTTTTCACTGTTTATAAATCAGAAGATTTTTCCTCTTAATCCAATATAATTTTCCTTTGGTGAGAGACTTTATCTTTTAGAAATCCAGACAGACTTACTCACTGCCTTAGGCCCACATACTCATTGAGTGATGGTCTTCAAAGAGCTTGCTTATCCATAGTGCATAGTTTCCTTTACAAAAAACATTTAGCTCCTCCCCAGTACACTGTCTTAAGTTCTGTTTCATCTTTCAGTACAGGAAAAATCTGTTGATATATATTCTATAGCATCTTTCTTTCTGAACGCTCCAAGAAAACTAATCGATTCCTCATTCTTCTAGAAATTACTGCCATTTGGAGTTTTTAAAGCAAGAAGTTCATGTGTATTAAGGAAGAAATGGCTGAGAAGAATCTAAAATGATGTGTGAACATGAATATATTGCCACTCCGCTCCACTGCTTTCGCCACTGTGGAATTCATGAGATTCCTGCACAGCATATGTTATCTGTAACATCATAACAATAACTTTATTACACATACACATGCATGGGAACATACCTTTTCCCTTCAAACTCATAGTAATTTGATAATACTAATGTGGCAAGGATAAGATTTTATTTTAGGATTAAAATGCTGGAAGTGTTCACATGGCATTTAATGGCAGAGGTCTCTTATTCTCTTGGAAGGAAAAAATGTGCTCTAGTTTTAAACAAGAGTAAGTAGCTCTGACATTAGCACTCTTATGACAGCATTTAGTGTCATAATTTAAGATTTTCACTAATTAGACTACCTCTTGTGAATGTAAATGCCGCAGCAAAATTAATTAGAGGGGAGGGTTTTCCCATTAAAGCACATTTATATTAATACCAGTATAATCTTTTCACTTACAAGAGTGGGACTTTCATTTGAAATTACATTAAAACCAGGATTCTTCATGTCCTTTATGGCAAGTAAGCAAATTTCAGTTTCTCAGGGTCTCTGTGTTTAAATATATATGTATTTCACTCCGATAGTATGCTATTAAGTAAAAAAGGAAAAGAACTGAAAAATGCATATAAATGTTTACGTACATTCTTTCTACTTTTAGCAGTAATCCTAATGAATTATCATTAAAACTGAGAATTATGAGCCTGTAATTAAAATGGAAAGCAACATCTGATAAAGAGTCTGGCATTCTTTGTAGACAAGAAAACCTATGATCTGTATATACAGTCTGAACAGATCTTAATACGTTTAAGCAATGCTTGCACATTTTTTTCTCCAGGTGCCCAAAAGACAGCATATACCATGCAAAATGGACTTCTTTATAGCAAACGAGGCACTAACCTTATTCTATGAAATGAAGTGCTTGAATTTTGGGAGAATTAAATACTTTTTTCAAAAAAAAATTAGCTTTGTTAGTGAGTTTCAAATTAGAAACTAAAAAACTGATGGTAGCCTCCAAAAATGCCACTGTTTTTATACTCAGAATGAAATATGAAGGTCACTCCAAGAAGAACAACCATGAAGCCGCAATTAATCTTGTCTGGAAAAGAAGCACTGGAACACAAGGACAATACGTTGTGCTACATACTCTGTAGAAGCCTGAAAATGGAGGGATTCAGTGCTATAGAAGAATGCAATTTCAGTGGATCTGGTTGTTTGTTGTTGGTTTTGTTTTTTTTTTTATCAGAAAAGTATATTGCTTCAAAATATACTGCAAAGGATTGTCTCTTGTGATATCCAGCTATGTACAGGGCTGGGAATAATCAGCAAGTCAAACAAAAGGTTTCAAGCTAGTAAACTTCCTACTAGTGGTGTGAAAAGATCATGGAAGGATTGAGTTCCTGCTCAGAAATACAGCTTGTGCAATATCACCCAACTATATCTATGCGCTGGAGAATTTAATAGTGAACAGATGTCCAAATGAATTCAGCAACATGGGAATAAACACAAAGTGTGAGGAAATGAAAGAACAAGAAGGTTTCAAATTGGCTGAATAGGTGGATTCAAAACTTAAAACAGTACTGAAGTGCAGTATCAACATACTTTCAAACTTGGAGGAGATACCGAGAGACTTTTCTCTTGGCTATGTCTCAAATCCAGTATCCAGAATTCAGTTTAGTTTGATGACAAAAGCAACTTATGAAATACTAAAACAGATAAGCAGTGCAAACCTTTTTAATAGCAAGATTAGCACAAAATGACAAGAAAAAAGAAACCATTGCATTGCATTCCATAACCATGTCGCCTTTCATAAATACCAGCATTTTTTCATGAGGCTCAAACAGAGGAATAAATGATGCCCCCAAATGAACAAGAGGTGAATCTTTATAAACAGCACTGCCCAGGTCATAGGGTGCCAAGTGTTTGTTTGGGCATCATCCTCCATGGGCCTTGGAGAAAAGACTTTGGATACTGCATTTCTTTAACTGTGCCTTCTTTATCCACTTTACTTCTTCCCTCTAACATGGACCAGATGTATTAATGAAACAGTGATTAAATGCTAAATCTCTGTATGATGCTGAACTGAACATCAAGGGAAAGTGTTTCCCTCCTCATGTATTTGTTTCCTGTTCTTTAGGAATCACATAGGAATTGTTAAGCTGTGGACTTACATATGGCACAGGTCTGTATGAAAACACTTCAGAGCTTTCATGCACAAAAATTGGCTTGGATCATATTCTTGCCCATAATAATGCTATGGAGTTTTTAATAGCAGCTGCCTACTCTTTGTCAGAGGTAAGCAACCTTTGTAACCAGCAGGCCCATGCCAGTAGCTGTTACCCTCTGCACAGCAACAAAACCTGATCCGAGTTCAGCAGTCAGTGGGAACAGTTACTGAGGAGCAGAGAGGGATTTATGCCCTTAAAACCAATTGTACATTAACTGGGATATATAACTGAAAGGAGAAAGGCAAACAACCTATAACAGCAGTAAAAAAGCCATGTATATATGACACAGAAGGGAACTTCCCAAGGGAAGGAAGTAATATATTTTAACACTGAGACAAAGCATACTCATCTCACCACCCTTCTACAGAATGGGTCATAAAAGCCAGAGTTTGCATAGCACCAGTCAGAATGGTGGGCAGAACTGCTGCCAGGATATCCTGCTCCTCTGGAAGGAAAGGGGGACATGAAAAGCAACACGGGAGCTGTGAGCAAGGAGGCAGGCACAGCTCAGCTCTGCCAGTAGCTGAAGGGAGAGGAGATGGCTGCAGAGCTGAGCAGCACCTGGGAGAAGAAGGAAAACCTGCAGGTGCCAACATATTCCCTGCAATGCTGACAAAGTGCTGTGGGATTGGTGGTGGTGAATTTATCAGCATGGGACACCCACGTGACTTGTACTCCTTTTTTCTTTCCTTAAGCTCACTGAGGAGATGCTAGTAAGACTGAATGCTGTTTTCGTAGTGATGGCTTTAAAGCAAGAAGATAGAGCTGATGCAGGAGATTCTCTCTCATCAGGATTGTCTTAAATTTGTAAACATTCAGATCTAAGTTTGGTGAGACAACTTCTGCTTTTAGAGACTGTGAATAACACTTGCATTAGTCTGAATACATTGCATGAAATGTGGCTTTGGAAGCTGACAAAGATAAAGGCCATAAACCCCAGCATAGCTGCTACAGAGCAGCTCTGAAAGCAGGATGCCTGCAACTAGTGGGGCAACAAATGCTCCACAACAAATGTCTGGGTAAACAGACACTGCCTGTTGTCTGCTAAAAATGAGATAACACTGGCAAAAGGGAAGAAAGACTTCGTTATTCACGCTGAACGTCTACCAGCTGCTGAACAGGAGAGCTCTGCCTCCAATTTATAAATTGATTTTAGTTATGTGTTGTGGATGAGATCATATAACACTCCCATATGAAAGAAGCAGCAAGGTTTCATTGCTGTAAGGTAAGGATTTAACAAAGGTTATACCAGACTGGTGACTTGATTATATACTGAACTGGGACAGACAGAACTGCTGGGGGAAACCCTCCTGTTGCACCATGAGGGGCAGAACGCAGCCCTTGACCAACGCTTTATGTCTACAGCATTCTTTGTGCAGCAGTCCTTCATGTCACTCAGTAGCATAGAGCAAGTTAGCAAGCTGTAAGCAAAGTCTCTCAATCTCACAAGAATCTATGATTCTTGTGAATCATAACATGTGGCAGTTGCTGTTTGCAGTGATAAATGCTGGAGCTACTGGTGCTGGTCAAGTGCCGTTCTGTGCTGGAAAAACATCAGATCTCCAGGTATGGTTTTCTCTGCAGGGTGCTGGACTACAGCTGTAGGGAGTTTGGAGACAACAGTTATTCATTAAAACAACACCACAACTGCAACTACACAGACATCTGTTAGTTTTGATTTCTACCGAGCATCCAGGGTTTCCCCCCAGTTAATTTTTATCTTCCATGTCGTGCTCTCTGTCTCCAGGAAGGGAGGAGCTGACGACACCTAACAGTGTGATGTTCAGACGATTGTTCATTAAAAACTCAAGTGCAATTACCAATGGTGTAAATCATAGAATAAGGTTTTAAAGGTGCAGGGTATCAAAACAGATGAAGTTTGAAGTTCTTTTGGTCAGCTGAGGGGAAGAAGAACCTTGACATGAGACTATGAAGAATTTAGAGTGCTGGGAACATTGAATACTGGGGGTGGAACAGAGCAGGACACACCGACCAGGTTTGCGTATGAGTGAAGTTAGTGACAATGTTCCTCTCCTTTCAGCGAGTGAGCACTTGATCCTATGAGGGGACAAACCAAGAGGGCACGGAGTTGCTGGGAGACAGAACAGAGATTCAAAGGAACCAACCAGCCCTGTGGATTTCAGGATGCCAAAGGGATGGGCTCACAGAGGCCATAGGCAGGTCTGTAAAACTAAGAACTGTATCCTGCAAATGCTTACCTCCTCAAGCAAAGCTGTAGTCTAAACGTCAGGAGATAAGCAGCTGTTCAAACCAACTTTGTGTTTTAACAAACATTCCTGAGAAACTCATGTCTCAATCTACTCAGATCTCCTTAATCTATAACCCTCAGGTTGACTCTTGCTTTGGTAGTGGCTCATTTAGGCAGGCTGATTTCAACACAGTTTGTAGATTACTAACCTCATGTATGACCTTTTGCATCCAGACCTGAAGTGAGCCGTAGACACCTGAAGCATGAAAATGACAAGCCAGGTTCTGGCATGAGCCTCTCAAAGAGAAGGCAATACCTTGAATGTGCAAAAGAATCAACTTTTTCATCCCAAGAGCAGTATGACACATCAGAGAAGTCCCAGGTGGAACTGGAACATTGGAGTTTGGCTCAGCACCGCTGCAGGCTCCAGCACCCAAGGCTTCAGCTGGAACCAAATAAGCCAAAGAAAGGTGGCTAGGGTTGCAGGAATATATATACACATGTACTAGAAAGCTGGAAAAGCACAGAGCTCAGCCTACATTTCTGATGTGAGTATTCACCTTTCCTTTGTAAATGACACCAAATACCACCCTAATGCCTAGAAATAATTTCTCATGATCCAGCTGCTTTTCCATGTCTATGTTATTTCCTAAGTGCAACAATGAAAATATTCACTTTAGGGCTCTGACTTTCTGATTCCTTTCACAGTTGTCAAAAGAAGTTACTCACCACACCACAACATCTGTAGAACCCAAAGGAGGGCCTCATAAAGGCAAAAAACTCTCAAAAAGGAGGGAAGGCTGCAGACCATTTTGCAGTGCGTTGGAACCAGCAATGCACAAGTGCATCCACCCTGCAATCAGAGAGCCTTCAGTCCCTGGATGGAAAATATTGACTTAAATTCCTTTTAAACTCACATCAGTGCACAGAAAAGCAGTGCAGGAAATTCCCCTGAGCCTGCAAAGCTTTCTATAAGCGGTATTTCCTGTCAAATGTGGTGCATTTGGAACAATGTTGCTTTATCTCTGAGCATCAGCTGCAGTCAGTTCACTCAGGATGCTATAACATGGAGACAGTGAAAATCAGCACAATGAAGGAACAGCAGTCTGGCTGTGTGGATCTGGTGCTAGCACCTGTAATTAATTTAACATTTTCTTTAAATAAAGTTTTCTATGTAGCTTGCTACTTGCTAGTAGCATGTAACAGAGAACTCAGCAAGCTTTCCACCTTTCCTGCAACCACCAAAACTGACGAACACACAAGGAAAGAGAATATTCTTATTGCACTCCACTGTGCTGCCACACTACTGGCATACAGGGCGGGCAAATGAAGACAGACACGCAGTGTATGGAGATAACTTATTTCATTTATTCAATTCTGAACTTAATTTTGATGCTAAAAATTGGTCAAAGGCACTTCAAAGAAGGTATTTCAGAAACAAATCTTACGGTGATCAGTCCAGACGAGTCACCAATTTACACCCGTCAGTAGGGACACAACAGCCTACAACTGCAAAATGAAACATTCACAGGTTTTTAGTGGAATATACTGTCCAGCAGCAATATTCATTTTATTTTTTAAGAGCATTAACAACATTTCTGGAGTATTTTAAATACAGCATGGTAAACTAAAACAAATTACACCTTTGGAATCCCACAGAAGTTTTTCTTGTCAGAAAAAGGACAAAGCAGCCTTCCCATGTTGTGCCACACTGGAAGTTCTATGTCCATCTGCCTGTGCACTATTAGCAGCAGCAGCAGGACATCAGAGAAATAACCCACATCTTTCTTAGTCATACGAAGATAAAAGCCCTTCTCGGATGGCAAACTGTGCATTACAGGTGTGCCAGGTACTCACCGAAATGCACACTCTGGAAACAGAACAGTCATATGTAAAGAAAAAGTGATTTTAATACATAACCCCATCAGAGCTAAACAAAGACAGTGTCCTTACAGGCGAAAGACATTGGGAAAAGTCCTCCCACAATGATGGGAAGATGAGAGACTGTGCTAACAGCACACAGTCTAACCCCTTCACTAAGTCCAACACAGGCTGCACAAATGAACTCAAAGTTAATGATTAAATTTGTTTGTTTTTTTTTTCTGCAAGCCAAATTTAACACTGTCCTCCAATTAGGAACTTTGCTTGGCACTCCCATTTCTTTTGAGCTAAAACACACTGCAGGGTTAATACGTTACTGTCTTATGCTAAGGAACGTTCCCATATCCAGGGGCAAACAACTGTTTAAGAAAAGCCTGCTGCTTCCTAATTCCAAGAAAACTAGTTCATAAATGTTAGATGCACCATTTTAATTACAACCAACCATACCAATGGAAGTTTCTAATTTTGATTAAGAGATCTGAGAGCAAGAGAGAGAGAGCATGCAATAATCTAAAGAGCCAAAGAGACTCTGTGCTTCTGAATCCTCCCATGAAGAAGCCTGCTGGGGCTACAGAAATACTCAATACTTTGTCAAAGCACGAAGACCTGAGAGTGAAATAATAAACTGTTAATGGTTCTGTAAGATGGCATGTGAAAATTACACTAACTGCTCAAATTCCAATCTCGTCCGCTTCAGCTGTTGAAGAATGAGATGCAAACTGCTCACTTCAGGAGGTATAGGCTCGTTGCTACATTACAATTTAGCAGAGAGCAACAGCCTTCTATTAGAACGTAAAATTGATATTTTTTCAAGCCTATTTGGATACTGACAGGAAAAAAAATATTTGGATTTCTTTGCAGTATTGCCAGAAAGGCAAAAGAAATAATATCAGAAGTGTGGGAGCAGAATACTTTAAAACAAAGCAAGAATGAGCACTGGAAGAGAAGGCTGCTCTTACTTCTCCAGATGGGCCGCCTACTTGTCACAAGCAGTAAGTTCTCGGCCTTGCAGACATGTGCTGCTCACTTCTTTATTTCTCCATTCCACCCGAGGCCCTGCCCTGCTCTGCTAAGCCCACCAACCACAGCTGGGGAACAGGCAACCATCAGAACTGCCCCAGAGGAAAGGCAAAGAGATTAACGCTGGGATCTTGATTTCATTCTACAGTTTCCTGATGTATTCCAGAACCTTTAATTGCAGGTTTGAACAATGCCACCAGAGTTATCAACAGTATAAGGATTTCACAATCTTATTGTTTGCGTGGCACGCGGGATAAACGTTTAGCTGACAGAAGGAAGCATCCAACTAAAAGAAGCTATCAGGCATTCTCTCTATGACTACAGCACCCCTCTGACCACAGCAAACTGGAGGCTTTTTCCTTTTTCTAAACAAATACGGTTATGATCTTCTAAGTCAGTTAACATAAAATAAAGCTCATCTCTTTCAGTATTTCGCAGAATCTTCCTCATGAAAGATCAACAGGTTTAACATACAAACCTAACCTATATTCAGGCAGACATGACAAACAGTATTTCAATTCCACATATTTCAGTAATTGCCATTATGCTGCACGACCTCACTACTGGACCACAGACAGAACCCCAATCTGTGCGAGAACTATCTTTGGAAAACACAAATTCCAGTACTTTATGCTAACGTCCTCTCCAGGAACCTGAAGGACAGCAGCAGTAAATAAGGCTGTCTGCTATCTAATCACTAAGTATGTGCCCTTTCCAAAGCAGTGACTGGAGGTAATCAGGTTATGTCCAAATTCATCAATATGATGAAGGCGAAAAATGCTAAAAAGAAATTTTGTTCAAGTGTGGAATAAAGGCATGTCAGGCTTCACCCCATCCCCTGAACTGCTCTATTAACTGAATTCGAAGAAGTGAAAACCACGAAGTGTTGTGTTGTGTATGTAAAACACAGACCCGACTTCTGAAAACTCTTCGGTAATTAAAACCGTTTTGTTCCACACCAAGAAAGTGTTTTCACTTACGAGGCAGAGATGCTCATAAAGTAGTGGAGAGATTAATGCACTTGAAAGATACCTGCATTCAGGCTGGGTTACCTGAATAACCAAATACTTCAGCTTCACAAGAGTGACACAGCGATCATCTATCACTTTGTTCTGAAAAAAGCAACAAGAAACTTTAAGAATGGAGGAAGAGTTCAGAAAAGGGAAATGAAGTTCTCTAAGCCAAGCAGACAAATGAGCTCTGTTCCTGTTTTAAAACAGTATGTGTTTGTACCTGTAAAATCCTGTGAATAAGGTAATGTCACAATCTCAAAGTACAGAAATGGGGAAACTGAATAGAAATGAACTAATTAACACTGGCTGAATCCAAATTATTACATGCCACCGCAACTTGGCTAACATACTATCCGTTCTGTTTTACAGAGAAAATGTAATGGAGAAGAGCTTTCATATGAAAAAGCATCTTTAGCTCACAAGTTCTGAGATGAATTTATTTAGCCAAATGGCAACTTGATTAAAATAAAATTAAAAAAAGCCATGGACAAACATAGTCTCCTCACATCACTTCAGTAATCTGAACAATAATAACTATCCCTGGGTTTCTCCCTAAGACAGTAGTGATCTAACTTCATGTTGTTTTGTACAGTAAAGATTTACAGTAAAAAACTGTAAATAATTCCTAGCAGTGAATTTAATTTCTGAAATAATTCAGACATTAATCACTGAGATGTGTCTCTGTTCTTACCAACCAGTCTGTCATTAAGGCAAAGCAGATTTGAGGCTCTATTTTTTACCCTTCTTACTTCCTTATAGGGCAACATGCACGCAGTAACTTCAGAATACTGAAAATACTGGAGAAAACCATCATGAAGCATTCCTGTTACATCAGATTTCTAGTATAAGAACTCACATAACAGAACAATTGGAAGGGAAAAAAAGAAACACTGTATGATTATCTTTGAATCTGTCCACTATGCTTTTAAATCTGAGTTCTTCTAGGAACCAGCGTACCAGAACCTCCTCCTGTTCCACAGCTCTAGGGCCCAATATCTTTGTGAGTAGGGCTGCAATGTCACACTATCCCAATCAGCCAGAGCCTACGCTGGACTCTTTTGTGCACAGGCACTGACTGGTAGTACTGCCAACGTAAGAATCGCAATGGATAATCCTAGTCCACAAGCTTCATGCAGGAGTTTGAGAAGACTCTTAATCACCGTACTGCCTTCTTTCAGTTTCCTTCAAAGTCCAATTAATTCTCAGAAGTCTTTTGCTTTAGCTTTGGATTATCCTCTAGTGCTTCATTTTTGTTCTGCTCCCCCGGGCTCTTTGCCGAATCAGGATTGTACCGATACGAATACCCATATGGACGGAGATGGTAAACCAAGTACTCCAAGTGATACATAGTCATGGAATCAACATAGTGAAATGAAACCGCAAGGTCAGAGCAGCATCCAGGGCCCTAAAATACAAAACAAGTCAAAATCATCAGCAAGAATTCCAGAGCATGCCACGGATTAAAGATACTGGAGGAAGAATTCAAACACACATTTGACTTCCTGGGAAAAAATCCCTTTCGTCATTCATGTATTTATTTCGAAGCTTAGCATCAGGCAAGCAAATTGGATCAATCAGGCAGATTTGCCAAAGCATCTTTCCTAAGACAGAAATGGATAGATAGTCTCTGGCCTCTGTAATCAAGCCAGTGAAGAAACTTGCTGCCTGCACTTAATGCCAGAGGGCATTTTTTGCTTTTACAGAATCACAGAATGGCCCAGGTTGGAAGGGACCTCAAGGATCATGAATCTCCAACCCCCCTGCCACAAGCAGGGCCACCAACCTCCACATTTAATACTAGACCAGGCTGCCCAAAGCCCCATCCAGCCTGGCCTTGAACACCTCCAGGGACAGGGCATCAAACATCATCATTTTACATACTTCATAAAAATGAATCAGGCAGCAGCAAGCAGCTTGCAGAGACACTGCCTTTTATTTAGGCATTTTCAGACTTGGAAATTCCTTATTAGTCTCAGGACAACGTCCTGCCACCCTGTGACTGAGTATATGATATACAAACATATGCAAAAATCTAAATGAAAAATGGCTAAGCAAAACAAATACTCAAGTTGGAAACTTAATTTAAGAGAAGTCAGCCAAAATTAGGTGTCCTCATGGATCAGTGCTAGGGTTGATACTCTTTAATGTCTTTGACAGTGACATCAACAGTGGGGTCGAGTGCAAACTCAAGCAAATCACCCCACTCCAGCTGTGGGGTGAGGTCAACACACCTGAGGGATGGGGTGCCATCCAGAGGGATCTAGACAGGCTGAGCAGTGGGCCCAGCTGAACATCATGAGGTTCAACAAATCCAAGTGCAAGGTCTTGCACCTGGGTCAAGGCAACATCCATTACTAATATAAGGTGAGGGACAAAAAGATTGAGTAGCTGGGGGTACTGGCTGATGATGAAAACCTAAGAAACAATCATTATTTTTTAAAACACTGCTTTGTAATGAACCTCACAGGACTCGCTTCCTATTGCACAGCAGTCTGAGATACAAGGGTACAAAACAGAACAGGAACTTTGCAGGTAACTTTGCAAGGAACGTAGTAGTGCTGACACCAGACAAGTTCTCTTAAGAAGATTTCATCATTTCTTGCTGTCCACCAAACACAGGCAAACAGTAATAGCAATTCAAGATTGAGTAGCTCCTCCAGAACATTTATCTCTTCGCACCAGTTTTAGCTGATGACTATGGTATTTAACACAGGTGTATCCAACAACGTCACAACAAAATTTTCCTTTCTAAAATACATTTAGCTGCCATTCAACTGTCAACTCAAACACTGTATCATGGTAAGACATACGTCATGGAACACATGCCACATTCCTAAAGACTTACCTCTACAGCAGGGTAATAATTGTAATTCCAGTACCAGAATGTTTTTGGTAGGTATCCTCTGATTAAGAGATGTTCTGGAACAAAGGGATGGAATGTTTCCCTACCACTTGTATCCCTGGAATCTCCTGCTTCTACATTAATGATCTCCATGCACTTTCCTAGTGCTAAGTCTTCAATAGAGGAACTATGAGAGCATTTGTTGGTTTTAAAAGCAGTCACAAATCTTTTCAGAGCTTCTTTGCTCAGAACATACCCCGCTCCTCCACTCATGTAGCCCTGTTTCACATAAGGCTTAAACCTTCTTCCAAAGTATATCGGCTGTTCAGGACTGTACTTTGAAAGAAGCCACCTTAAATTGTCCAATATAACATACGTATCATCATCCGCTTTCATGAACCAATCAGCATCATCAAAATAATGGTCATAAACATACTGAAAAGCTTTTATAGTCTTCCAGTAAAGTTGGTCCCTGCCTTCTTTGGTTTCTAGGCCCACTGTTGGGAAGTCTTTATTTTCCTCAGAGCTCATAAAAAGTATTTTATTGCAACGTTGGGCCCAGGTGGCTTTAACATGTCTGGCTTTCTTCTCCAGATTTTGAGGTCCAGTCATGACCCAACAAAGTATTTTCACCTTCTGATAGAGTCCATCTGCAACATTTTTATTCTCATCTGAAAAAGAGAGGAAAATTCCCAAACATCAGATTTGGCTGAGCACTGATACATACAGGAGAGCAAGCCCCCCCCAGACACTCTGCTTCTAATTCAGGAAATACATGCAGAGGGACACAGGAGGTCTTTGTTTTCAAATGAAATTAATATTAAGTTTCAGAAGAAAATAAACTCCCCAAACCAAGAAACTAAAATTCTCGAAGTTACTTTGACTTCACAGGATAAAGGGAAGCTGGATCAAAATGGGTATCTTTTCATTGTGACTTCAGAACGGTTTAACACATAAAAACCGTGAGAAGTCATCCTCTTTGTGGCATTAGAAGATTAATTCAAATTTAAAATATATATTTATACCATTCACAAAGTACACAGCAACTGGAAAAAAAAAAAGCTCTAAGAACTTCTTATCTTTGTTACATAATTTTTTTTTAACTAACAAAACCTAATAAACAATTCTAACATACCAATCTGTTTCTGAAGGGAAATGCAGATGGTAGGGCAGAAAAAATTATTATAAAATCAAGTTAAATCTTATCTGTAAATTATCAGTGGTATTAAGATAGAATGAACCCAGTATTAATGTGCCAAACAACAGATGTGGAATATAACATTTTCCAAGGTGCCAAAGCATTTGTTTCCCCTCAAAGAAACTTTCACTGGACACATACAGTGATGTTAACTCATGCAAAAGAACATTCCATGGTTGGTGAGATTTGTACCACTGGTCCTAAAATATTACTGTTTAACCTTATCAAAAACAGTTTTCTTTGAAACAGTTTTCTACAACCACAAGCAAAACACTCACAAACTTCACTTACAAAGCTTGCAGTTTAAGTAACTTTAGATTATAAATTACTTATTAATGCCTTGTGAAATAAATGCATTATAGTGCAGGCAATTTTTCTTATCTAAACTGCCCCAGTTCAGATACTATCTGTATTAGGACTGAGAATGAACTCATGATAAGATGGGTCAAATATAAAAGTGTGCCTGAAATATCAGAAGGGTCTGCCTTCTTCAAAAAGAAAAATCAAAGTGCAACAGACTGTTTCTAGCTGAGAACAGTAATTAGTCTTGTGGATTGTGGATCAGGAAGGCAAAGAGGGCCCAGTGAGGCACCCATCCTATTTTTTTCCTTTTAGGGTTATCTGAGAATTAGATCAGATGTTAGAAATGGTCCAGAACTATCTCCTTAAAGCTGAAAAACAATTCAATCACATCTTCAATGCTAACAAATATATCTGCCTAGCAAAGGTTCCAAAGGGAAAATGCAAAAATCACGAATGTGATGTAAGCAAAGAAAATCACCTTGCAGTAGACCTCAAGAGAACAAAGTTACTTAGATGTAACCTGAACACTGGCAAACAGAAAGAAAACGATTCATACAAATACTTGGCAGTTTGTGGTGCATGAAAGGGTACTTATTATATAATAAATCAGGTGTAACAAAATACCTCTATGCTGTCCAGAGTCCGCATTGAAATTCATTTGTCCTTGCAGCTGATTGTTATCAGTATCTTCTGAGTGTTGACCATGTGGATCATTGTGAAGAATACGAGGTTGGATCTCAACCTGTTCTTCTAGTATCATGCTAAACAGGAGATAGCATAGAAAAAATCCTATTGCAGATCCAAAACTGAAGGTCAGAAGGTTCATCAAAGACTTAGAAGAGGCCATTTCCTGAAGGTAATACGCTGTCAAAAACAAGTGGAAAATACATTAAGGGTAAAGCAGCTTAACACATAACTCAAATCTAACATACAACAAGAAATCAAGGACAAAACACCTTAAAGAAGAAATCTCAAATCTAACTCTGATCCAGAACCCCTGTGCTTGCATGGGAGTTTAAGTACAGAAGCAATGCAACTGGTTACAGAAAATGTACAGACATATTCAGGGCCAAACCCAACTGTGTACTACTTAGCTTACAATTATAAAGGACAAGCTGAATACACAAGAGTGCCTGTGCACACAGAAAGCACTTCTTTGACCATACTGATAGAACATTTATACAAGAATACTTTAAAGTGCAATATCTTAAATATAAAATGGTAATACACGTTCACTTCTCTTGGCCTTAAGAAAACTGTGCTTAAAAAGGTAATGCCTGTCTTACAAAACTAAGAGATGATCCAAGGCAACGTACAGGTTGAGACACCGTGCGGGCGTGAGATGAACTCCAGCAGTTGGAATATCATAGCAATTCTTAAACAGATGCCAAATACAAGCAGACATTCAAGACTTATAAAAGTCAATCTACTCTGATCTCAAAGTAGGGCATCTTCCTTTCACTTTTAGAAGTACTGAGGACACACTTCCAGAAGAAAAGTGAGAGAACATCAGAATTTCAGTAAAGAAACACTCCCTTTTAGAAGGCATTTGGAAGAAGAGGAGAACAAAGCACGTCAGCCTCAAAGCCACTCCTACATGTCAAAAAACATGTATTCCAGTCAAGTAAACCTAATCTTTGGCCACACCTGTGCTTCTCAAAAAGAAAAGGACTTGGCTTAGCATTGTAAGAACTTTAAAGAAAGACCTACATCTATGTAAAATGAGCTTTATACATCTAAAACAATGGTGAATTTACATCTCTTAAGCACCTGTGGGCCAACTCCAGGCCATGGAGGCCTGAGAGATTTGAAAGGAGTTGAGATGTGTTCAAATAATTCATGATTAAACCACAGAAACACAGACAGTTAAACACATACCGGAGTCAAGCCAACCTTACAAAGGAGCTGTTGGCATTCCCTCCATTAGCATCATTCTTCACATCATGAGGCAGAACCCCATTTAGTAAGTTGGGAGCCAAAAAAAAGGTCAGAGAATGCACAGAGCAAGAGGACTGACTTTAAAATGAGCAGTACTTCCTACACAACCAGCTGCCACCACGGATAAGGCAGGTGGAAGCAAGCGCTCAGACGTTCTATTGCAAAACCCTTCAGCCTCCCTGTGACATCAACATCTCTACAGAGCAGAAAGAAAAACCAACACTGGCATACAGAAGAGCTTGGGCAAGAGATCTCAGAATGCACAGCGCCCAGACTGCAAAGGTGTGTCTGAGGCAAACAGACAGCAGTAAAGAGAGAAACTGTTAGGGAACAGAAATGTTGCAGTGCTCCATGACACTGCAGTGAATGTGGCTACAAGGGTATCTTCTCTTAACATCCTTATGCCGTGCTAATGATGTTGCTTTGAATTCACCTCCAGCTGTCGCTTTCCTAACACAGTAGGTCAGTCCCAAAATGACACCTCTGTTCTGCACATTATTAAGGTGGGACATTCCTCTAAAAAGCTTGCCGGATACTTGTCAGTGTTACAGCAAAAATGATATTTCAAGTTGATATTCTGCTGTCTGTAACGTATTTGATCTACGTTATTACAACAGCAAACATCAGTAAAGAAAAACACCATGATGACCACAAATCATAAGCTGATGCTGCCACGTCTCATCAAGGCCCCACGCACACAGCTGCTTCTAAGCAAAGGTATTGATGTTCATCAAAGGCTGAATGCCTTCTAGAGATCAGCATCAAAGATCCGCCGCCACCCGCGCAACCCATCCAGCCCGCATCCACCTCCCTGCTGGCTATGAAGAGCCTTTTGCAAAGTGCCAGCCCCAAGCACGCTGCATGAATCACCACGCAGCAACACCCACTCCAAACACCAGCTTCCTGCCCCTTTACGTCCTTGGATCAAAAAGCAGAGAGGACAGAAGGCAGGCGTAGCCATGGGGCCGGGGCCTCCAGAAGCCACCTGGCTCAGCTGAGAGGGGAGAAGCTGCAGCATGCGACAAGGCCTCCTTTCCACACTGCCAGGAAAATGAAACAGAACTGGAAACGCAACTTAAAGCACGGAAGAAAAACTAAGAGGTCAAAAGGCTGTACCAGGCAGTAAAGGAGTTCTAATTCTTTAACATGAACAAGCAGAACATACAGCTTTTAATCATATATTGTCATATGTAATGTGCCTAGCTTTATTTCTGTGTCTTATATGCCATAAACTTGGACAGAAAACCCAAGGACTTAAATGAAGTGCCCAACCCTACCATGGCCACAATTTAAGGGAAAGCCCAGACACACAAGCAGCCGGTGACTCTGAAAAGCACTCGCTGCACTAAAGATATCTTTTTGTGCTTTAACTTGTCCCACGTATCACCACAAAGGTCAGCTCAGAACTGGAAATGAGCAAAGGGAGAGTGCCAGGATAAAACAATGCCTTCCTTCAGCATATTTAAAAGGAGGAAAAACTACCCATGGATGCACACAAAGTAGCTGCAGTAGTTTCTACTAGAAAAAAAGTTGTTTCGCTGTTCAATATTACCATTATTATTATACAGTTTTCAATTGGAAATAATCTGCTCACGACTTCATTTCATATCAACAAACTGGACATACATGCATACATCCCCATATGCTCATGAACTCCAGCAGCACACAGGACAGTACTTCTGTTTTTTAACTGTATGTTGCTATTTGACACATGCGGTGCCTTTTAACTTGCCAGCAGCAGTTACTGAAAGCAACAGCAGTTCTTATGATGACAAACACTCCCACTCCCACTTCCTTGTTACCACTCTTTTCCAAAAAGGGATTTATTCAGAGGTGAGATACAAGTAGAAGGAAAAGGCAAGTGCAGAACACAGGACACTTAAACATTCCCATTTTTATTCCTACTTCTATCTTCACTTCTTTTGACTTCAAAAAGAGACGCAATTTAAAAGGAAAGGAAAAAAGCCCTGTAACGATAAGCTTACACTTGTGCTCCATTACTACATCATGACAGCTTAAATAAATCTCTTTATCTACTTACACTCTCATGTAAGTAGCCTTATTCACATCAGCCAAAACGACGAGTGTTTTAAAACTCTATGACAACTTAGCAGTCATTGGTTTGGCTTCAAATTTATGTTTTGAGAACCAAAGATTCCTGCATCCTCAACTTGCAGTAACTTTCACCTGTTGGGTGCTGCCAGCCACGGCAGCCTGAGGCTGCTGCAGCTTCTTGTCCCAGGCACCGGCAGCAGCAAGGCTGAGGCTGTACAGCACACATGCACAGCACCTCACGCTGTTCCCTGGCCAAGACAAAGGTCAGTTAGTGTGAAAACGAGCATACGCACAATGCGGATCTCTACAGGGCAGAGAATTGAGATTGAGAATCTAACCAGGAACTGCTGGTCTCCCCACAGACCCCCTCCCATTCCTGGTTCAGATCTCATCCAGATTCACAGTGCCAACTCCCCATGGGTGCACCACAGATTCCTCTCTGAACGGCCCCAGATGCTCCACCTATCCAGTACCCAGCCAGCCTTTGCATCCAGTCACCTCTCTCACACATGTGCACCAATGAGCCTCTAAAACAATTTTCAAACCTCATATTCTCTTCTGATCTCTCTCACTGCCAGCTCAAATATCCCCTCATCTCACTAGCACTGTGCCCACACCCAGTTGCACTCATACTTGGCCCCGGGCCCGCTGTCCTACTCACCAGCCAGCCCAGCCCAATGCTCACGAGCAACCATACAGTGGCAGACCTGCCAACACACGTGCTCTGCTCTCTCCAGGTCACCAACCCATCTGGTGGCACCTAGACTCTCTCTCTCTCTCATCAGTCACAGAGGTCCCTACAGCTTACAGTATCATTCCTGTTGCTGGCACTGAGACTTCAATATGCACATATGAATACAGAGTCCTCTCTTCCAGGAGAACAGTTATATATGGAGCTTAATGAGAAAAAGGAACAGGCTGCAGAAATCCAGCATAGGATACAACCAGACAAACATGCTGACCAGTGTTTGTTTGCACTTGACTGGGCTTTTTATCCTCTATTCCATCTATTTTCCCATAACTGTTGCCCTGCAAACCACCTTGCTCCCCTCCTCTGGTCCCTCCCTTAAGCATCTGTAAGAAGCTCTATACAATCACAAGATGCTCCTCTCCTGCATCCCATAAGACGACCCATGCTCTGCTGGCAGTTACCCCTCTCAACCCTGTAAGCTGTTCCAGAAAGCCTGTTGACATGCTGTGTGTCACACCCTGGGCAATGGGGCCGATGGCTGTCCTGTGACAGGACACAAACACTAATCTCTAATTCCTCTAATGAGATTCATGGTTCCCCCATGGTTCCACCACCACTACTGTTGTGCCTCTGCGCTCCTTTGCATTCCTGATGATGAGCCTCTCACCACAGCCTGAAATATTGCCCTCACTCTGCTAGCTGCTTATGATGAACACCTTATAATTAACACTTTGAATTAAACGCAGACCATAAAACCATCTAATGTTGTTTCAAGAGGAAACACGTTCAACAGTCAAAAATCAATCAGTGGTTTTGAAACTTAGAGAATACATTATGCAGTAAGCAGCAGAGATCCAGAACTCTTGCACCTTTCATCCCACTATCATTCCATCGTCTTTTGCTCAAGATTTCACAAATTAATCATGTAAAACATGGTACACACACAGCTGACTCTTCCCTGCGTCCCCTTACTGATGGAGAGAGCAGGAAGCAGCGAGGCCTCAGCACGAAGCAGAAGGCACAGGCCAGAGAATCACAGCATATCCTGCATTGGAAGGGACCCATAAGGAGCACTGAGTCCAACTTCCAGTGTCCTCTGCGAGCTGCACCATTGGCAATGGAATCAATGGCTTCTACACCGTGCCTCGAACAGTCAAGCGATGCAACAAGGTACTTAGAGGCAAAGCACAGAAGGCACAGTTAGCTGTACATGCCAGTGAAGGCTTTCTGCTCAGTAGGAACCGCTGTTTCTAGAAGCTCTGCGCACACATCGGCGCTCCTGGCACATCCACAATGTGAAGCTGTACATCCACAAATGCAGCTTCCCTGTCAGCCAAGCGCAGATGACGTTCTCCGCTTTCAAAACCATCGTTTAACATTCTACCGGCGTAAGCACTTCTTAGGAGAGGTCCCTTCCCGGCCGGCTCTGCCGCTTCCCCAGTCAGGCGTAGCGGTGCCCGCTGCAGGCGGCTCACGGCGGCACGGAACCGGACGCAGCCGCAGCCGGCCGCATCCCCTGCAGCAACAGGTCAGCCCCCGGTGGCGCCGCGCCCCGCAGGCCGGCCCCGGGCCCCGTCTCGCCGCCGTACCTCCCCTCCGCGCGGCCGCTGCCGAGCGCGGCCTGCCGAGCGCCTCCTCTCCGCCCGCGGGGCCCCTCCGCTCCCGGCGGACGCCCGCCGTCCCCGCGGCCGGTGCTCCCCCAGGCGGCCCCTCCTGGCGTCTTCCTTCCCACGCGGGCCGACGCTGCCGGCGGCCCCCTCGCCGCCCTCCGCCGGCCCTCGGCTCCCCCTCGCCACGCTCCCCTCACCTCAGCGGCCGGCGGGGACCCGGCGCGCGCTCCGCCGCGCGACCCCCAAGCAGCCGTTGGCTACGCGCCGCGCACACGGCCGCGCCGCCACCATCCCTCCGCCCTGCGCGTCACCCCGCGCCGCGCACCCCGCCGAGGGCGGGGCCCGCCACGCCCCGCCGTGCGCTGATTGGGCGGCGAGCGCCGGGGAGGGCGTGGCCATCCGGGGCACGCGCATTTAATCCCTGGCGGATTCTATCCGCCGATGGCCGCTGTCTGTGGGGGGTACCGTGACGCGCGCCTCCGGTGCTTCCACGGCCGTCCCGTCCGGCTGCTCCCGGCGCTGCGGGGCACCCGCGCTGAGTCGGCGGCTGTGCGGGACGAGCCGCGCGTCGTGCTGGGAGAGCGGCGAGGCAGCTGAGGGCGTCCGCTCCCCGCAGCGCTCGCGAGTTCTTAAGCATGCTTCCCTCCGTGCACGTCCCCCCCCGACAGCGCGGTCCTTCGTGGTCGGCTTACCTTCCTACCTCCGCTCGCAGCCCCTAGCCTCCACGGTGCCGCCGGCCCGGAGCCTCCGTGCTGCTGAATTGCCATGAGGCGGCTGCACGGTTGCTAGGAGACCGAGCACTCCGCAATCTCTCCTTATCGCCTAGTGCAAACGCCGCCTGCCTTCCCAGAGCCGGTGACGTTGCGTTCTGGATACCTTTCCTGGGAAAATGCGGTTAAGTATGATGACGAACTGCGGATTTAGGTGGTTGGCGTTACAGTGTGACCAAGGAAGCGTTTGGCAGGTAGTAGGAAGTTAATGGGGTTCTGTAGATAGGGATTATAGTGCTGCAAAGAGTGCGGGTGCAGCTCCCGTCAGTGGGGTTCAGCTCGAACTGCGGCTTTGCCCTCCTGCAGGTCGATGTGTGCTCGCTCTCTGAAACCGTCTGGCCCCAGCTGTGCCCTTCCCTCGGCTCTTCTCCTAATGAGTCACTGGCACGGCTGCACGAGATGAGGCTTCTCTGTTGGCTGCAGAAGCTCCTGTCATAGTTCCAGTCCTGCCTCATTCTGCTCCTTGCTGTGTCCTCGAAACGATGACCAGAAGTGAACAGGATTTCCCTGAGCAGTTCCATCACAGTAGGGGCAAAGGTGAGGCGAGCACACTTGATGGGAGAGTTTGAGTGTTGGGCATTAATAAATACAGCTGTAAACTACGAGGGCTGCTCTGAAACTACTGGTTCCTATTATGTTGGCCCATGACATAAGAGGTGAATGTCAGTCTGGCAGTGGAATTGAACCTTCCCACCAATGTTCCACTACGTTTTGTTGCCATGCAACAGGTGGCAGCAGAGGGGCAGAACATCTAAAGTGGAAGCGCACATGAAGCAAAGGCATGGAATTCAATTCCTCCACGTGATAAAAGTGCTGCCCACCAGTATTCACTGATGTTTGCTGAACGTTTGTGGAGCCCTGAGGATGGATGTGAGCACAGTGAGGTGGTTGGTGCTGCGTTCCAGCAGTGGTGAAGGCAATGTGAAAGATAAACCATGTTCAGGACCCCCATGAAGGTGGCTGTGATCGCAGCATGCAGGCTCATGTTTATCACTGCCGAAAATGCACAGCTCATGGCTGTGACTCTGTTGAAAAATAGTGCTTTGTAGCTGAGAAGTTGCGCTACCAGTGCGATTGTGCTCTTTGTATCTGTTGTAGTTTGCATAGAAATAAATAAGAGGTGTTATTTTTGGACTGGCCTACATATAACAAAGGCAATGGAATTGGCAAAGGCAGCAGATGAGGTAGAGGTGTTTTTGTCTCCTCGTTTCCTTTTTTTTTTTTTTTTTTTTTTTCCTTTTTTACTACTCCAGATTCTGATTGCAGTTCTGTCCACCCATGTCCATGGTGTGCCTTAACATTTTGAAATAGGTAAAGTTTTCAAAATGTCTCATATTACAGGTATTAAATATCACGGAGTTGAATGTGAGACGCATCTTGCTTGGCAAACCCGAAAGTCTGGTTTGCTTCGTGGGAGTGCTACTGCCAGGGATCATGGCCTATGTGTATCACATATGTATGCATGAGCTGCTGCACTTTTTCACACTGATTTGTTTACTGAGTTATCTTATTCCTAAGCTGGTTTGAAAGGAGAATTTCAAAGAACAAAGGTGGAATGAGCTGTAATTTAACAAAGGTCAGATATGGACTGACTATTAATATTGGTGTGCACAGTGTTTGCTTCAACAAATGGCAGGGCGTTGGCCACTGCATAACAGCTATTTAACACTACATGCAGAGATTTGCATATCACACACAGAAACAGTCTTATCGCTCTCAGATATTGGTGAGTTATGGAACACAAAGGGATCTGTTTCTTCTAAGGAGATACCTTGCATGTGCAGCGGCAGCAAACACCTCTACAAACCTTCTGTTGAGCTACATAGCAGCGTGATGCGTGGTGGCTGTGTGAGGGAAAAGCCATTCCCTCTGTCTCGGAGGGAAAGGGGAGCACACCTGGTGCTTCACCACCATCCCGTTCTTATATGTGTGCTGCTGCTTTGTCCTCTCCTCCTGATAAAACCCTCAGTGATGGGGAACATATCGGAACCATGGGAATATCTCAGTATTATTAGATTCACACAACTTCCTTTCTTGCACACTGGGATAAACGTGGCTGAGAGTGAATGATAGGGAAAACGATGTGAAGCAGTTTGATTTACAAGGAGATTAGCTACTTCATGGCATTATGCAAGAAATGAGGAAAGGGTGAGGACTTTCCCTACCTAGGTAAACACAGGATCATTTCCTGCAAGCTTCCAAAAGGTGACAGGGCAAAGGCAGGTTAAGAGGCCCTCTATCACTTTGCACATCTCTGGGTAGTTTTCAGGAGCTCCCTGGCTGGGCATCTTCACTACAGAGCTCTTTGGGGAGTGCTTAAGAGTAAGTACATATCTGAACAGATATACAGATCAGCTGGTAACTCTGCATCTCTCTGTGCAGCAGTCTGAGAATACAGGTGTCTGTGCAGGTTGTTCCAAAAGTATTGCCTCTTTTTTTTTATTTCCATGGAAGCTGCAACAGATAAAAAGAGTGCAGTAACACTATCTGATAGAGCAACTTCTCCGCTATTAAAAAAAGCAAACAAAACCTCCAAAACACTGCTTTTTTTCTGTGTAGTTACTACCATTACCTACGTGTTTTAGCCAGTGACGAAAAAGAGCCTACATGTCACCTTCAACCTCAGGTAGGCTCAATAGGTCCTGGCAAACTTGCGTGTGGTGTTCTTTCTTTCCCTGTGTGAGCATTCATGGGACCCACCTGGTACAAACTTTGGGATATTCCAATGTGGCCACCTCCATTTCCGATGTGTTGAAGCCAATATTCAGCTCTGTACGTAGCTCCCTGGTCAAAATCCATTGATTCATGTGGACTATCTGACTGAGATGCTCTTAGTTTTGTGGTGTGACTGCAAGGCTGTCTGGAACATGGCTTGTCTTTCATATTGATGTCTCCACTGCTGAAATGCGCCACCCACCACCTCACTGTGCCAAAATCCACTGTTTGCTCTCCATAAACATTCAGCAAACATCAATGAATATCAATGGGAGATATTTTATCCACATGTGGGAATTCAGTTCCACCCCTTTGCTTCATACACACTTCCACGTTAGACACCATTTTGTCAGGCTGCCCTTCTGCTGCCAACAAAATGTGAAGGAATATTAGTGAGAAGGTTCAACTTCTATGTCATATCACCAACATCCATCTCTGAGGTTGTGGGCCAGCATTATAAAGTAGAAGAATTGCTTTAGGAGCAGCCTTGTAGTTAAGAGGAATGACAGAAATGTAGAAGACAAAATGTTGTGATTCAACAAGTCAATGACTGAATACATATTTAGTTAGATATCTAAGGCAGAACTCTAATTTCTTTCTGCAACCTATTTTCTACATATTAATGTCTGGCAAGGAACCAGCTTTAATAGGCCAAATTTTACATAGTTTTTTTTTCTTGATGATTTGTTCAATTATAAATGGTTCTATCTTGAATTAATTTATGCCAGTATTTTTATGAATCATCATCAAAGACCATGGAAACATATATGGATGAGTAATTTCCATATTTTTTACCTGCAAGCTACTTTTTTTTGTTCTCCATTCATTTTTGGTTAAAGAGATTACCATATTAAATATAATGTTTTATTTGCTTAATATTATTTATAAAATAAATCCTATTGTCTTTCAGACTCAGTGAGATCATTCTTCTCTACAGAACTTCCTATTCACTCTTTGTGAGCATGTGAACCCACAAATTGTGGTTGCAGGCAAGCTGGACTAGCTGAAGTACAAGTATAATTTATGCCTATGCTAAATCTGGGAGTGAAACAAAGGCCTTCAGGAAAGCAAACAGTTTCAATTTATCACCATGACCTCCACCTGCTTGACTTGGGAAATCACACACTTATTTGGTGTTAGGTCCACGTAATCCATATGGTGCATTAATTTTACAGACTTGCAAAACTAATTTACTGTCATCTATTTGAGAAAAGTGGATTATAAAACAGTAAAGAAAGGGGTTATCTGTGCTTAAGTTTATTACTCCCTTCTTCTTATGCCCAAAGAAACACCTGGTGGCTTTAAGTCTGACTTCCTGTTATGATAAGGAACTTCATTTGCTGTATTTCTTGCACAAACAATAGAATTGCCATGCAATAATACACCTCACTGATCTGTAAAGTTAGAAATACTGTCTGCCTTTAAACAGTGTATGATCTCTGCATTGCTATCCATGCTAATTAGATGTGCTTTAAACAAATAATTCACTTAAAACAATCCACAGTGTTCAGTGTGTGCCAAAAATTTGAATGATGCACTTTGAGTGGCAGGCTTGAAGAATAATTTCTGCATCTTGCTGATATTTTAAAGAGCATTTTAAAGAATGTGAGGGAAAGGCAATTTGCTCATTACAAAAATTAAAGAATGTTAAATATCTTTATATTTTGATTGTAAATGTCAGACAAGTTGCAATATGCTCCCATCCTGAATGTTCTACAAGAAAAGCATTCCCCACGATGTTTCCATCCTGCTTAGGCACCCAAAGCCCACTTCAGAATGCCTTGGGCTGCACCTACATGAGTCAGAGCTAGGAGCTCTAACTATTTTATGACTTTTTTTGGGTCAAAATAAGCCATTGCAGCCCACCAGAATGATGTTTACTTATCACTAAACTGAGAAAATGGTATTCACCTTCAGTACCATGGTATGTGGTGGGAAGGCATGCAGGAGCACTGAAAGGTTATGAAGTCTGCTGGGATTCCCTCGGGTGGATGGAATGAAACCTCAGTCTCATCCATGGTGCTCTATAGAGGTAGCTCTTGGCAGGTATTATTCTGTAACCCATGCCCAGAGATTTTCTCCAGGAATGCTACTCAGTATGGACATAAATCACACCGACAGGTGTGCTAATAATTAGTTAGGCTGCCATAACAAAATGTACTTTCTGGCCCTGCTGTGTTTGTTGAAATGGCCTTGATAAACCAACTTTGGCAATTAAGAAAAATGCATCTCTTTTTATTCTTGTTACTGATATATTTCTGTACAGATAAGTAAATTCCCATTTATTCTACATCTACGTGCAAGTTAATAGGTAGCCAGTGCAAATACTTTCTCTGTCAAATCCTACAGAAATGATACATCAAAGGTCCCAACCAAAAGAGGCGAATTTCAGAACGGCTTGAAGAGTAGCCAACACTTGTGGGTACGTTCTTTTGTTTGCCTGTCTCATACCCGTTCCTGGTGAAAGCAAAAAGGTTCCGTGGGTGGCTGCCAGAGATCCAAGCATCAGTATCGTATATTTGTGCTAGGGTGAGAGCTGGCAGAAGATTTTAGTTCATTCACGTTTCCTTATTTTTCCTTAGAAAACAGAATAACACAGAAAGCTTAATAAAAATGTTGGAATTAATATTGGAAATCAAGCTTTTGCATTAGTAGAAATGCATTATTATCTGAAATATCTGTGATGAGAAATGAGGTACAAATTAGCATGCAGAACAAAGTTCCCTACTTTCCAACCATTAATTGTTCAATTCTTTACTCCTTTTGAACTGATACTGCATTTTGAGTTCCTTTAGAATTAGTTTTCTTCTCTTTTGATTTTTTTTGTCTCTTGTTGGTTGTTTTCTCTTTTAAATAGGAAGAATTGTCTTTCCTTCATGTTTTCTTTTCTTAACATGTAAAGAAACATTTTTACAAAGTCTGTTGTTAAGAGTTCCTAGCTGTGGAAGAACAGGGAGGAGAGACGTGCCGTGTTACTATTTGTATAACACCAGTAACAAAAATTACCTCTGTGTAGCATTCAGAACTAATTCCTAGGGGTAAAAAAAAAGCAGAGTAAATAGCTATAATAAAGAAAGAAAGCAACCATTTGAAGGGTTTGCTACTATTTGATTTAACAGATTAGAAAGAAGGCACCACATACTGACTACGCAGTAAGCTGTATTTCAGCATGCACATATGTGAGAAAACTGGAAACAAATGACTTTTGCTATTATATTTTCATTTAAAGAAAATATTTGGCTTAGTGTAAGCGTTACTGCAGTTATTTATTTTCTACAGTGCATTTACCAGTCTTTCACTGAAGACCTTTGCTGTGTTTGTTCCTCACCTCTATTTCTGGTAGCTACAATACTAAAAGCAAGATGATTTCTCATCTTGAGGCAATAGCACCATCTGGTAATGGGAAAGTGCAGCTGCATCCTTATGTTTTAGACTGGCTCAGTGTCTCGGCCCTTTATAAACCAAATGATGATTTTACCTTCTCTAAAAAAAAGCAGTATTCACTAATTGTCATTCTTCCCCCTCTGATCTTAATTCTATTTAGTAACGAAATACAATGCTTTACAAGACTAAACTTGCACCACTGATGCGTGTGAAAATGACTTTGTTAGAACCAAGTCAAGTAATTCCATATCAAAAATACATTCCAATGAGTTTTAAGACTGTTATATATGGTCAAACACAGGTTTTACTGTTACAAAATTACACCAGCTAGCCATGGCTCCTACAGTGGAATTTAGTTGTATTCTAGATGAATAGGATCTTGTTTGTAATAAAACATCTACTGAATTGGGCAAAATGTCACAATGGGTGCTGCACAGTGAAAAATGAACTGAAGATTGCAATTTGCTGTTAATCCTGCTACACTGACTGCAGCTGTTAAAGCCTAGTTCAGCTGACACCTGATCTTTTGTACTGTACGAAAAAGAACCAGGATTTAAACTAGTTCTACCAGCACGACTAAAAACTCAAGAGAATTATTCTGCTTTAGCATCAGAAAACTAATTTTTCTGTCTTGTTTTGCAAGTTGTTAAAAAAGCATATGTAACAGTTCTTTGGGCTGGGGGTTTCCTCCCCTGCCCCCAGGGATAGGAGCACAAATTGGCATTAACCAAGGCCATTATTCAGTTAAAGTCAGCAAGGTTTCATTCCTCTGTGGTCTTGGGCCTTCTCACAAAAGACCTGTTGGTAAGCCATATGCCATGCCTGCAATCTGCACTGGCAGCTCTTTTAACAACCTTTTCTCATCTGTGACAAGAAATGCAAAGGATAATGGAAGAACTTGGGGCATTAGAAAAGATGCTGCAACAGTGTAAAATGCTCCGTCTTTTGTGCAGGCAGTAACAAATCACCTTTCTTTGTGTCTTCTCTAGCTGCTGCACTAGACATGCCTTCCTAGTGCATTACTGAAGATCTGAATGCCCAGCTCTAGAAAAGATACTCTTTTAACACGTCAGTGCTCTCTTAACTCTGAGGTCAGAGCAAGTTTTATTTGTTTTGAAGCTTAACATAATTCAGCAGAAAGAAAAGAAAAAGGATTAAATGAGAGAGACTATAGCAAAAGGAACTCCCAGTGGAAGAGACAACCACTTTTTGTATTGAGAGAGAGAAGATTTCGTCTGGAGGACAGACAGATAGTCTGCATATCCTTTACATATCTCCAAAGGATGAAAAGAGAACACAAAGGAATGAAAGAAAAATAGATATATTCAAAATTATAGGAGCAAACAGCGCAGTTCTGGGGTGGTAAGTTCTTCAGAAGCTGCAAGCACAAAGCTCTCAGACATGGGGTACAATTCCAGCGGGTAAAAGATAGACCGAGTAATACAAATGTGAGCCTATCTTACTTCAAGTTACAGATCTGCAAACAGCTTTTGATTCTGACAGCTTCTGTTTTCTGTTTTTGCTTCTTTGTTTCTTTTTTTTTTCCCCCCATTCAGATGTAAGTGTTAAAGCATGTTGTTGCCTGAGCATTTCAGAGCAATCACTCAAACTTTTACCTATTAAGCACATCATGTTACTGTTCTCCTGGGCAAGGAAAACCAAATTAGGAAAAGGGCTTTGCTCCCTGCATACACATATCCCTGACATATAATCATGCATTTGAAATGTGAGAGGTATTACCAGACCTGGCACTACAGATATCACCTAGTAAAAGTGCATGTATCTAACTGCACATTTTTGTATTTGTAAAAACAGGCAGAGTATGAGACGTTATCTATGCCAACCCATGCAGTTGTGAAGGAATTGATCTCCAGCTTCCACTGGGTCCAGCCCATCAGGTAGTTTCTTCCAGTGTGTAATATGTTGGTGAGGCTGTCATGGGGTAAGGATGTTTCTATTGGCTCCACCAGCAGAAACAGCCTTTTGTTTCCAAGCTCAGTTCCCATCCTAGAATGTATATTAGGCTGCTGCCAGGAAGAGCATTTGCTGTTTGCCACTTGGTTCTCCCTGCCCCTAGGATGGCATCTTGTTCTTGTTACAGTATGCATTCAGGAACAGGAGATATCTGTAGTACACAGACTTCAACACAGAAGTAATTTGTGGATGCTCACAAACAAGTCATAGTAACATATCCCACTCAGGTAAGCCTATGATGATGTCTTGTGATGTGTCGTTGCAGCAAATATGCGAAAGGAAAATTTCAAGCTGGAAAACAGAGGATTCTTGGAGATCTGTGCCCAGCTTACATCATGAATATCCATTCCCTGAGAGTAGAAAAAAAGATTACTCAAGGCATCTAGAAACAGCCTATTCTCATGACTCCATTACTACACCAGTTAGGACTAGAGATGACGTTGCAATTCATGTCGTGTAAGGCTAAATGAAGGGCAGTAGGCCCATGCTAAAAATGGATACTGGATACAAAGGAAGTCATAAAGGTACTTCAATCTGGGTACACCAAGGACTGGAACACACCTGACTAACCACACTTCTGTTTTAACAGTCAGTTTACTGTAGCCTTATTAGAACTCAACGATTCAGGTGATCAATGATTCAGATATAACTAACCAACCAGCATCCACGATTCAGGCCCATTTCTAAGGGGACTGATCACAAGTTGATATCTGCAGAGAATGTCTGCCATTAAACACCGGTCAAGCATCAGAATGAGAACAAATATAGGTCTGAGTCTGCTTGCAAGGAGTTTACAACGAAGGCTTTGATCTTGGCATATAGAAATGGGAAAGCTTGAATACTGCTGAAAGTTGCTTCAGGGAAGTCATCAAGAAGTCAATGCTTTGGAGAAACTATTGCCCATTAGCAGTGTCTGCAGGGCACTGAAAGATGGCTGAGAAGAGCAAAGCTGCTTTTCTTCTCTACATTTAATGTAAAAGGACTGCATTTAATGTATAAGGACTGTAAAGAGCAACTTGACAGTACCAGAGAAAAGGCTAGAAAAGGACAGAGACATATCAGTTATCACCTGTGCTATTGCAGTTAGTGACTGGTGAAATTGCCAACCTCTGTAAATATATTATGTCTGGTATTTCTCCCATTAGTCCAAGGCTCACACTTTCACTGTCCTTGCCCACGCTGTGCAAAGCTGCTGAGAACTGTACATCTGGCACCTGCACAGCTGCCCAAAGCTGCACCTCTCCCAGGTCCAATCTTTAGCATTAGTAGGCGTAAGCAAGGCTGTGCTGAGCAGCAGTTTCCTACCTCTATTCATGATCAGCATGGGAGGCACTTCTCATGCATACAGTACTACAGCATGCTTACTAAAATCTGAAAAAGTAACTTTGTATAGAGTTCTTCATGATCTGAAGAACTTTATGCACAGTACTGAAGTTTTAAACCAAGTCAGCTAAAGCAAATGGTGAAGCGGCACTGCAAGTGACTACTAATGGCTTTCCTGAAGTATGTGTGGAGAATAAAGGCTTATATTTAGCACTTCTCTTTCTAGTTTTCTCAGCAGAATTTATTCACTTCAGCATTTTCTAAGGGAAAAAGGCAAAACTGCCCATTAATGAAGTTCACACAGGCTTCAAAATCCCTTTACCTATAGCATATGTAAGTTTCCCAAGGCAAGCTCCTCAGTAAACGCTCCTGATTAGTAGGTATCACTTACAAGGCTGCAGTACTGCGCAGCCTTGTAAATGCTCTCTTTTCCAAACAAAGTAACACAGCTCTAAGAATCATCATTATGGGTGGAAAAGACCTCTAAGATCACCTAGTCCACCCACCAACACATGCCCACCAACCATATCCCTCAGTGCCACATCTTAACATTGCTTGAGCACCTCCAGGGATGGGGGTGCCATCACCTCCCTGGTTAGCCTGTGCCAGTGCCTCACCACTCTTTCTGAGATTTTTTTTCCTCATACTCGGCCCGAACCTCCCATGCCACAACATGAAGACATTCCCTCTCATCCTACCGCTGTTACACGGGAGGCTGACTCCCACCTCGCCACAACCTCCTTTCAGGCAAGTTGTAGAGGGTGTTGAGGTCTCCCCTGAGCCTCCTTTTGTCCAGACTGAACAACCCCAGCTCTCTCAGCCGCTCCCCATCAGATTTGTGCTCCAGACCCCTCACAGCTCCACTGCCCTTCCCTGCACACACTCCAGGACCTGCACGTCTTTCTTGCAGCGAGGGGCCCCAAACCGAGCACAACAAGGCAGCCCCGTGGATGAGTTCTGATGGCTACAGATCACCCTTACAAATCACCCCGTGAACCTGAGGAGTCCCACATCGCCTACAAGTTCGCGTTTTTCCTTAAAACACCCCGATAGTGCCGGCGCGCTCCAAACCCCCGGCCCCAAGGGGCAGCCCTCCTCCATCGGGGCTGCCGCAACGAGCCAGCCTCGGCCTGCCCGCGCCAGGGGCGGGCTCCGTATGATGAAACCTGCCCGCAGCTTTCAGCAGGCAGCAGGGGAGGAGCTCGGCTACCGCTCGCCGCCTCGCAGCGGACACGGCCGCGGCCGTTCTTTCTCTGCTCGGCGCATTGTGGACGGCGGCGCTCCCTGCAGGCGGCCGGCACGGGTAGGAGCTCGGGCGGGCGTGGGAGCCGGCGGGCTGCAGGGCCGTCCCGCCGCACCTTCCGGGCCATCGCCAGCCGCCGTTCCTCGGCCGCGCGGGAGCTGCATGAGGCCGCGGAGGAAGGGGCGGCCAAGGCCCGCTACCGGGAGGGGGAACCCAAGGTCCTGGTGTGCTGTGAGGTCGGCAGTGATCGCCTGCGGCGGGCTAAGGGGCGGGCTGTCGCGTGTTTCTCGCCGTTTGGAAGAGCAGAAGACCCTGGGGGGAGGGGCAGCCCGATGCACGGCATGGGGGAGGTACCGCTTATTTCCCTGCTGCTGCTGCCTGCTCCACCTGCTCTGGTTCGGCCGGTGGGTTGGAGGTGATGGGCGAGCCTTCTGAAGGCGCGTGGTGGGGCCGAACGCCCACGTCTGCCCTGCTGCTTACGGCAGCGCTCCTGGCAGGGTTCGGCCGTCCTACGGCTTCCCCGTGCCTTCCCAGCGACCGACACCCCGTTCCCTGCATGGCCGCAGCGCCCTGCCTGGACACCGGCAGCGGGGCTGGGGAGGGACGCTGGCCCCTAGGAAGGGCTGGCTCTGCACGGTGCTTCTGGCGGAGAGTATGGAAAAATTGATTTCCCATATAGCATAACTGAGCAAACAGCCCGTCCGTACCTAAATACAAGGAGAAGTGCTGGGATTAGCTCTGTTCCTCGCCGTGAAGCTGCCCTCGTACCTTGGTACCTTCGGTGGCAGAAGAACAGCTCTCGTGTGAAAGAACAGAAAGCATCTGTTGGTGTGATGCTACTTCAGCAGATCTTACCTGATACCCAGCTTGGTGCTGTATGAAAAACAACCCGAGTATAAGTTTAAACTGAATTTCTTGAGCTGGACAAAGGCTGCTTATCATATCCGCATGCTGTGTTTTACCTTGTGTTAATAAGGTCTGCTGCTCTCTTCATTAGTTCTTTTTATGGTCCAGCAATTGATACCCTACATTTTATTTATCAACATGTTGTATCCACGATTTCCAGTTGTCATGTCCTGCACATAGGTCAGGTAGGTGATTGGACTTCGTGCTCTATAACCTTTCCTTCAACCTAGGTGATTCTGTGTTCTGACTGAACGTGTTTTCCATTTCTAGGTAACTCAGCAGCTTCACAATGTGCGGCATCTGGGCCTTGTTTGGAAGCGATGAATGCCTTTCTGTGCAGTGTCTGAGTGCCATGAAGATAGCTCATAGAGGTCCTGATGCATTTCGTTTTGAGAATGTCAATGGATTCACCAACTGCTGTTTTGGTTTCCACCGCCTTGCGGTTGTTGACCAGCTGTATGGCATGCAGCCGATCCGGGTGAAGAAGTTCCCTTATCTGTGGCTGTGTTACAATGGAGAAATCTACAATTTTAAACAGGTAAGAGTATGGTTCGAATATCCTGAGCTCAAATATCGTCGAGTCAGTGGGACTCCACACAGGTCTGCCCAAAACCATATCCTGTGCCTGAGAGCATTGTCCGTATGGTCTGTATATTGCTGCTGAACTTTGTGTGCCAGTGCTGAGATGTGTTGCTTGTAAAGGGAAGTGATTCAGATAATCCAAAATTAGACTATAAAGCAGCTTACAGTTTTTGACTGATTCTGAATCATGCTGCAAATAACTGCTTAAAATGGATCAGAAATTGAGCATGATAGGATCAGAAATATGTGAATAATCTGAAGTGTCTTATATTTCTAACACATAGAAGTTTTGAAGTCAAGCTACTGTCAGCAATGTCATTGGGAATTTGGCTAAATAGGAAGGGGACTAACATTTCATCTATTAAGTATCTGGCTTTTTGAAAGGTAGGATGTACATACACTAGGGCAAAGTGTATGTAAAGGGTATTGTATCAGCAGACTAATATTAATTGTGTTTTGCACTGCATTTTTTTCTGTTGCTGTAAGGACTAAGAATCACTCACAGTTCATGTCACTGAAACCTAAGGGAAATGTAATTATGTAAAACTTGACATTCTGTCAGCAGGAACTTGTTTGGTTGCTTTCCCTACCTTGGTTAAGGGCCTTCTTTTTTTATAAAGAATCCCTTTTTTTTCCTTTTTTTTTTTTTCTTTTTGTTTCTTACCTATGAAAGAATCATTGGTGAAACAGCCATCTGATTTAGGGCAATGCCTTAGTTGTTTTAATAATTAATCAATTTGAGCCAAATCTTTCTCATGAATAGCAATTAAAATCAAAGAACTTAAGTTAAAATGCAAAAACATTAATTATGTGGGGCTTCTTTACTTTCAGGTGTTTTACTGAAACTCCCACCATCCCCCATCTTCCCCCAGGTGTCCAGAAGTTTTTGAAAGGCCTCTAGAAGCAGCACCAGGAGAACATTAACTATGCTTGATCTTAATGCAGCTGTCTTCTGTTTCTGGTCCTATTTTGAGTGGAATTTTCAGAACCAGTGGCTGTTTTCTTCTGCCTTTTCTCTTTGGAACATGTGCTTCTTAAAGCCAGGGTTGTGTGTCTGCAATTTTATTTCTCCTAACAGAAGTGCTTCCCTGAAAAATAGGCCATAATGCACATTGCTTGAGAATTAATCTGTGTTGGCTCTGAGATGATCCTAGATAATATTTTGAGTACATAAGTGTAATTTCCTTCTTTGATGGAAATGTTTGTGAAACTTTGTGCTCTATTTTACAAAACAAAAACCTTTGTTTTCTTTAGTAAATTTTTTTCTTTTTTTTTTTTTTTTTTTCAATTGTTAATCAGTATCTGCAACTGTTCATTTGTGTGTTTCTTTTCTTAGTTGCAGAAGCAGTTTGGATTTGAGTATCAAACACTGGTGGATGGTGAGGTTATCCTTCATCTTTACAACCGAGGAGGGATAGAACAAACAGCATCCATGCTGGATGGTGTATTTGCTTTCATCCTTCTGGACACAGCAAACAGAAAAGTGTTTCTTGCAAGAGACACCTATGGAGTCAGACCACTGTTTAAGGTGCTGACTGATGATGGATTTTTGGGTGTCTGTTCTGAGGCAAAAGGTAAAACAGTTGTATTGAGCATCTAGTATTAAGTATTTTTATTGGAGGCATGCTTTTTTAGTCTCTTCTAAGTATGAAGAGAAAGTGAACTATTAGTTCAGTAATAAAGAAGTAATGTTTAGTAATATGAAATCTGTGCCTCATTTAAAACAAACAAACAAAAAAAAACCAACACCAGGCACTAACTCTTGAAAATGTTCAGTTGTCCTTAAAATCCCTAAAATAACTTTGATTTTATAGCTCTTTGTGTTCTAAAACAGTATTAGTATTGAGCCCAAGGTATTTCAGTTACCCGAAGTTGAATGTAGTCTAAAGAGCTAAGCTAGATTTATGCTTCACTAAATGGTATTAGAATTTATTCCTGCAATTCAGTGGGAAATAATGCCACTGGAATTTACAATCTGTAAAAGCCAAGAATTTTAAAACCCCACTGAAATTTTCTGTAGCTTTAGATAATTTTTTAATGGATGCTAATGTTATATGATAAGATTTTTTTTCCTTTGTTATGAACACTTTCAGTATTATTTATCTATTTCTTTGTGAGTAACTCTCTTAGTGTCAACACTTGCATAAACAAATCTAAAGTTGAGTGAGGTATACCTTAGAAAATCCAGGTTGAACTCTCTCTCTATTTTATTTTGTTTTCCTCCTGTTTTATTTATAGGACTTATCAACTTAAAGCATTCAACATCCTTATTTCCTAAAGTGGAACCATTTCTTCCGGGTCATTATGAAGTGCTGGATTTGAAGCCCTCTGGCAAGGTTGCGTCAGTGGAAGTAGTAAAGTTTCATAGTTACAAAGATGAACCACTCCATGCTGCTTGTGATACAGTGGAAAATCTGCCTTCAGGTAGTACAGCAAAGCGTTTCCTATTAATTCTGATGAAAAAGTGGGAATAAAATCATAATCTTTGGTTATGAAATTATGCTTTTCTTTTGGTTTTGTCTTCTTTCTCCTGGTCAGGCTTTGATCTTGAAACAGTGAAGAGCAACATCCGTGTTCTGTTTGAAAATGCTGTTAGAAAGCGTTTGATGGCTCACAGAAGGATTGGTTGTCTTTTGTCAGGTAAATAGCACAAATTGCAATGATTCTGTCTTCTCTCACTTCTCAGCCATCATCGACCAGTTAGAAGAAAAATACTGACTGTTCTGCTGTGATGTGCCTGAAGTGATCTGAATCTTCCATTTGCTTTCTTAGTTAAGAGACCTTAATGGTCTGTGATGAAGTTCTCTAGTTCACAGATATGTTGAAAGTCGTATGCTTGTTAAGTTTACTCTAGGCTGGGATGTTGTCTTGTTGAAGAAATAACCATTTTCAACTAAGAAGAGAAAAAGATGGTTTTATTGAAAAATCACCAACTATACTCTGAAACATAAAAAAGAGGACTGTTTCAGATAGCAAATGGGACTGAAATTCTTACCTGTCGTATTCTTTGACTTAGCCTACATCACAAACTGCCCTTTGTTTACCAAATTAGAAGGGAACTTCTGGACCAAAATTATTTAGTACACTCTTTTTCAGGTGAGGTAGTAGCTTGTGGTACAAGAAGTTGTTCTCTGACAGAGTGATGTGGTAGTTCAGTCTTGCAGAGGTAAGGCTGTGTAGCCATGGGACTCACATCTTATTCACTGTGTTTGTACTTCTGGGTAGAGTTCTGGTAACACTGTTTATTCATGCACTGAGCATAGGCAGTTACACTCATTTTTCACCTATCCTAGCAAGTGTGCATCTGAATGAGAGAGAACCGACCAGGAGATTCTGTTGAAGCATTTCTTTACTGTGACATGATACAAAGAAGGAGGGAGGGAAATGAAACATGGAGGCATGCAGAGCTGGAATATCTCAGCCTCAGTAAATATCTGAAATTTGTTTTTGAAATGGACTTTTCAATTTAGAGGACAGTTGACTCCTCAGGTCCACATGTACACTGCATATCAGTGGTAAAACTCAAGTCCTGTACTGACAAGTTACCAGAGTATCTCATTGCTTCACAATTTTGAGTATACCTGGAGCATCACAGAGTTGCTTGCTCTTCCAATCACAAAGGGATTGGAACTCAGCTTCACTGTGGAAACAGTGATTCCCTGATTTTCAGTCTCAAGCACTCTGTTTGATTTCTGTGTTCTCTGTCTTTCCTCTCACTTTGCATGTAATTCATGTAATTTCCATAGGGAAATTTTTGTCAAGAAAGGGTTCCCACAGAGGACAATCAGAGTGGGAATGTTTGCTAGTGCACTCAGCTGAAAAACTAGGTACAAAGTGTAGGAAACAAGCAGAAGAACATATTGTTCTCTGCTAGAACTGCAGAGTATGGGACTGTGCTTTGCTCAATATAGCAAATAAAAGGGAGAGCGACAAGCAGAAGTAGACAAGGAGCAGTAGAACTAGCTACTCAGAGTAAAATAGAAGAGCCTTAGGATGTCTCTTGGTATTTTGTTGTTTGTTTGTTTTCCAAA